>NC_084831.1:122639312-122959510 GCF_033115175.1 Lepus europaeus | reverse complement strand
CCATTCCCAGCGTTTATCTGGTTCCTGTTGGTTAGTAGTAGGGACAGTAAAGGCAAAACGGGGAGTGTCCTCTTTACATAAAGGAATGGAAAAAAAGCAGTCCTTGAGGTCGATGACAATCACGGGCCAATTTTTTGGGAGTGCAGAAAGTAGCGGAAGGCCTCTCTGCACCGGGCCCATGGGCTGCATTTGCGCATTGACTGCTCTAAGATCGTGTAAAAGTCTCCATTTTCCTGTTCTTTTTCGAATTGCGAAAATAGGCGTGTTCCATGGGGAGGTAGATGGGATCAGATGTCCCGCCTGAGCCTGCTCGTGAACGAGCTTTTTGACTGCCTCCAATTTTTCCTGTGACAGGGGCCACTGCGGAATCCAAACTGGTGTGTCTACCAACCAGGATATTGATAGGGGCTTTATAGATGCAGGAGGCAGCGCAGTGGCCCCTAAGAAAAACCCAAACCATTTCTATTGTGTTTATGTTCGGGCTGGACAGGAGAGGGCGTGCCCTGTAACTGAATGCCGAGGCCTCTTCCCGGGACATACCCCATCTTTTGAAGCATGGAACGCACCGCGGGGGAAGTGGTGGTTAGGGCAACGTCCATTTCCGTTAACACGTCCCGTCCCCAAAGTGAAACCGGAAGGGGCAAAACGAAAGGGGCAAAATGTCCTGAGTGACCCTCGTCGTCCTGCCAGGGTAGAAGGGCCGCGCTTTTCTTTGGAAAGCTGGCGAAGCCAAGCCCCTGTAGGGTCTGTTCAGCGACGTCAGTGGGCCATGTTTTGGGCCAGTCCTTTTCAGCTATAATTGACTTATCGGCCCCCGTATCTAAGAGACCTTTAACACTTTTACCATTAATCCACAGGGTAAGCATGGGGCGTTCGTTCAAAAGCATGTGCAGGCCAGTGAAATTGGTTCCGGAGAACCCGAAACCACTCGTGCCGCGGGCGGGGCCTCTTGCAGGGAATAGGGAGTGAAGACTGGGTAACAACAAAAGTTGAGCTATGCAATCTCCAGTATTAATTAAAACGGTTCCTTGAAATGTTTGTACCATGATTTTTATCTTACCGGTAAAATCAGAGTCTATCACACCGGGAATTACCGTCAGGCCCCGAAGGGCAACAGAAGATCGGCCTAGCAAAAGCCCAACCGAATTCGGTGGCAAGGGGCCTGAGTAATCACTTTCTACCAGCTGAACTCCCATCTCCGGTGTTAGGAGGAGTGGGGAGGCGGCACAGAGGTCCAGGCCTGCGGAGCCACTGGTGGCGCGGCCTGAGGGGGTTGAGGGTATGGCAACAGCGGAGGGGGGGGCACTGAGGTGTAGGCGTTCACCTGGGGGCCCCTCGCCGGAGCGGGGAGCCCCCTCTGGCCGTTTTTTGTCCCCTGTCTGTTACCGGTGAGGGGATTGCCATCGGCATCAAAGGCGGAACGGCAGTCTTCCGCTTTGTGAGGGCCCTTGCGGCACCTGCGGCAGAGCTCTGCACTTGTGGAGTGCGCTGGGGAATGCCCAGATGCAAACGCAGGGCAGTCACGCTTTCTGTGACCAGGTTGGTGGCACTGGAAGCAAAGGCCAGAAGAGATCGTGGGCCGCGGGCGCCCCTGGCTCTGACCTCCTCCCTGTTTTTGTGTGGAGTTATAGGTGGCCAACATGGCGGCAAGGCCTGCGTTAGTAAGCGGGCCGCCGGCGTCCCTACAATACTTCAGCCAAGAATCCACAGATTTGTTTCTATGTTGCCGGAGGATGCCTTTACACTCACTATTAGCCTGCTCATATATGATTTGTTTGATCAATGGTTTTACGTCTGCGTCCGACGGAAATATCCGTGACGCGGCCTCGAGTATCCGAGCTACAAAGTCAGCAAACGGTTCGGTCAGGCCTTGGACAATCTTGGTAAGGTGGCTAGAGGATCCACCCGAAGTGGCCGCCTGTCTCCACGCCCGTCGGGCGCACTCGGAGATTTGTCTGTACACTTGTCTTGGGTATTGTGTTTGATCGGCCTGATGGGGTCCTCGCCCTAATAGCATGTCGGCGTTCCACGCGGGGTTGCCGTCCTCAGCGTTTTCGTCCGCCTGATCGTGGCAACACTCGGCATTCATAGACTGCCATAGAAGAAATGTGCCGGGACTTAAGCAGGCGCGAGCCAACTGAGTCCAGTCACTGGGTGTTAAGACCTCTTGACCGACTGACTCAAGCAGGGAGATAGTAAATGGGGCGGTGGCACCGTAGTCAGAAACTGCCTGCTTGAGGCTTTTTAGGACCGCCATGTCCAACGGTGCGTATCTGACCTCTCGGGTGCCCAGGCCCAAGACCGGGTAAGCATGGGCTGAGCCGGGGGCGTCAGCTTTTAGTTGTTTCCAGGCTTGCCGATGAAATTGCCTCCCTGTTACGGGTGGGGCAGTAGCGACAAGCGGGGCGGCAGGCGGCCACGGCGGTGCGGGTGGAGCTTGGGTTGGCTGCCTAACATCAAAAGTGCTGCCGCCTGGGGGCGCTATGATTTCAGACTGATAATCAAGTGGGTAGCCACCAGGGGGAGCCGCGGGGGCGGCATCAGCGGCTCTCAACCTTCGACGCAACCGCGAATATAAAGGGGGGGGTGATTTATGCGGGCTGTCGCCCTCCCCCTCCGCGTCAGAGGAGGAGGCGCCGGACTCAGAGTCCGGGGCCGCCAGGGAAGTCTGACACCCAATTTCCTTAAACTCTATCAGGTCCTGAGCGCTCTCGGACTTCTGAGAACGGACTTCCTCAAAGGTATCACGAGCGGCTGCGAGCGCCGGGTCGCTCGTCCGAGTCGACCCCTCCTCCCGAAGGCATGCTCGAACCAAGTCCCACAGGGGAATTACCATGGGATTGAGATCAGGTTCTTTAGGGTCCTCGGCCGTGCGCCGGAGGTCCTGTCCAAGTTTCTCCCAACAGCTAAGAGTGATCTGGCCTGTATGAGCGAACCACGGAGCAAAGAAGTCAATGCTCCCGAGGAATTCAGCAATCGTGGATCGAGAGACTTTAATTCCCTTGTTGCACAGTAGCGCCTTTAACGGGGCAATCAAATTTGACTGGCTCGGGGCATTGCCCATCATGAATAAAAGAGGGAAAACACTTCCTCAACAAAGAGGGAAAACACTTCCTCGAAAATAGGGTGCGTCCACCCCTTACCCGTGAGACCTACCTCGCTCACGGGGCCACGCCGGTAAGACTTACCTCGCTTACCTTCCACGCCGAGAGTCAAGCTCTTTCGTTTCCCCGTACGGGCCACCAGCTGCTCGGCGCCGCTCTCGTCCAGCAAGAAACCGACACCGGGCGTCTCGTAGAAGAGCTCTTTATTACTCAGGGCGCGGGAGATCAGACCTCGATCTCTGGCGGGCAGGAACTACTCGCACATCCGGTGGTCGGGGCATATATACGCAGTACACGTCACGAATCATATGATTACAAGGCTGTGTCAGGATAGGACAGCTCAGGGGTAGCGCGGGAAACTTTGCCGGGGAAGAAGAACCCGGAAGCAGGAAATCAGCGCCATCTTAGCGCTGCGGTTCCTCGGGTTTGGTCCCCTACACTCCCTCCCTCCCAAACCACACTCTTGTGGACCTCAGTGCTCATTGTATAATCCCAAACAGTTTTTAAACATAGTGCTTGCCCCTTACTAGAAATTCATTATTTTGCTGGCAAATCCTCAGAAATTTCCTTATTTATTGCTGCGCTGCCGTCTTTTCTTGTCAAAGTGTCTGATTATTTTGTCTGTGACACGTTGCCCACCTGGTGCAACGCAGAAGCCAGGGCTACGTTCTCTCACATTCCACTGACACTATTTTTCCTGTTTCCTACCTTTAGACCTAGTCTTGTATCTGAATCCATATAAGAGTGTCATATTTATCAGTGAAAGCCATGATCTCATCCATGGTTATTCAGCAAGATTTGAAACTTCTCCAAAATCTAAGTGTAGGGCGATGAGTTCTTTGGAGTAGAAGTGGTGGTTGGGGCAGAGTAGGATTTGTGTGGACTGGAGATAGAATTCACCCTAACAGAACATGCCTTTGATGTTATTTGAAGAAATTTTCCAAGTTTCCTAGAGATCAGAGCAGCAGATGTTAAACAAAAGGCATCAACGTTTGGTAAAGAGATTTACATTTCTTTGATTTTCCTAGGAATCATTCTCTGCTCAATACCCATTTGCAAAATATCTACTGGTACAGAGTTACAAGCTAAGCCTGTCTCTACTCACCTCGGCAGAGACTTGTGCCCAAGAAGAGTGTCTGTGATGCCCAGGCACAGATGTTTTTGTCCTGGATTTACCCTAGTTCTGCGGAACAAGAAACAGTGGCCACAGCAGCTTGAGGTTGAAGTCAAGAAGTTCTCCCAGGACAGTCAGGTCTGCTGAGGTGCAGCTCAGGTCCTTAGAGCAGGACTGTACACAAATTCAGCAGAGGTTTTATAGAAATAGAGAAAAGGAAGCAGCATAGCTGTTTGCCAATCAGCACGGTCTCATCTCCACAATCGTGGGTTCTGAGAAAATAAATGTCCTCTTCTCCTTAACAGAGTTGCTCAGCTGTGTGGACATTGGTCAGAACTGCTTCTTAAAATGTTAGATGTCTTTATCTTATAGCTAAGCTCCACAACATGTCTTGACTTCACAGAGTATGCCGAGTTCGGGGCTTGTTGAGATTAAATAACTTAGTCTCTTTCAAAGTGAAATCTCCCTTCCCATTCATGATACCTGGTTTGTGGCACGATTCCTAACACTGCAACACAATGCCAACACTGCGTGGATGCTGCTCTATAGAGGACCAGTGAAACCACATGAGGAGATAGACAGATGCTTGTTAGAAATGATGGTGGGGCCGGCGCCGTGGCTCAATAGGCTAATCCTCCACCTTGCAGCGCCGGCACACCGGGTTCTAGACCTGGTCGGGGCACCGATTCTGTCCCGGTTGCCCCTCTTCCAGGCCAGCTCTCTGCTGTGGCCTGGGAGTGCAGTGGAGGATGGCCCAAGTGCTTGGGTCCTGCACCCCATGGGAGACCAGGGCAGGACCAGGCTCCTGCCATCGGATCACCGTGGTGCGCTGGCCGCAGCACGCTGGCCGTGGCGGCCATTGGAGGGTGAACCAATGGCAAAAAGGAAGACCTTTCTCTCTGTGTCTCTCTCTCACTGTCCACTCTGCCTGTCCAAAAAAAAAAAAGAAAGAAATGATGGTGGGGTTAGGAAGATTTTAGATGGTGTAGTGTGTATTTCAGGGACCCAGGAGGATACAAATCCTGTCCGACCCAATAGACCTGGAACATCATGAGATGTTCAGGCATATACAAGAGGAAGGAAGGATATGAACACCCCATGGCTACTTGGGGCTTTAGCTCCAGCCTATGGTACAGTGATATGAGAGCCCTTAACACACAGAGAGGAGATCAGATCTGCTTTCTTAGATGCCAGACTTCAGGAATAAATTTTGGAAGAAAGTCCAAGTATAGGCTGGAAATAGAATCCACCCTAGTGGTTAAAGGAAGGGACTTTAAGCAAAAGACTGCCTTAAAGAGATGTGAACAGGACTAAAGTAACAAAGTAAGACGAGAGCCACCCAGAGACCAGCCACAGTGGGAAGCTGTTACAACTTCCAGTGTTGAAGAAGCAAGGTGAGGAAGGACTATTAGAACAGCCCAGTGAGAACTGGAACCCCAGAGGAGAGGGACTTCCAGATGAAGCTGTGATTGGGGACAGCATGGATGCTGCCAGGTTGAAAGGCCAAAGCTAAGAAGGAGGGGGAAGAAATACCCTGCCTCCCTCTCTGCCTGCTGTCTGTTCCCTCAATGGTGTCTCTGTGATGGAGTCCACCTGTAAGTGGGGTCAGGCTTCCAGGGCACAGAAAAACAGGGAAGGGCAGAGAATGGATTTGGTGTGTGGTGGGAAAGTGGGGGCTCATTATAGCCCTCACTGGGGAGAGCAATCTGAACATCCCTAGAAGCTCCTCCTTGGCAAGAGTAGTTTTTATTCCATTTTGGAATGTGCTCATCCCCTTCCAGGCCATCAGTGTGTAGAAAGTATTTGGGATGAGAAAAACAGATACCTTGGTCATTCTCAGGGAACTACACTTGGAAGGAAGACTGATAGAAGGATAAATGAGCAAATCAATACTTTACCAATGATTTCCATCCCAAGTTCCAAAAACCCTACACCACACAAGTAGAATTCAACAACTCCTTTTCCCCTGGTCATTCTACCCCTGGAATAAGGATTTAAGCCTAAGTGTTAAAGCAAATTGCAGCTTGCCTAGGCTACCAGGTGCAAGCTTTTTCTGTTTGAGTGGTTACATGTGGGGTCTAGGGGAAGGAGAAGCTCAGACTCCAGGCCTCGCTGCATGTATGGGAAAGGAAGGGTACTACATAAATTACATCCATATGTCTTTTTAAAAAAATATTTATTTATTTATTTATTTATTTATTTACTTGAAAGGCAGAGATACAGAGAGGCAGAGGCAGAGAGAGAGGAGAGGAGAGAGAGAGAGAGAGGTCTTCCATTCACTTCCCAGATGGCTGCAATGGCCACAGCTGGGCCAGGCCAAAGTCAGGGAGTTTCTTCCAAGTCTCCCACATGGGTGCAGGGGCCCAAGGACATGGGCCATCCTTCACTGCTTTCCCAAGCCATAGCAGAGAGCTGGATTGGAATTGGAGCAGCTGAGACTCCAACTGGCACACATACGAGATGCTGCCATTGCAGGCGATGGCTTTACCTGCTACACCACATTGTCGGCCCTATCCATATGTCTTGTTTTGTGCTATCTTTGATGTTTCATTACAAATGGAGAAGTCAATATTTTGGGCAAGCTTTCAATCAGAAGTAGAGAGATGAAAGTGGTTGAAATCAAAGCAATGTTTGAGAAAAGAAGAACAAGGTTATGTGACTAAGACGGGGTGAGTAGCAGGACTAGAGGCAGAGAAGCAATGATGCTGCAGAAACCTTCTGCATGAGAACCAAAAGACTTAATGGCAAGACGAGATACTGTCCTGCAGTGGATGGACTGCAAATTCAACTCTTGCTTGGAAAAGTGGCTCTTCCTTATTGTGTGCACCTGCTAAATCTCGCTGTAACAGATGGGCATTTTGTCCTTCCCAATACACCAACACACACAGATGACAGATTTTGCCAGGCAATTTGGGGCCTCAAAAACTTTTAGAAGTTGGGGCATAGCAGCGAGAACTGAAGCCCGTAATGCTGGCATCCCATATGGACACCAGTTTGAGCCCTGGATGGTCTACTTCCAAATCAGCTCCCTGCTAATGGTCTGGAAAAATCAGTGGAAGATGGCCCAAGTACTTGGGTCCCTGCACCCACATGGGAGATCTGGATGAAGCTCCTGGCTTCAGCCTGGAGGGAACCAGAAGATAGATCTCGATTTCTCTCGATCTCTCCCTCTCTCTCTCCCTCTCTCTTTATAACTCTTTCAAATAAATCAATACATATTAAAAACAACTCTAAGAATCTTTCACATTAAGGATCCTTAGTCTGCTGTCCTGTGGTAGCTAAGGCTACACATGATATAGATATTCAATTATATTTTCAAAGGGCAGAATAATGGAAAACATAATTTTCTTAGTGGATTATAAAGGCTAACTCTTCTCTTTGTTGGTAACATGACAATTTTAAGCCATGAGGGGACACATGGTGTGCTTTTTCCATCTTATTAACAACACAGGAGAATGTAGGATCTCAGATTTCAGAGCCGCTGTGGTTCATGTTCTCCAAGACATCTTCCAACTCTCCTGGAGAGGAGACCCAGCTGAGGAAGTCTTGGAGCATCTTTCAGTCTAAAGAAAATGGATTTTTCCAACATCCTCCAGCTCCATAGGCCTCCTTTCCTCTATAGATGTCTTGTCTCCTCCAACTTTTAGGATTTCCCTCATGGGGTGGAGTTTTGCTCACCCAGGAGACTGGGAAGGGGTCAGGGGTGAGGACTGATGTGTCTTCATGAGAGCATTGACCTGGGAAAGCACAAAAGCTCATTGCTGGCACCTTTGTCAAAAGGGGATGGACAGGCAATGGTAAATGAAACAGACATCTCATAGCTCTGTTTATGTCAGCCTAGTATCCAGAGTTTCAAAAAAACAAAAAAGGGGAGCTCGGGAAACTAGGTACACATCAGAAGATTTTGAGATTAGCCGAGACAGAACTTCTCAAACTATAAAATGTGCAACTCTCTGGGAAATGTTGTGATTGTCAAGAGAAAGGGAATGGTCTTGATGGTGCTGAGTAATTTCCTTTGACGAAGGGTGATGTTCAGTAGGTTTACTGTGTCCACTGGAACAGAGACATTGTAGAGAAGATGTAATTAAATGTGAAACAACTTTCTTCTCCGGCCTTCAACACCTTTGATTAGAAAAGAAAGCTTTCCTGGGACCTCCAGCACCATTGCAGGTGGCAGATGCTTTGCCCAATGTGCCAGCCTCCAATCACACATCTTCTACACCAACCCCAGGAAATTGGTGCTGATATAGAAATATTTTCAAAGAGTGGGTTGGTTTTTCTGGGACTAGCACAGACTGTGAAAGATCATTCTGGAATCTATGGCATTTGGGGCCATGATGAACATCTTCTAGCTGTTTCCTAGGTCTGTCCATCAGCTTAAAGTGTTTATGTGGACAGCCAGGGTGTGGTCAGCAAGTATAAAAGAGTTCCAAATATATATATATATATATATTATATGTGAATTTAGAATATTACTATATAAATTACTAATATTACTATATATATATATATAGTAATATTCTAAATTCTCAATGTTCAATGTTCCATGAAGTCTTGTAGACATAAGAACTATTCCCAGAGCTCAGGGATGATCAGGAAAGCATAAAGATATAAGTAAATGTAAATATGTAAGTTAGACTCCCAGAGCAGGTGTCATGTAGATATTGCCCAGGAAATTGAAGTCATTTAGAATACCCAAACACTGCTCCCAAGAATGGTGGTATCCAGGTCAAAGTTGAAGAATTTAAATGGAAATTTATGGTCATCAGATGTGGAAAATGGTCACATGTCATCAAGTTTCAGCTGCCTGGAAATCCATTGTCTAGTTCTAGAATACCCTAACTGTATGGAGAATGCCACATTTAATCATGTCAGTCTAGGCTCAAGTAAAATAGAACGATGAGGTCAATCCAAGAAGGACAAAAGTCTCCCTTTCCTTGGAGTGATAGGACCATGGACAAATGAAGAGGGAAGTCAAGATTTCAGGAAGCTAAGTGATGTGGTATTGGAAACAGGGTTTCTACAATTTTCACTGTTTTCTGTTATTAAATCTGACCTGACTGCAAAACAAGGCCCAGGTTTAGAGTCTCTGAGGATTAAATGCTGAGGCTCATCCACACCAACCCCATTTTGGTGAGTTGCAGTCCCTTGAAGAGATTTTCAAGTCAAAGACTTGGCAGGTAAAACCAAAAGGACAGACTCTGACTCAACAGAATGAGTCAGGGCCAGGTCCCAGGTGTCTGAGAGAAGCAAGCGGGGCCTCTTCTAGGGTGGATTTAAATTTTGTTTCAGAACTGGCAAAAATGTAAGCTGATTGACAGACACCTTACTAAAAACTACAGTGCCCAGCTGAAGGATAATGAGCAGTACCGCTCCAAGCACAACATTTCTGGGTTCTGAGAGAATTATCTAGATAACAGGGAAGGAGAGAACCCTAAAACTGAAAAGGGCCATATTTACTAGTCCAATATTTTTTTGATGACTTAAAAAATCCAAACGTGAGATAGACTTCTGTTTCCAGGAAGATGCGGTAAACATACTTCGTTCTACTCTTCCCATTAAGTACAAGAAAAAACAGAAGGAGATGGAGACATGTCAAGAAGAAGGCAGAGCAGCAAAGAACCTCACTATCCCTAGAGGATGTTGCTAGAGTTCTCTGTGTTTTCTTTTGGCTTCATAGATCCTTGACTTGGAGCTGAAGAAGCCGAGCAACCCATAACAGTAATGGACATCTAGATAAGGTCTCGGGAAAAGCCTGTGCTCTCTAACTAAAGGACAGGAGTAGCATATCAAGACAGAGTACTGTATAATCACTCTACTCCAGCCAGAAACCACAGAAAAAACTGTGGCCCCATTGCCACCCATACCAGCAAATGTGTGGTGAAAGCTGAGACTTCCACCCTCATGAGACAATGATGACCTGCACCCCTGTCCCTCAGAGGGAGGTGGGCCAGGAAGGTTGTGTGGGCAGCAGCGACTGCCTGTCAATGCTGGCTGGTAACAGGAGCTACCTCCCACAATGTCCTTGAAGAACCTGTGAGGAGCCTGGGCTTCCAGCCCTGCCCACAGGTGACGAATCTGCCTTTCCTGTCCTCTTTGTTTCCCCTCCCTTTCTTGCACTATGATTTAACTCAGTCACCTTTGTAAAAGCTATCTTTTTTTATTGTGGCAAAAATGAACAAAATGTAAGAATTTTGATTTTGACTATTTTTAGGAGCACTGCTTCTAGAAGCATTCATGTTGTTGGGTGACCCTCACTCCTATCTATCTCCAGAGCTTTTTCATCTGAAATCTGTCACCATTCTAATCCCCCACCCCTACTCCCAGTCTCTGCAATCTGCCATTGTGCTTTGCCTCTGTTAATTTGACTGTACTATGTACCTCATTTAAGTGGAATCATATGATGTTTGTCTTTTTAAAAAATGATTCATTTATTTGAGAGGCAGAGTTGCAGACATAGTGAGAGGGACAGAGAGAGAGAGAAGTCTTCCATCCATTGGTTTACTCCCCAAATGGCTGCAATGGCTGTAGCTGAGCCCATACAAAGACAGGAGCCAGGAGATTCTTCTAGGTCTCCCACTGGATTGCAGGCCATCCTCCGCTACTTTCCCAGGCCATCAGCAGGGAGCTGGATAGAAATGGAGAAACTGGGACTCGAACTGGTGCCCATATGGGATGATGGTGCCACAGGCAGAGGCTTAGTACATCATAGCTCCAGCCCCAATATTTGTCTTTTTATAACTAATTTCACTTAACACAATGTCTTAAATATTCATGCATGCTGTAGTGAATGTCAAAATTTTCTTTTTTAAGCCTGAATAATATTTCATTGTCTGTGTACACATGTCTGTTTGTACAATATACATCATATTTTGTTTATCCATTCATGTGCTAATGGACAGTTGGGTTGTTCTACCTTTTGTTATTGTGAATATGGCTGCTATGAACATTGATGTGTATATATTTTTTTGAGATCCTACTTTCAATTCTTTGAATATATACCCAGAAGTGGAATAGCTGGATTATGTAATTCCTTTTAGTTTTTGTGAGAACTTATAACATTTTTTTCTAACACCAGCTATACTATTGTTCCTTATCACCAAAAGTCCATGAGGGTTCCAATGTCATCATATCTTCACCAACACTTTTTGTATTCTGATTTTTTTTAAAAATAATAGTCATCCCAGTGGGTACATATAGTGTTCTTTGTGGATTTGATTTGCATTTACTTGGTGATTAATGATGCTGAGCATCTTTTCGTATACTGTTGGTTGCATGTATATATTCTGTGGAGAAATATCTGTTCATGCCATCTTCCCATTTTTAAACTATTTGTCATTATTAAGAATTAGTTCTTTACACATTCTGAATATCAACTCATTAGCAAGTATATGATTTGCAAATATTTTCATGCATTCTATGAGTTGTCTTTTCACTTTGTTGTATCCTTTGGTGCACAGAAGTTTTAAACAAGGATACCTATTTTATCTTTTTGCCTTTGACTGCCTATGTTTTTTATGTCAAACCCAAGAAATCATTGCCAAATCCAATGTTATTAAGTTTTTACCATGTGTTTTCTAAGATTTTTATGATTTTAGCTCCTGTGTTTAAATATTTAATTCACTGTGAGTTAATTTTTGTATATAGCCTGAGGTAAGAGTCCAACTTTATCTTTTTATGTGGTTCTCCAATTTTTCCAATTCTATTTAGTGAAAAGACTGTCTTTTCATCATGAATGTCTTGATACTCTAGTGAAAAGTCACTTGATCATATATGCAAGGGAATAATTCTAGACTGTCTATTCTGTTCTATAAACTGTATGTCTATCTTTACACCAGTACTACTCTTTTGACTACTGTAACCTTTTTTTAAGGGAATTTTATTAAATTGGAAGACAGAGTGACCGAAAGAGACACAGGCAGGCAAGCAGGCAGGCATAGAGACATACATAGAAAATAGAGAGAGATCTTCCATCTCCTGGTTCATTCTCCAAATGCCCACAAAAGCCAAGGCTGGGCCAGACCAAAGTTAGGAGCCAGGAATTTGGTCCAGGTTTCCCACATAGATGGCAGGGACCCAAGGACTTGAACCGTCGCCTGATGCTTCCCAGTGTGTACATCAGCAGGAAGCTGGAATTAGCAGCTGAGTTGGGACTTGAACTCAGGTACAGACATATGGGACACAGGTATCCCAAACTGTGGCCTAATCTGCTACACCATAACAGTGGCATCCTAACTTCAATGCCACGAATTTCTCCCAGTAATATTCAAGTTTTGATATGAAAGTTTTAATTGCCAAAGTGTTTTATTTTGTTTATTTTTTATTTATAAACGTAGATTCTTGGGACATTTTAAAGAAGTGCACAATGAAGTCTCTTGTACCCTTTGTCCAAACTCCATCAATGTTAATTTCTTCTCTAACTGTACTATATATTAAAACCAGGATATTGGGATGGTATAATCCACAGAATTTAAGATTTTACTAGTTATGCATATATTTATTTGGCTTATTTGTGCATGTATATGGGTCTACAAAATCTTATCAAAAAGGTAGCTTTGTGAAAGTACCGCAATAATCAATATACTTAACTATTTTGCCACCACACAAGTCCCTTCTGTTATTATTTTATTTACTTATTTTTAATTTGTATGTATCTCATAAATACAACATTATGTACATAGTAATTCTTTCCACCATACCTGCCCTCCCACCCATTACACCTCCTTCCTGCTCCCTATCCTGTTTTATCTGAGAAAGAAAAATAGAAAGAAAAAAAGGAAAAATCAAAGAATGAATGAGTAAAGAAAACGAAGAGAAGTGTTCCTCAAAAGTCTATACAAGAGCTGATCTATGTTATTGCTTCTTGAAGGTGACTTTGCTTTTGTTCCCCCATCCTTCCTCCCCCTTCTTTCCTTTTAGCAACTTAATTGTCTTTGAAGATGAATTCAAGGGTGATAGATCTTTTGTGATCTCTGAGACATAACTATTACTTATGAGACATAATAATATCCTCCTTTTAATACACCAAAAGGAAGTGATTCTTGAGAACAGGTTTTACTGTTAAGTTTCATGGTACAACTCTTTGGGGACAGAGGTCCTGCGTGGGAAATTAGTGCACAGTGACTCTTGTTGTTTATTTAAGAAATAATACTCTTTTGTATGACATCAGTAATCACCCAAGGCTCTTGATATGATCTGCTTTGGGTAAAGAAGCCTTTTGGAACCACTAGCTCAATAAAGCCATAAGCAAAGTAGAAGTTCTCTCCTCCCTTCAGATAAAAGTATATCCTTCCTTGGTGGCCCCTTCTTTCCACTGGGGTCTCACACACAGGGGTCCTTTATATAGGACATCTTCTGCCAGAGTGTCTTGGCTTTCCATGCCTGATATGCTCCCTCTGGGCTTTCCAGCCAGATCAGAGAGCCTTAAGGGCTGATTCTGAGGTCACAGTGCTACTTAAAGCAATTGTCCTTCTATGAGTCTGCTGTATGGATGGCTTCCCATGTTGGAGCCTTCACCCCTTTGTAATTCTGCCTATTATTGTTTCCATATACTTAGTCCTATTTACATGATCCCTTGATTACTTGATCCTATCTGTATGGTCATTTTACCACTTAATCCTATCTGTTTGGTCTTTATAACACTTAAGCTGCTTTTTTTTTTTTTGACAGGCAGAGTGGTCAGTGAGAGAAGAGAGAGAGAAAGGTCTTCCTTTTGCCGTTGGTTCACCCTCCAATGGCTGCCATGGTCGGCACACCACACTGATCCGAAGCCAGGAGCCAGGTGCTTCTCCTGGTCTCCCATGTGGGTGCAGGGCCCAAGCACTTGGGCCATCCTCCACTGCACTCCCTGGCCACAGCAGAGAGCTGGCCTGGAAGAGGGGCAACCAGGACAGAATCCGGCGCCCCAAATGGGACTAGAACCCGGTATGCTGGCGCCTCAAGGTGGAGAATTAGCCTAGTGAGCCGCGGCGCCGGCCTAAGCTGCTATTTTTAAGGGATTTTAGGATCTTACGGCAATTTGTTTAGCTGTACTCTTAGAAGTGAGTCTGTAGGAAAGTATGTAGGACTAAACTGTTTTGCAGTTATGCACTTCATGCTTTTCATGATTATAGATTTATGATCTAGGTAATTCTTCCATTATTATTTTCTAATCATGCCCAGCTCTTACCCAGTCCCTGGGAACTGCTGACCTGTTCTCTGTCTATAAAGTTGTTATTTCATAAATATTACATAAATGTAGTCATGTGGTCTATATCTTTTTTTAAAAAAATTTATTTTTATTTATTTGAAAGAGTTACAGAGAGAGGTATATATATATATGTATGTATATATATATGTATACACACACACACACACATACATATATATATATATATATATATATATATAGAGAGAGAGAGAGAGAGAGAGAGAGAGAGAGATCTTCCATCTGCTGGTTCACTCTCCAGATGGCCGAAATGGCCGGAGCTGCACTGATCCAAAGTCAGGAGCCAGGAGCTTCTTCTGGGTCTCCCACATGGATGCAGGGGCCCAAGGACTTGTGCCATCCTCTGCTGCCTTCCCAGGCCATAGCAGAGAGCTGGATTGGAACAGGAGCAGCCGGGACTAGAACCAGCACTCACATGTGATGCTGGTGCTTCAGGCCAGGGCTTTAGCCTGCTGTGCCATAGCGCCAGCCCAATATATCTTTTGAGATTGGCTTTTTTTCAGTCAGTATTATTTCCTTGTGGTTTATCTGAGATTTGGATGGTATCAGTGGTTTATTCCTTTTATCATAGAATGCAGTATTGTTTAATCATTCACCCATTAAAAGACAATTGGGTAGTTTTCAGATTTGGGTTATTATGAATAAAAATGTTATAAACATTTTAAAACAAGTTTCTTAAAAATAAGTTTCATTTCTCTGCCTGAGTGCAAGTGCTTAGTTGTAGGTAAGTCCATTTTTAATATATAACGATTTTAAAGATGGTGAAACTGATTTCCAGAGTGGCTGTATCATCAGTAATATTTATGCTATCACCAGCAGTGAACAAGTGATCTTGTTTCTCCACATTTTCACCACAATTTAGTTTTATAACCTATTATAACTATTTTAAAAATGTGGCCATTTTGATAGGTGTGCATTGATGCCTCACTGCAGCTTTTTTTTTTTTTTTTTTTTGACAGGTAGAGTTGTAGACATTGAGAGAGAGAGACAGAGAGAAAGATCTTCCTTCCTTTGGTTCACTCCCCAAATGGCCACTATGGCCAGCGCTGCGCTGATCCGAAGCCAGGAGCCAGGTGCTTCCTCCTGGTCTCCCATAAGGGTGCAGGGGCCCAAGCACTTGGGCCATCCTCCACTGCACTCCCGGGCCACAGCAGAGAGCTGGACTGGAAGAGGAGCAACCAGGGCCTTCTGAACCGGTGCCCATATAGGATGCGGGCACCACAGGCGGAGGATTAACCTAGTGCGCCCTGGCGCCAGCCCCTTTCTTTTTGCTTTTTAAAGATTTATTTATTTATTTGAAAAGTAGAAATACAGAGAGAGAAGGAGAGATAGAGAGAGAGAGAGAGAAATTTCCATTTGCTGGTCCTCTCCCCAAATGGCCGCAACAATGAGGGCTGGGCCAGTCTGAAGCCAGGAGCTTCTTCAAGGTCTCCCACATGGGTGCAGGGGCCCAAGTACTTGGACCATCTTCCACTGCTTTTCCCAAGGCATTAGCAGGGAGCTGGATTGGAAGTAGAGCAGCCTGGACAAGAACCCGTGTCCATATGGGATGCCAGTGAAAGCTTAACCTTTTATGCCAGTGCTGGGCCCCAGTACTGTTTTTCTGAATGATGATTTTTCACCTTTGGATTACTTTTGCTTTTTTATCAAATATTAATTGGATAGATTTGTTTGATTCTATTTCTGGGTTTTCTTTGATCCACTAATCTACATGTCTATGCCCTCTGTCAGTAGTGCACAATCTTGCTTACCATAGTTACTTAGTAAACCTCAACATTGGGAAGAGTGATGTCTTTCATTTCCTTCTCATTCAAAACTATTTTTAACAATTATAGAACCTTTCATTTCTCTTATGGATTTCAGGATAAATTTTTTTGTTATGTTTACAGAAAATTTGCTCTGATTTTAGAGCAATTTTGTAAAGAATATAGTTCAATGTAGAAAGAATTGGTATGTTTACTGTATTGTGTCTTCCAATTCATATACATTGTATGTCTCTCCAAGTGTTTAGGTCTTCTTGATTTTCTCATCAGCATTTTTGTAATTTTCAGCATACAGATCATGCTCGTATTTTGTTAGACTCATACCTAAGTATTTCATTTTCTTTGAAGCAAGTATAAACAGTATTGTGCTCTTGATTTTCCAGTTTTGCTGTTAGTACAAAGGAATGAAATTGATTTTTGTGAGTTGATCTTACATGCCTTGACATTAGACTTGTTTTTTTTTAGTTACAGAGGGTTTTGTTTTGTAATTTTTTGCAGATTTTCTGTATATACAATAATGTCATCTTCAGATAAAATCTGTTTTCTTTCTTTCTTTTCAGACTGCTATTTTTTTCTGTTCTTGTCTTATTGTGGTAGCTTGAAACGTTTGTATTGTTGAACAAGAATGATAAGATTAGATACGTTTGTTTTGTTCCCAATTTTAGGGGAGAAAGATTCAGTCTTTCACCATGAAGTATGATGTTAGCTGTAGGGTTTCAGTAGATAGTCTTCATAAGATTTAGTTTCGTATTTTATTGAATTTCCTCTTGTTTTAACATTTTATTGTTTTTTTGCTTTTTTTAAAAAATTTTTTTTCACAGGCAGAGTGGACAGTGACAGAGGAGACAAAGAGAAAGATCTTCCTTTTTTTTTTTTTTTGACAGGCAGAATGGATAGTGAGAGAGAGAGACAGAGAGGAAGGTCTTCCTTTTTGCCGTTGGTTCACCCTCCAATGGCCGCTGCGGATGGAGCATCTCGCTGATCCGAAGCCAGGAGCCAGGTGCTCCTCCTGGTCTCCCATGCGGGTGCAGGGCCCAAGCACTTGGGCCATCCTCCACTGCCTTCCCGGGCCATAGCAGAGAGCTGGCCTGGAAGAGGAGCAACCGGGATAGAGTCTGGTGCCCCAACCGGGACTAGAACCCGGTGTGCCGGCGCCACAAGGCGGAGGATTAGCCTGTTAAGCCACAGCACCTGCCAGATCTTCCTTTTTGACGTTGGTTTACCCTCCAATGGCCGCCACAGCCGGCGGACTGCAGCCAGCGCACCACACTGATCTGAAGGCAGGAGCCAGGTGCTTCTCCTGGTCTCCCATGGGGTGCAGGGCCCTTGCACTTGGGCCATTCTCCACTGCACTCCCTGGCCACAGCAGAGAGCTGGCCTGGAAGAGAGGCAACCAGGACAGAATCTGGCACCCCGACCAGGACTAGAACTTGGTGTGCCGGCGCCGCAAGGTGGAGGATTAGCCTGTTGAGCCACGGCGCTGGCCTTTTTTCTGCTTTTTAAAAAAAGATTCATTTATTTATATTTATTAGAAAGGCAGAGTTACAGAGAGAGAGAAGGAGAGACAGAGAAAGAGAGATCTTAAATTTGCTGATTCACTCCCCAAATGGCCACAACAACCAGGGATAGGACAGACTGAAGCCAAGAGCCAGGAGCTTTTTCTTGGTCTCCCATCTGGGTACAAGGGCCCAGGCACTTGGGTCATTCTCTGCTGCTTTCCTATTCACATCAGCAGAGGCTGGATAGGAAGTGGAGCAGCTGAGACTGGAACCAGCAGCCACATGGGATGCTGGTGCTGCAGGCTTTGGGTTTAACCTACTCTGCCATAGCACTAGCCCCCCAGTATTGATTTCTAGTTTTAATCATTATGGTCAGAGAACATATTTTGTGTGATTACAACTGTTTTAAATCTTTTAAGGTTAATTTTATAATACAGGAGGTGTCTATAGTCTGTCTTGGTGGATGTTCATGGGTGCTTGAGAAGACTGTTTTCTGCTGCTGTTGGGTGCAGTGTTCTATAAATGTCACAGTTCATATTTATTGATGATCAGTTATATGTATTTTTTATGTCTAGTAGTTCTAGGAATTGCTGAGAGTAGGGTGTTGAAGACTTCTACTATAATTGCAGGTTCATTCCTGTAGGTTTTTTGTTTGTTTGTTTGTTTGTTTTGATAGGCAGAGTTGGACAGTGAGAGAGAGAGAGAGAGACAGAGACAGAGAGAAAGGTCTTCCTTCCGTTGGTTCACCCCCCAAATGGCCACTGTGGCCAGCACACTGCTCCGATCTGAAGCCAGGAGCCAGGTGCTTCCTCCTGGTCTCCCATGGGGGTGCAGGGCCCAAGGACTTGGGCCATCCTCCACTGCCTTCCCGGGCCACAACGGAGAGCTGGACTGGAAGAGGAGCAACAGGGACAGAATCTGGCGCCCCAACCGGGACTAGAACGCGGGGTGCTGGCACCGCAGGCGGAGGATTAGCCAAGTGAGCCGCGGCACCTGCCCATTCCTGTAGTTTTAAATACACTTTCATACATTGTAGACCTTGTACTCTTTAGTTCTTTGTCTCTTTTCTCTCTGTCACTCTGCCTTTCAAATAACTAACATGCATCTTTAAAAAAATAAATCTTAAGCTTTTCATTAGAGTTTCAAGATTTCTTTGTATAAATTCTGTAGCATTTTGCTAGGCTTATTATCATTATTAAGGTTTATTGGTATTATTTTCTATTTGTAAATTGGTTTTTTATTCTACTTTTGCATAAATGGTTGGCTTTGACCATTTTAAGGCACTTGATACATATATAAAATTATTTATTTTCATTTTATTTGCAATGAAAAGAGGGAGAGATACATGCAAAGAGATCTTCCATCTGCTGGTTCACACCTCAAATGCCTGCAACAGGTAGGGCTGGGCCATATGGAAACCAAGAGGCCAGAACTCCAACTGAGTCTCTAATTGTGGGCAGCAGGGATCCAGTTACTTGAGCCATTGCCTTCCAGTATTGCATTAACAGGAAGTTGAATGAGAATTTGAGGATCTGGGACCCGAACTAGGCATGCTGATGTAGGGTACTGGTGCCCCAAGTGCCCCACCCTTGTCATTGTGTTAATAGAACACTTGCACAATAGCATGTTCATTACCCTCCTCCAAGACTACACTCAAGCAGTTCAACAGGGGTTGAGAAAAATTACACGAGTTCTCTCTTCATTTGTCATTTTCTCATTTTGTGTCTTACACTAGAGTAAAAGTCCAAAAGTTTCCATAATGGTCTACTAGGTCTTACATACATCATCTGGCTTTGCTTGATAAACTAGTATAGAATTACAACCCTTATAATTTATAAATGGTCAGGTAATAGTCATAGAAGTGGAAAGACTGAATAATATCAATGAATGAGAGTATTGTGTCATTCTACCCTTGTTTCATGGATGTGCAAAGGACTCACATCTCAGCTTTTGTCTGGCTCCATACATTTTCAGACCCACCTGGGAAAGGCTCTGGGCCTAGAAAGGAGAAGAGAAGATGGTATAAATAAATTATTGGCAGAGAGTGGCAGAGTATGTGCAGAGGAGACCAGGCTAGATCCACAGATATCAAAGGGGTCTGTTGAAATAATTTTCTTTCCTCTACCCCCAGGAAGCAATTTTCTGTGTCCTGAACCAGCACAGAACTTCTGTGTTCTCAAACAAAGCTATGTTTGCTCCCCGAAGGGAGAAAGACATTTCAGAATTGTGAGAGGCCACAGGGTGGGGGGAAGCCCAGGAGCCCTCAGCCCCTGAGCTCTTTCTTCAGCGAGCAGGAAAGTAGTCATGATGATCATATTACCAGGGCTATTGTTGGGTCAGCATTAAGTTTCCTATGAGACTGCTGTCCAGGGGCAGAAGCTATGGGTTAGGAGAAGCATTAGTAATGGGGTGAATGGGATTTCCAGGGCTGAATTATATCATTTCCTAAGATGAGGCAATTATCACTGCTTTTCTTTCATGGAAAAATACTAATCAAATGCATGATGCTATATACAGTGTCTCTACGTTTATAAATCCCTAACTTAAAAGTCTAAGCTACATGTATGTTCTACATTCAACCCCAAATCAAAAGGACCAAAGTTTATCATGCAAAGATGATTGCAAGAGATGTTCACTGTTGAAGTATTAATTACATTCAAAACAATAAAACTGTCAGTGTGAATGAGTTAGATTAATTCTTGCACATTTTCAAAATGGAATAGTGTGTACTTGTATATGATGTAAGATTTTTTTTTTTTGCTGTAGACAGATATAAAACCAAGTAAACAAAGTTAGGTTTATAAAGTGGCATAACAGTATGACATTAGTGTATGTCCATAAAATTACTATTTAAGATCCAATATCAATTTGTGTCAATCTAGAGATCAAAAAATAATTTACTATAGGAAGAGAACTGCTCTCCTGATAAGGAAATTTTTTTTAAGATTTATTTTATTTATTTGAAAGGCAAAGTTACAGAGAGAAAGGGAGAGATAGAGAGAGAATGAGAGAGCTCTTCCATCTGTTGGTTCACCCTGCCAGATGTCTGCAACTTCTGGGGCTGTGCCAGGCAGAAGCCAGGAGCCAGAAACTCCATCCAGGTCTCCCACATAGGTGGCAGGGGCCCAAGCCCTTGGGCCAGGTTCTGCTGCTTTCCTAGGCTCATTAGCAGGGAGCTGGATCAGAAGTGGAGCAGCTACTCGGACTTACCCCTAATGGTAAAGCTAGAAATGTGCCATGGGACTCCAAATCCCATTAAGTTGGCAGGTACCAATGCCATCTTACTAGTTAAAGTGATCAGTTTAAGTTCAGAACTGATCATAAATATAGGACTAAGTGTGAAAAAGATCACATAAATAAGACCAGTGTCTGCTAATAATTGATAGAATTGAAAAGGAGAGAATGATCCAACATGGGAAGTGGGATACACAGCGGACTCATAGAATGGCAGATGCTCTAAACAGCACTCTGGCCTCAGAATCAGCCCTAAGGCATTCAGTTCTGGCTAAAAAGCCCATGAGAGTTTCTCAGGCATGGAAAGCAAAGACACTCTGGGAAAAAAAAAAGAAGAAGAAGAAGAAGACAGAAGACCTAAATGAAAGATCTCTGTGAGTGAGATCCCAGTGGAAAGAACAGGCCATCAAAGAAGGAGGTACCTTTCTCTGAAGGGAGGAGAGAACTTTCACTTTGACTATGGCCTTGTCTAAATAAGGCCGGAATTTGTGAACTCAAGAGGCTTCCATAGCCTTGGCAGCTCATGACAAGAGCCTCGGGTGATTACTGAAGTCATAAATAAGAGTGTCAATTGTTAAATCAACAACAGGAGTCACTGTACACTTGCTCCCCATGTAGGATATATTGTACTATGAGAATTAATGGTAAAACTAGTCTTCAAACAGTACTTTATACTTTGTGTGTCTGTGTGGGTGCAAACTGTTGAAATCTTTACTTAGTATATACTAAGTTAATCTTCTGTATATAAAGATAATTAAAAATGAATCTTGATGAAGAATGGGATGGAAGAGGGAGTAGATGAGATGGTTTGCCGGTGGGAGGGTGGTTATGGGGGGAAAAACTGCTATAATCCAAAAGTTGTATTTTTGAAATTTATATTTATTAAATAAATGTTTATTAAAAAAAGAAATAAAAATAAGTGGAGCAGCCAGGACTCAAACTGATGCTCATGGGATACCAGTGTCACGAGTCGGTGGCTTAACCCTCTGTGCTGCAGGCAGGCCCAAAGGGAAAAGACTTTACTGTGCCCCTTGGTTATGCAAAGAATTGCATTGCCCAAACACCATGTCTAACCTATAGATGGTAAGAAGAAGAATGGCTAAGGTTCTTCTGAATAATAGAACAAGATTTACAATTAGAACAATAGATACAATTGTAAGTCACTTGGCTGGTGGACAATCTCAATCTCCTCTCTTCCAAACAAACCTTCCCACCTGTTCTTACAGCACAGCACACTGATGTGGAGACACATACACCCAGAGTTAGCTTTTGATCCGAGCGTAGGACAGTGATACTCCAAGACTGATGTGGGGTGGTGTTGAAATGACCTGGGGTGCACATCAACAACTGGTTATCAGAATACAGGGAGAAAGTTGATTTGTCAGTTTTCTTGGAAAATCGGGAAGATTCATTTGCTCCTCTCCTCTTTTTTCATCTTCTACGTACTTCTTACCTTTGCCTACTCCTGCCACATACAACTTCTCGAGAAAAATTTCTATAGGAGCATACATAATCTATCAAGTCTAAGGGAGAAAAAAATGGTAGGAAATCATTGACAGTCAAGCTTACTTTTTAAAGATCATTTTGTATTTTGGTTTTCAAGATGATAGCTTGCTAATTACCACTTCATTGCATTTACACACTTTGCTGGGAATTGGAAGCTACCAAGACTTACCAAGTCAGTCAGTGAATCTTTTGGGTGTGACAGGGGCATGAGCATATCTTAACCTCTATTCCATGTTCTTGACTCTCACAGAGGTAAGAATTCTAAGCGAAGCCATCATAAGGTCTCAAGCAGGAACAGGTTTTTTTTTTTTTTTTTTTTTTTTTTGCAGTAAAAGAGAAAACACACATTTACCCATAAGTGTAGGACTACTACTGACATAGGCAAATACCTATTGTGAGTGTACCCGAATCAGGGGGCAGAATGAGAGAGAGAGAAAACCTGAATAGTACCTGCACCCATGGTCTGTGGAGAAAAGAGAGCCCGCTCCCATTTCCAGTCTGTTTCTGAGGCGGGGGAGGTATGTTAGCATCTGAGAAGTTTATGACACCTCCATAAACTCCATGTAGAGCTAACCATCCATATACCCTTATGGCTTCTCCCTCTTCTGGGTCCTGGATGAGACACAAGGGCATCTTGGAATGTAGGCATACTTGATTGACAGCTAGAGAGAGAACCTGCAGGGCAGTGAGAATTTCAGCTCACCCAGCCCTATCCAGCTGCCCGCTATCCAAACCCCATCCAGTTAGGAACAAGCAGGCTGAGGCACTCTCCTTTCCTTATATGTTGCTTCTTGCTTGTCCCCATTTCACAGGGTGAGAATATTTTATTTTTCTTTAAATTCTGAGGCTGCATTGTGTATGTGCAGTTTCTGTAATGATTTTGGCTGTGACTCAGCTATAGTATTTGTAATATTCCCTGTTACATCATGTGATGCTGCAATGCTTCAAATATTCTTGTATATTTTGACATTTGTTTTTCTCTTGGGGGTATATTTCTAAAATGGAATTACTGACTCAGAAAGCATTTGAACAGATCTTTTCATAAATTGTGAAATTGTTTTTCTGAGAAACTAATTTTTCAGTGCCACTAGCAATATACTTATTTCCAAATGATCTATTGTATTTTATCCTGTATGTTCATTTTTGTTAATTTAACTGCATTATGCCTAGGAAGATATTGAAATATAAATAGGCATGCCTGTCCTTTTATGCCTCTTTCTAAGTAGAATTCTTTGCCTGTCCTGCCCTGGGCTTGATTGCGATAATGTGAAGAGAACTGGAAGAATCTGGGAGTGAACTGATTAATTTCCATAAAAGGCACAAGGGTAGCTGCAAATAAAAATGTTCTAAAGAGAGAAAAGGAGGTTAGCGATGGGACAAAACGTGGCAGAAGAAGTGAGGTAGGGAACTATTACAAGAAGTTTAAAAAGTGTTGGAAGTAATAGCTGCAGTGATGAATGCAATCCTGATGGAGAAATAGATAGAATATATAGAGAAATATATATATATATATAATATAGAAATATATAGAAAAAAGATTCTGGGGGCTGGAGCTGTGGCATAGCGGGTAAAGCCGCTGCTTGCAGTGTCGGCATCCTATATAGGCGCTGGTTCAAGTCCCAGCTGCTTCACTTCTGATCCAGCTCTCTGTTATGGCCTGGAAAAGCAGTAGAAGATGGCTCAAGTCTTTTGGGCTCCTGCACCCACATAGGAGACCTAGAGGAAGCTCCTGGCTCCTGGTTTCAGATTGGCGCATCTTCAGCCATTGCGGCCAGTTGAGCAGTAAACCAGGGGATGGAAGACCTCTCTCTCTGTCTCTCTGCCTCTCCTTATCTCTCTGTGTAACTCATTCAAGTAAATAAATAAATCTTTAAAAAGAATTCTGAGCCAACAAGACTTTGTGTCATATGCTAAAATGTCTTTTAAAAATACACTTAGGAGGGGCCGGTGTTGTGGTGTAGCTGGTAAAGCCGCCACCTGCAGTGTTGGCATCCCATATGGGATCCAGTTTGCGATCTGGCTGCTGCACTTCCAATCTAGCTCTCTGCTATGGCCTGGGAAAGCACTAGAAGATGGCCCAAGTGCTTGAGCCTCTGCACCCATGATGGAGACCCAGAAGCTCCTGGCTCCTGGCTGCAGATCAGCACAGCTCTAGCTGTTGTGGCCAATTGGGGAATGAACCAGTGGATGGAAGACCTCTCTCTCTCTGTCTCTGCCTCTCCTTCTCTCTCTCTGTGTAACTCTGACTTTCAAATAAATAAATAAATCTTTAAAAAATACAGTTAGGAAAGGGACTGCCTGCAGTATGGCTCCCGCAGTCTTGTTTCATGGCGTAAGTAAGGAGGAACACATGTATATCTTCATCACACTATGCTGGCACTCACACTATCCTCTTACAGTTCAAGGGATATCGTGAAGCAACTGTGATCTTTGCAATGCACACTGAAGAAATAATGCAGTTTAAAGCTGAGTATAGAGGACAGAGAGCCAGAATTACAGTGTTAAGTGGGTTCATTGATATGAAGAAAACTACCTCCCCCTACAGGCTGGTCTGTGTGTGTGTATGCATGTGTTTTTAAAGATTTATTTATTTATTTTTTAATTGAAAGGTAGATTTACAGAGAGAGGAGACACACAAACACCACACACACACACACACACAAATCTTCCATCCACTGGTTCACTACCCAAATAGCCATAATGGCCAGGGGTGGGCCAGGCCAAAGTCAATAGCTAAGAGCTTCAACTGGTTCTTCCATGTGGGTACAGGAACCCAAGTTCCTGGGCCATCTTCTGCTGCTTTCCCAGGCACATTAGCGGGAGTTGGTTGGGAAGTGGAGCAGTAGGACTTGAACCAGAGCCCAGATGGGTTGGTACCATCACAGGAGGTGGCTTAACTGGCTGTGCCACAACATTGGCCCTCATCTTTGTTTTTTTAAAGTCAGCTTCTATGGGTATCTGATTTCCTAATAAATGAAGAGTCCTAGAAGGAGAAAAATCTGGGCAGCAACTTGTCTAATCTCACCACCAGAGAGGGCCCTCCAGGGTAGGAAGTTTTGTGAGGTACGTTGTTAAGCAAAGCCTGGAGCCACAGTTAGAAGTCCCTGTGCCCCTAGACACTCACGGTGGGGTAGTGGTCAAGTAGAGATGGTAGAGGAAGTATACCCCTGAAATTTGCTGGCTGGTGGAACTGGAAGGTAGAGAAACAGCAGAGATTAAGTGAAATTCTGCAAAATCCAATTGATGCCTGCAGTGTTCACCACAGGAGTGGAGGTAGCAGTGAGAACAGACTTGGGAACAAATCCAGGACTTCACAGGACTCGGGAAGGCGAGCATAAGCTAGCACTGATTTTAGAAGAGGAGAAGAGCGACACCTGGTGGCGCTCAGTAAGAGACAGCTCTGCAAACACCATCTTCTCAGTTTCCGCGGGGCCAAATCCCGTCAGATAATCGGATAATGCTGCTAATGCGCTTTCCATCAGGACCGTTACAAATGTCTCACATATGAAGTTTTAAAAAAGCAAATTTGGCAGATATCTCTAGGCATAGCCAGTCTAAATACAGCAGAGAGCAGCCATCTGAAGCCAGTAAGAGCAAGAGGTTATCGAAGATGAGGAAGAACTTTGAAGTGGGAGGGAGCCTAGGTGACCCAATAAGATTTTAAAAACTTCTTTGAAAATATTGTTATAATGGGGCCAGCGCTGTGGCGTAGCGGGTAAAGCCTCTGCCTGCAGTGCCAGTATCCCATGTGGGTACTGGTTCGAGACCTGGCTGTTCCACTTCCGATTCAGCTCTCTGCTATGGCCAGTAGAAGATGGCCCAAGTCCTTGGGCCCCTGCACCTGCTTGGGAGACCTGGAAGAAGGTCCTGGCTCCTGGCTTCAGATCAGCGAAGCTCCGGCCATTGCGGCCAATTGGGGAGTGAACCAGCGATGGAAGACCTATCTCTCTCTCTCTGCCTCTCCTCTCTCTGTGTAATGCTTTCAAATAAAAAAATAATAAATCTTTAAAAATATTATAATAATTTCATTGGGTAACAGTTGTCAGGGACAAAAACTAAAGTGTTAAATATTCAGCATTTCCTGGATCCTTTTTACTGAGAAAATATCAATTTGCTCAATAATTTGAGAGTATTTGGGGATATTCCTTTCTTGAGTGAAACAAGTATGAAAGCTTCATTCACTAAGAATGAAAATTCCTTCTTGATTAGCGAACTTGTAGAGAATAATGTAAAATATATATTAGAGTGCAAATAAATAGCAGTTTTTTCTTTCAAGAAATTTCCACAATTCTAAATCATTTGTTTATTACACATTTAAAAAATTGGACTCATGCCCAATTTATTAAGTATTCCAATATGCCACATTATCTTAAGTATTATAAATTCAAGATACTAATTATACAAATTACATCTGAAGAAGTGACTAAATATAAATAATATGTTTTCAGTTACTTCATTACCCCAATTCTTCTACCTTCTTTGCACTACAACTTCTTAATCACTAAAGACAGCATTTTAGAAGTCTGATATAATTTTGAGTTTCTGAATGTTAGAAATTTGCTTAATTGCTAGTTACAGAGACCTGAAATAATAATGGCTTAAAGTATTAGAAATTTGCTTGTCTTTCACCTAAAAGATGTTTATTCCTACAAAGATCAAAGTTTTTCAAAGAGGTTCACACAATCTAAATGGGTGCACGAGATTCTTTCTGTTCAAGATCCACACTTCACCTGTGTCATTACCTTCCTCTTACTGTGCTTCATTCATACCTCTCTCTTTTCCATTGGTTCGACCTTGTTCTTCATTTACTGTTGGGTTACCCTCAGCATAGGGTTCCATCTTAAAGGTTGCCTGCAGGTTGTAGCCACAACATTGCCATTCTTTAAGCGAGAAGAAGAACCGAAAGCCACCTTAGTTGAGTCAGTTTCATCCTTTTCCTTTGAGGGGCTTTCCCTGAAGTACCATCCAACAACTTCTACCCACATATCATTGTCTGGAAGGCAGTCACAGAGGCACCCCTATCTGGGTGAGAAAGATGGATGCTCACCTGGTCATACTGCCACCCTCTGCTGTTACTAAATGTGAAGGGGAGATGGACTGTGTTGGTGTGCAATCAGCAGTCTCTGCCACACGTGTCAAGTATCTTGCCCTAAGATGACAAAGGAATAATGTTGCACACAAATCAGTTTTGGGCCAAGTTATGAGGGCTAGTGCTACAGAGCTCCACAGTCTCTCCCCCATAACTGAGAAAATGCTATACTCTGTTTCAGTTTCCATGCCAAAAGTGACTTCAAATCCATGCTGGGGCCAGTGCTGTGGCTTAGTGGGTTAAGCCTCTGCCTGCAGTGCCAGCATCCCATATAGGTGCTGGTTAGAGTCCCAGCTGCTCCACTTGGGATCTAGCTCCCTGCTAATGTTCTTGGGAAAGCAGTGGAAGATGGCCCAAGTGTTTGGACCCCTGCACCCATGTGGGAGACCCAGAAGAAGCTCCTGATTCCTGGTTTTGGCTTGTCCTAGCCCTGGCCATTGTGGCCATTTGGGGAGTGAACCAGTGGATGGAAGATTTCTCTCTCCTTCTCTCTCTGTATTTCTGACTTTCAAATAAATAAATAAATAATTTTTTAAAGGGTGGGTGCTAAAAAAGTGACTTCAGCTTCCTTGGCTTGCTATCTTAAAAAAAAAAAAGTCCACACCCGATGAATGGGATCATCTCAAATTACATTTTAAAAAATTTCAAGAATGATTTGAAGTTATAACCACTACTGCAAATCTTACAGCCAACTCCTTGCCACTAAATTGGATTCAACTATTTGCACTCTAAATTCTTTTCCCAGTTAGCTGATAGGTGTACAACTCATAAATCTTTACAAGGTATATGGCTGTACTCAGTGAATCTTACATATTGGCCTGTGAATCTGAAGTCACAGCTTTGAGGGTCTTTCTAGTGAAGAGAGAAGAATGGATGGAACTCAGAGATAAGATATGGAAGAAATCTCTAGAAGGTAGGAGGAGGGACAAGAGAAGTCAGGAGATTGGGGAAGGAAGTGTAGAGTAAGATTACAAAATTGAGCACTTGGGAATAAATAAAGCAGATTTGGGATAAGTGGGTGCTGCGATGAGAAATATTTAAAGGGTCTTGGAATGTTTTTCTGTGTGCTGTGTGTTGCAATATGCATCACATCTTGCCATTCCTTGTCTTAGCCACCTCCTCAAGAGATAGTCTGTAAATGCTTGTGTTATTGTTCAACATTTTTCACGGTTGAATTTATGTTTTTCCAAGTACCACCTTGTCAAGATGGTTTTTATGGAAAAGCAGAGACCCAGTTTATTGAGATTTACAATAGGTCATGACCTGTGTTAAGCAACACTTACTTGATGGATCTCAGTGAAGGCATAGTTGTGGGTGGTGGACGCTAATCAACCTCCAGATAAGCTGTGGAAAATTCAGGTTTCATATCTGCTTCATGTCCACATCTCTGAGCAACAACAGACTAACACCAATTCTCCATTTGACAAAGGCATAGTAGGTAGAGATGACTGTGTGGGAGCACCAGAGAATAAAGAGTTCATCAGGAGACACACACTTATTGCACCTATCATATTCCAAGTATTATTCTATATGCTGGAAAGAAAATGGTATACAAACTAGACAACATGCAGGAGGCAGTCCCAGGTCTCCTGCAGGGGCCACATTTGGGAGAAAGAAGCAATTGCCTAGAATGGTGATGTAAGCACCTGCAGATTTCACATGCCAACATGGAGGGATGATTTTACCTGAAGGTCAAATGGCGTGTTCCATTTGTCTACATAGATAGAAAGTGGCCCCTGAAGACAAAAGTCCCAACAGGCACAGGTTCTCATGATCCTGGAGTTATCCTCACCAATAAGTAGGAAATGGAATACCAGATTAAATAAGGAAATTCTGATGTAGCTGAAATTAACCTAATTTGGCAAGATTAATATCTATTTACTTATTTGGAAGTACACAGATGGGAGATCAGAGAGAAAAATTGCAAAAATACTTAGAAACTTATCATTATTGCGCAGTTTAGTTTATGACACTTTTTTCAATCGAAGACATCTTGTTAGAAATCTAATTGAACAAGATCATCTAGACTTAACTTTGGGGTCAGTATCTTGCATGCTAATTGGCATTAACATTTGAATTGACATTAAAACATATTCTTGGAGTTATCAATTACCAGGATCCTTAGAAGGTTTTTTCAAAATCAGCATTAATTAAACTCAATTTTTTATGCTTTTCACACTTAAGGATCACTGCACGTATAAGAGCGGAATTTTACTTGTTCAATGAAATTCAGGTGAAGTATGGTCTCAGAGTGAAGATTACATTTATGGTGAGTCTTACAGGCAAAATTATAACAAGATGTCGGTAGAGGAAATGCCAATAATACTCTTGGTTTAGGACTGGTGTCTCAAGATTTGAATACATACAAAATATTTGGCTTTAGTTAAGGTCAAGAAATGATGAGTAAGTACCAGATTTTAGTTACTAGATTTACATCGATGGTAAAAGGTTCAGATGAAAATGTTCACTTAGTTTCCGCCTTCATGATGTGCTGGGGCAAAGAAGGCTAAGAGACAGGATGTCACCTAACCAAATACCCAACAAGTGGGGATCAAGTGGAGAGAGAGTAATTGAAATTCCCTATTTCTTTTTTTTATAAATATTTTATTTATTTATTTGAGAGGTAGAGTTACAGTGAAAGGGAGAGTCAGAGAGAAAGGTCTCCCTTCCGTTGGGTCACTCCCCAGATGGCTGCAAAGGCCAGAGCTGCACCAATCCGAAGCCAGGAGCCAGGTGCTTCCTCCTGGCCTCCCATGTGAGTGCAGGGTCCCAAGGACTTGGACCATCTTCTACTGCTTTCCCAGGCCATAGCAGAGAGCTGGATTGGAAGAGGGGCAGCTGGGACTAGAACCGGCGACCATTGATGATGCCGGCACTGCAGGCAGAGGATTAACCTACTGCGCCACAGCGCTGGCCCTTGAAATTCCTTATTTCAGTCTAGGCTTAGAGAAGATCAGAACATGGGCTGATAAAAAGGGGGGAAAGCAGCAAATTGTGGGGGAAGTGACCCCAATAAGAAAGAGCTGGAGCAACGGAAAGTGTTAGAGATTTTAATGAATGAAATGCTCGGTTGAGAGGTCTGGTGAGTGGCATGTAAGGTTTCAGAGAAGCAGTTCTGGGCAATAAGACCCAAACTGTGGGACCAGAAGAGAGTGAAGGTGGAAGTTGCAGAAGCAAAGAGTTAAGAAAGCGAGAAGAACAAGCAGTAGGAAGTGTAGCCAGCTAGGACAAATGGTGTGGGATTTAGCTGTAGGAAACAGACAGCTGTCTGAAGAACACTGACAAACGTCACACACTTAAGAGGCCAGAAGTCACCATGCAGGGCACTCTTGTGATGATGAGCTCCATGTCCTGCTGCTTATCTGGCATCCGGGTCCAGGTGAAGGACTTGCCCTCAGCTCTGAAGTTCCAAAATCTCCAGTCCACAGGAGGTCCTCTGGCTCATACCTGTTAGGAGATAATGTTATATCCAATTAACCTTTTTTTCCCCTTTTTAAAATTGCCCCACCTGGAAGCATACTATAGTGCTTTTAGTAGCTTAAAGAAAGTGGAGGACTAGGCACTTTTCCTTTAACCTACATTCAAATGTATTGCAAATGACAATTGTTAGGTTGTGGAAATCACCCAAATTGTTCCTCTTATATTCCCAATATTCAGCATGCAATAAATGGTTGCTGAATCCATGAATGCATACCTATATGGGTATATTGGCCATCACAGAGTCACCAAGCCTTTAGGTCCCTCAGAAATGCCACCTATGCTCTTAGCAAAACTAAAGATTTGCTGATTTTGTCTTTTAAGAAAACCAACTCATTGACTTTTTGTTATTTCAAGTGTGCATTTCCTTTATTTTTTTCTCTTTATTATTTTCTTCTTGTACTAACTTTGAGTTTAATTTCTTCTTATTTCTAGTTTATTTCCTTTTACAAACTGTATGTGAGGTGGAGGGAGAGAGACAGAGAGAGAGAGAGAGAGAGGAGGGAGAGAGACAGAGAAAGCACCCCTCTCCTGGTTCATTCCCCAGATGACTGCAAAGGTTGGGTCTGGGCTGGGGCCAAAGCTGGGAGCTGGGAACTCACTCATGTGGGTGGCTATAACAAATACCCACTATAAGGATGAGGTTCTTTGCATGTGCTTGTTTGATAGTTCTTTTATAAAAATAAATAGGACCAAAGCGTCTTGTGTAAACACAGAAATTACATTATTTACATGGGAGAAGAATAAATACAAAGTCAAACTCTAAAATAGAAAAGTGGTATGTTCCCAGAGGATGGGGTCATGTGTTTAAAAGTGACAAAGATGAGGTGGCCTGAAAGGCAGGCTACCACATCACACATTCAGTGTGGTCTGCACTGTGTAAAACACAATGCATACGAATAGGTAGATGCCCCACAACTTCCCATTGGAGTTACTCCTGGGGGATGTTGTGAGGGCCCTATGTCATCTTCCCTACTTTTTCAAAGTAGTGGCCAGTAAAACAAAAAGAAAAAAAATACTTAAAGAAAAAGGAAAACTGGGAGAGTGGCAAGATGGTGGAATAGGAAGGGAGCACACCGATAGTCCGGGAAGACACAGTTTAATAAAAGTGGAGATACTGCAGGTTCAAAAGAGTAGGGGAAGAAACAGCAGAGGAAACTCTTCCGGAACTAGTGATTCATAGTGGACCTGCGTAGAGAGCGTGGGAGCCCAAGTTCGGGACACCAGCAGCAGAATCAACACACCAGCACTGGAACGCGAGGTGAGCCGAAACTCAATAGCCCAAGACACCAGAGGGAAAGCGGAAAGAAGAGACTAGAGGGAACGAGGCTTGAAACTCTGTGGGAAAAATTTCACCAGGCTAACTAGAAGAGAGAGAGGGGGGAAAAAAAAGTGACCAATACGGACACGAGTTTCTCTCTCTCCACTCACCTCTCAAAGGTGAGCAAGACAAAGAGCAGGCGCCATTTTGGACACACGTCATAAGCAGGGCGACCTCAGGTCTGCACCGGCCCTGAGCCTAGCAAAAAACCTGACTCGGGGTGGGGGGGGGGGGGAGGAAATAACAGGAGATTAAGATCTAACTTGGCAACCCAGTGGGAGACTGTAGGAGAATTAGAGCCCACACCAAGGGCGGCAGAGATTCCCTATGTGGTCCTTGGGAAAGAGCTTCCGATCTCTGGCTCCTGTGGGTATATCATTCGCCTGCTAACTACCTCCAATTACGTTCAGCTGTGCGGAATTACTACCCTTTTGAATAAAAAAAAAAAAAAAGAATGAAAGAAAGAGAGATTTACCACGCCTAACCTGGGAGTGTCACCTTTGGCACACCCTCAACCCTGAGGAACCAGAGCTCTCATGCCACACTCATCTCAAGCCTCTAAGGCTCCACCGAAAGCAGACAGTCCACTTAATATAGAGCCATAGCATAACAAGAAAAAACACCACAGTGAAGAAACCAAATATCTCCAACATGCCAAACAACAAACGCAAAAACCAAGGTAACAGGAACAAGGAAGACACTATGACGCCCCCAAATGAAAAAGACACCCCAATTCAAGATTATGAAGATGATGAGATCGAAGAAATGCAAGAAGCGGATCTCAAAAAATTGATAAGAACATTAAGAAGTTCAAAAAACAAATTCTTGAGCTACAGAAATCCTTACTGGACAAGATAGAAAATCTGTCGCACGAAAATGAAATATTAAGGAGGAATCAAAATGAAATGAAACAACTAGTAGAACAAGAAACTGTGATAGTGATGAAAAATCATAATGAAATGAAGAATTCAATATATCAAATGACAAACACATTAGAGAGCCTTAAAAACAGAATGGGCGAAGCAGAAGAGAGAATATCAGACTTAGAAGACAGAGAACAGGAAAGGAAACAGGCAAACCAAAGAAAAGAAGAGGAAATTAGAAACCTAAAAAATATTGTCGGGAATCTACAGGATACTATTAAAAAACCCAACATTCGGGTTCTAGGAGTTCCTGAAGGCATGGAGAGGGAGAAAGGATTAGAAGGCATTTTCAGTGACATACTAGCAGAAAATTTCCCAGGTTTGGAGAAGGACAGAGGCATCTTAGTACAGGAAACTTATAGAACCCCTAATAAACATGACCAAAAGAGATCCTCACCACGACATGTTGTAATCAAACTCATCACAGTGAAACATAAAGAAAGATTCTAAAATGTGCAAGAGAGAAATGTCAGATTACTCTCAGAGGATCTCCAATTAGACTCACAGCAGACTTCTCATCAGAAACCCTACAAGCTAGAAGGGAATGGCGAGACATAGCCCAAGTACTAAGAGAGAAAAACTGCCAGCCCAGAATATTATATCCTGCAAAGCTCTCATTTGTGAATGAAGGTGAAATTAAGACTTTTCATAGCAAACAGAAATTGAAAGAATTTGTTGCCACTCGTCCAGCCCTGCAAAAGATGCTCAAAGATGTGTTACACACAGAAACACAGAAACATGGTCATCAATATGAAAGAAGGCAAAGGAAGGAAACCTCACAGCAAAAGATCACAGGAAGCTCAATTTCTCTTTGACATAGAATTAAAATCTGATTCTCTGCTAAAGCAATGTGTTAAAGTAATCTATTATGTTCTCTTGATGTCTGTTAAATTCTAATTGTTCAAAAACAGCTGAATTTTTATTAAGAGCTATGGGTTATTTAAATATGTGCTTATTTTCAAAGATTTGAATAATCACCTTGTAACAATGATCAAATTTGGTCTATGTTATGTCATGATTTTAAGGAATCTTATTTCAACCAGATATTTTGGATTTTGAGCCTTCTTGGCATTCTTGACAGGCATTCAAAAAATCAAAGTTTCAAACAACCTGGACTCAAAATTTCCAGTAAATCTTGGACTTTGGTTTTTCCAGTTTGGGCCCAACTGAAAAAATTGAAGGACCTATGTCTCTCATCTTACAGAGACACCAACCAATCAGGCTATTTGGATTATATTAGAAGTACTGTCAAGATGTGATGTGGTACTAAATTTTAAGTTTCTATAATGAAAAATGCTATTAATACAAATGTTTGAGAATTAAAAAGTCTAATGATCTTGTGTTACTAGACATGATAGTTATCTCAATGAGAAAGCCCCAGAGGCCTAAAGGGTTAAATACTTGTAAAATCCTACAAGTGCTTTCAAAAAGCTGTATTTTGGAAATTTATATTCATTAAATAAAAGTTTAAAAAAAATACTGTGAAGTAAGCAAGTGCCTCTTGTTGGCTGATGAGTTTATAATTTTAAACATGGCGACTTAAAGTCTTTTGTCATCCACAGTCATATATGATTTGCTGCTCATAAAACTAAAGCGTTGTTGGTTCTGTGTTTAGCTGTCCTCCTATAGGTTCCTATGGACTTTTTCCAGCCACTTCTATTGTATTCAGTACTTTGGGATGGCTCTGTAAACAGATGAAGCCAATAATGTATTAACAGTACCAACTGAGAGAAAGTATGGTTAACTGAGGTTACTAAAAACAAAAAGCAATTCAAATCAATTGGCAATCTACAAAAAGAGTTAAAGATTTTAAAAGCTATTATTAAAATTGCTATATTGGTCTATTATGTTATGTTATACGTGTGTACATATTGTATGTCCACATGGGGAAATATTATTAAGAATTTTATTTTAATTGGCTTATAGATAAGATTGTCCATAAATTTAAGCTGCTAAAATTAATCAAAGATACATTTTAATTTGTGTGACCTGAATCTCTGCATCATATGTTTTATACTTGTTGGTAGAAAGAAACTAAAAACATTTTATATGGTTGTGCTTACATTTACTGGTTAAACAAACTACACCATGTTAGATATTTAAGAGCTGTTTTCAAATACACGATTCTTAAAATTTATAGAAGGCATTGGACCTTCTGGTAAATGTTTTCTTAAGTTGTTATCTAATGGTTGAAACTATTTGCTAAGTATTCATGTAATATTGTTATTGTCTGCAAGCGATCTAGGACTTGCTCCCTCATTTCTCTATTCTAAGCCCAACTTGTTCTTTCATTTCTCTATTCTCCTCAAGGTAGGAAACTAATTCTATTATAAAGGAATCTGTAGGACGCACAATTTAATCTTTAGACCTTATAAAAGAGATGGCTAACATTTTTCTCTAATAGCATAGCCAAAATAAGAGCTTAAATAATAATCTCATAGCTAGATTCACATCGCCATCAGCCAAGTAAACAGTAAGTAGAAAAATCCTCCCTTTTAGACCAAAGGGGAAGAAAGTTTTTAAGTGAGAATATAATTTTCCTCATGGGCATTGTCTACCTTAGAAAAACTACTACAGAACATGCCTGTGACTATAGACTTGTAGTTCAGGCCACCGAAGATTAGAGATGGGACTTGGGCACTCCCTTGACTTGCATCCTCTGGTCTGCTTTAACACAAACCAGGAGGAAAAGAAAGCTAGGCATCAGAAGCAATGGGTGGCAGGCCTATTACTGGCTGATCTGTACAGTGATCTGCCCTCAAGGAGACCCAACAGGCCAGTCTACTGCAGTGGCTTTCAATGTGGTAAGCCTGGGCTTCAGCAGAAGTCAACTTGTGAAGAGCCCTGGCAGCTCTGCCAAGAGTTGGATCACTGGAAATGGACCTGCCCTGGAGTTGAAGGATGCCCAGGTCAGAGCCACCGATCTTATTGGCTCTAAGCTGAAAAGCCCTTCACTCAGCCCAGGTTCCAAAGTGACCACTGCAGCTGAGGGGATGGCCAAGTAGGGTCAGCAACATTACAGGCAGAACTGTAAATTTCTTGTTAGAGATGCCACCTGCCTTTACCTGGCCAGCTCTCCTCCCAGGCCAGTCAAGTAATAAAAGTCAACAGAGTGCCTTCCCCTAGGAGGTCCACACCTCCCTTAGGATGTACCCCATGTGAAGAGATAGATAGGTCTGGGCCTCTGAATTTACAAGGCCTAAAGCCCACCAGATTATTATCAAGCCCCTTCTGTCAGGTTCTATTTGCCTCTCAATCAGAAAACTTAATTGTAGCTTAGACAGCACCTTTCTTAGGTCCTCTAATAATGACTCTGTCCTTTGTTCTAGATCCTGTCTAGCGCATTTGGGCCTCATTCCTTCGTAATCATAACCTCTACTCTACCACCAATGACCTGTGTGTACTGATGGTCCTCTTCCACACTTAATGCTGTATAATTGTCCAGACCTGGTTAATGCCACTCTTAGGACTATTGGTTACTATCCTCACCCTGTCTTTTATGGCCTTGTCTAAATATGATCAGAGTCGGCAAACTTGGAAGGCTTCCATAGCCTTGGCAACTCATGACGAGAGCCTAGGCTGGTTACTGGCGCCATAAACTAGAGTGTCAATTTGTTGGGTCAACAACAGGAGTCACTGTGCACTTGCTCCTCATGTGGGATCTCTGTCCTTAATGTGCTGTACATTGTGATTTAATGCTATAACTAGTACTCAAACAGTATGTTTCACTTTGTGTTTCTATGTGGGTGCAAACTGTTGAAATCTTTACTTAATGTATATTAAATTGATCTTCTGTATATAAAGAGAATTGAAAAGGAATCTTGATGTGAATGGAAGGGGAGAGGGAGCGGGAGAGAGGAGGGTTGCGGGTGGGAGGGAAGTTATGGGAGGGGGAAGCCATTGTAATCCATAAGCTGTACATTGGAAATTTATATTCATTAAATAAAAGTTTAAAAAAGCAGAAAAAGGAAAACCTTAGTGCTCAAGAAGGAAGCAGGAAGTGGTTCTGAGTTTACCTGTTGGTCATAGAAGCATTCATTAGGGAACCACCTGTCAAGAAATTACCCATGGATTTTGCCTACAAAATAGATTGTTAAATGATTTGTTAATTAGCCAGAAGAGAAACTGGGGAAGAGAATTATAAAAGCCAAGAATGAGATTCTTCCTAAATTTTTCAAAAATCTTTGTTTTCATTTTACTTGAAAGAGAGAGAGATGGAGAAAGACAGGGGGTTGGGGAGAGAGAGACAGAAAACTTCCAGCCTTTAATTCACTCACCAGATCCCTGCAACAGCTAGGGTAGGGCCAGGCTGGAGCCAGTAGCCCAGAACTTAATCCAAGTCTCCATGTGCGTGGCAGGGACTCAAGAACTTGAGCCATCATCTACTGCCTCCCAGGGTGTGCATCAACAGAAGCTAGATGGGACTGGAATCAGGCACTCAGATATGGATTGCCAGGGTCCCGATGGTGACTTAAGTGCTGTCCCAAACACCTGCCCTGAGAATGAGGTTCTTGATGTACCCCTCTCTTGCACAGAATCAGCACTGAAACTGAGTGGCACTGAGGCCAGGGGTGAGAGTCACTGGAGGGGGGGGTGTGTTTTCCAGGCTGAAGAAGGCCTGATGTTCTGAAATGGTCATCAGAATGACTGGGCTTCTCTTGGGCTGATTTTCTGTGAACAATTTCTCTACAGACCAGGATTCAGGTGGATTTGTCCAATCTTTCCTTTGTACAGTAGGATTTCAAAATGTTCATAGAAAAATGGAATAGAAAGATTTTAAAAAGTATAAAAACTTTATTTCTCAACATACATCTAATCAAGATCAAGATACTCTAAAAAGTTTTTTTTAAGTTTTTTTTTTTTTTTTTTTTTTTTTTTTTTTTTTTTTTTTACTTGAATGGCAGAGTTACAGAGAAAGGGAGAGTCAGAGAGACAGAGATCCATTTCCACCCACTAGTTTACTCCCCAAATGGCTGTAACAGCCAGGGCTGGGCCAAGCTGAAGCCAGGAGCCAGGAGCTTCACCAGGGTCTCCTTATGGGTGCAGGGGCCCAATGACTTGTTCCATCTTCTGCTGCTTTCCCAGGCACATTAGCATGGAGCTGGATTGGAAGTGAAGCAGCCCAGACTCAAACCAGAGCCTATATGGGATGCAGGTGTTGCAGGGGGCAGCTTAACCCAATTATACCCCCAACGTCAGCCCCCAGGATACTCTTGTAAGTGTTGATATCAGCTGTGGGCTGGGAGCTAAGGAGAGTCTGCCCTTCCAACCTGGCAGACTGGTGAGGGACTGTGTGATTCACCAGGTGGGAAGTGGGCCTGAGCCAGGCCCGTTCTTCCCCTCCAAGCAGAGAAAAACCTTGACTCACTTCTTACCAGGGAGTGAGGCGCCCCTCGCCACTGGCAGCTGGAGATGGCTGGCCAGATGGGGCAATGAACTCTGTTAATAAAGAACAGGTCTGGTAATAGGTCGTTTGGGAGAAGAGGTAGAAGAGTTGATTTGGGTGGGAACTCAGCGATGTCTGCTCGGCTGGTTCCCAGGCCTGACTCCGTCTCCTGGTCAGAACCCCAGAGAGGGCCGGCCCTGTGAGGGGACAGTGTGCCTGCACCCACACCTCCAGCCAGGACGAGTCCTTGGTTGATCTTCATGGCCCTGGGTGCTCTGGCCACTTCCTGCAGGGGAACATGGGAAGGAAGGAGGTTGCTTGCTAATTAAGAAATCCAGGTCTTGACTTGGCGCCCACTTACTTGCAAACATCTTTCTTGCCCATCCCGTTTCCACAAACAACAAAAAGAAACTTGGAAAGACAGCACAAACAAAGCCAAGCACTCAGGACAGCAGTGAGCCCCTCGGTCTCCCAGGAGGGCGGTGCACGGGGAGCGGCGCCTGAACTGTCCCAGGAACGCGGGCTCCTCCCTCCCGCCCATCGCCTCCTCCTCGCTCTCACCTGGTCCTTCCGTCTGCGCTAGGCTGCCTTCCTCCAAGCGAGCCCTAGGAGAAACACAAGTGTTCCACGGCGCTAGAGCCCCAGGAAGGGCCAAAAGAGAGATAGACTGGGCAGAGGCGGTTTAGTCCTGAACGAATTTTCCCGCTGGGCGGAAAGGAACCACGGCATTTCCACCTGGCCCGGTTCCGGAGCTGAGTCCGGGCGGGGAGAAGGCACTGCGAGGTTCCGGACCGCCTCGGGACTGCCCAGCTGCTGTCGCCCGGGCAGGGAGGAGCAGCTCCGGGTCCAGGTCCCTGGGAGCCACGGATGCCGGCTCCCCCGGCCGGGCTCTAATGAGGACCGATCTGGGGCCAGCCGAGGCCGCCCCGCAGGCCATCTCAGAGCGAGGGGCAGAGGCGACGTCCGTCGTGGTCCTGGGAGGCACCGAGGTCTGAAATCCGAAGGTCTCGGGCCGCAGACGCCGATGCCTAGGAGCGATTCGCGCCTGGCCGCGCGGGACCTGTGGTGCGGGGAGAGACGCCGCGCGTCCCGGGCTGGGAGGAACAGATGCGCCGAGCAGCGTCATTACTGCCACGGCCATCCTCGCAAGGCCGGGGTAAAAGATGCGGGGGTGGGGGAGTACGGGAGGGCCGGCGGGGTTTTGTCGGGGTCTGAGTCGATGGCGGCGGCCTTTTCGCCGGGGGCGGGGGCTTTCTCCCCGGTGGTTCCCCATAGGACTAGGAGGGACTTACCTGGTAGCGGGATCCTTGGCCGCGGGGCCGGGACCTCGGACTCCAGCGGTGGACGCAGCTGAACTGGCCGGGTGGGCTCGCCGCGCATGGGGTCGCTCCAGCTCGGCCACTCGATTTCTCTGCACACTGGATTCCTGCAGCGGGTGGAGGGGAAGAGGGAGTCGGGGTCACAGCTGCAGGGTCCCAGGTGCGGCGGGGGCAGGAAGGACGCGGGGAAGCAGCCCGTGGCTCGTAGAGCTGCCTTCCTGAGACCAGAGACTTCCTCGCCCTAACTCGGAACGTGAGGGGACTGGAGCGGACACCAAGCCCCCTGCACCGTGGGCTCCAGGCGAGGGATGCTCTGAGGGTCGCTCTGGCTCCGAGGTGGGCTCGCTGGAAACGCCAGGGCTCTGAAGCCAGAGGAGTGGCAGTGCGGCTGGAAGAGAAGGTGGCTGGGTTCAGACTCTGAGGACAGGGTCCCTGAGACTGCGCCCGGGGAGTGGCTTCTGCGAAGTGCGCTACCTGACACCTGGACACCAGCGCAGGCCACTCCGCCCCTGCTCCATCCGGGGACACCTTTCCAGGCCTTACCCCGTGACACGCAGGACGTCGGGACTCTGCATCCACACCCGCAGCGGGAGGCGCTGTCGCTCCACCCCGGAGGAATTAGCCTGGACTCGGACAGCGACAGGGACGAGCTTTGCAGCCTCCCTGACCTCCACCTGCGCGCTCTGGGTTGCTGGTTTCCTGCCAACAGGTGAAGTTCCTGTCCCCACCCAGCACAGTGGCTCCTTTCCTTTTCTTTGCGATTGTCCTTCTCACTGCCCGGGAGTTGCTGATGAGGTTTTTTGTTTGTTTGTTCTTATAGGCAGAGTTAGTGAGAGAGAGAGAGAGAGAGCGAAAGATCTTCCTTCCGTTGGTTCACCCCCAAATGGCCGCTACGGCCAGCGCGCTGCGCGGATCTGAAGCCAGGAGCCAGGTGCTTCCTCCTGGTCTCCCATGCGGGTGCAGGGCCCAAGGACCTGGGCCATCCTCCACTGCACTCCCGGGCCACAGCAGAAAGCTGGACAGGAAGAGGACAGAATCCGGTTGGGACAGAATCCGGCGCCCCAACTGGGACTAGAACCTGGGGTGCCGGCGCAGCAGGCAGAGGATTAGCCTAGTGAGCCCTGGTGCCGGCCTGCTGAGTTTTTGGAAGATTTGTGATTTACTGGAATTCCCCCTCCTCCTCTTTGTCCTCCTCTCCCTCCTCCCTCTCTCCTCATCCCCATCTTCTTGTCTTCCTTCTCACTCGTTTTCCCCAGCTCAGTCCAGCCCCCCATGTACTTTGCCACTACCCCTGCGACCACCAGCTCCTCCTCCTCTCTCTCCTTGGAGGCAGCCTCTCTTCCCTCTCCCGGCTCCCACCCTGCCCACCACACACACACTCCAGATGACAGGGGTGGGCTACCACAGTCTGAGGAAAGATGAGGGATACATTTCTCTCAGGCCAGAAGCGCTTGGGGTCTTTGCTGGCAAGGCTGAGTGAGCTGACAGCACCCCAGTGGTGGAGGGTCCCCGACTGTCCTCAGGCCTGGCCAGAAGTGGCTGGTTCAAGACAGCTCCATAACTTGTGTGAACAAAACAGCCAAGTTCAGTTCCCAAAAGCTAAATGCATATCCTAATGACAATGGGATCCTATTCACTAGCTTCAGGGCTGTGGTCAGGAACAGGTTATTTGGCTGAAGTAGACCTCGGAGGTCTCTTCTGGACTTGTCCTACCTGGCTAGCTTTGTGGGTCTCTGTCTCACACAGGGAAGCCTGACCTAACTGCAGGATGATGGTTTAGATATAGCACGGAGGGGCTTCAGTGCCACCTGCAGCCTGGTGCCACTCATACAGGAAGAAGCAACACAAGTCTTGCCCAAGTTCTCAGAATTTGAGTGTCTCTGCCTCAGCTTTTGGGGTGAACGCTTAACCTTGTACAAAGACAATACTCAGTGTGTAGCACTCATGGCTCTTCACTGTGTTTTCAGTGGACGCTGGAGGAGAAAGCATCTTCCAAACCCATAGTGACGGTGCCGATTTTACGGTGTTTTTCCTCTGTGCTGTACTTGGTTAGCATGTGGATATTAGTGGGAAAGATTAGTGGCTCAAGCCCACTGCAGGGCATTCCAGGCCTTATCCAGGTTCTTTTGCTGGCTTCTCATTTCCTCTCAAAGTTTACTAAACAAAGGGGCGGGTTTTGGCCTAGTGGTGAACTCACTAGGTTGTTATTGGGAGGAAGCTTGCTTTCCCTGTTTTCGTGCCTGGGTTGCAGACCTGGCTCTGTTCCCACTTCCAGCTTCTTCTAATGCTCACTGTGCCAGGTGTTGATAATGGCTCAAGCAGCTGAGTCCCTGCAACCTACATCGGTCACCCAGATTGAGTTCCTACCTCCAGGCTTTGGCTCTAAGCCTAGGCCTTTATGAGAGTGTGGGGAGTGAACCAGGGGATATGACATTCTCTCTCTCTCCCTCTCTCCCCCTCTCTCTCCCCCTCCCTCCCTCCCTCTTTCCCTCTCAAATAAATGAACACACACACACATTTAGCAAACTTTTAGACTTGCTTTTCCCTTTCAGTCAGGAAGCTCACCCTGTAGCCCTGTTTCCTGCCTCCTTTTGCTTGGTCCTGCTGCTGTGGAGACTGTGCCATCATGGTTCATGGAGTTTTCTTTCTGATGTTTTCTCTCTGCCATCACCTGATGCCACTGGCCTTCCTATACTGAATGGAGAATGAAGATGACTTAGACCATGACCTTGACCTTTGTGCTCTGCTGTCTGGATTCCAAGGTGATTCTCATTATCACAGGCTGAAGCCACAGGCATTGAAATCACCAACTGCTGTGGTTCCCCACTGGTTACCTCACTATGCATTATGAACCACCTATCACAGAGTGCCACCAATTATTTGATTGAGGTTGTCACATATTGATTTTTAAAAAATTAATATTTGTCATAGAACAGCTATGTATTTGCAGATAAATTGAGCAGACAGTACAGAGAATTCACATGTTCCCTCTATCTCCAGTACATTTCCACTATTATTCATATAATAATGTGTTTCCTTTGTTACAGTTGATTAACAAATAGAGAATCTTATTAGGATGTAAACTAAATAGTTTGCATTTGGGTTTATTAACTCTGTTAAATGTCAAGTTTTATTGCCTGCACCTTTTTCCTTCTATAAAACAGTGGACTACAAGTCAGTCAAGTTGCCTGCCTCTTAAACAGAAGATTCAACTTTTCTCAGTCTTCAATCACATGTTCAGTTAGTTCCATTACAGACCTCTCCAGAATCCCCATTCACCTCCATAACTTGCCATGTACGTCAACATTCTTCCAGCTTATACCTGTAACCCAGGTAGAAAGTGCCTTCCATATTTGTAGGAATTCATTAGACCTACACCTCATGTTTAAGAGCCATATCTATATCAATCAAGACCTTGCAAGGAGGTATAGGATATGGACAGCTGTCCATCAACATCTGTGGTGGATGGGTTCCAGGACCCCTTGCAGACACCCGAAACAGTGATGCTCAAGTCTGAACATAAAGGAGTGTAGTATTTGCATTTGGCCTATATATTCTTTTTTAAAGATTTATTATTTTATTTATTTGAATGACAGGGTTACAGAGTTACACAGAGAAGTAGAGACAGAGAAAGAGTTCTTGCATCCGATGGTTCACTCCCCAGATGGCTGCAAAGGCCAGAGCTGCACCAATCTGAAGCCAGTAGCCAGGAGCCTCCTCCCGGTCTCCCACGTGGGTGTAGGGGCCCAAGCACCTGGGCCATCTTCCACTGCTTTCCCAGGCCATAGCAGAGGGCTGGATAGAAAGAGGAGCAGCCGGGACTAGAACCAGCGCCCAAATGGGATGCCGGCGCTGCAGGCCAGGGCTTTAACCCGCAGTACCACAGCACCGGCCCCTTTTTCTTCAAATGTTTTTTTCTATTCACTGTTGCTGGAATCTGCAGAAGTGGACCCACGGACACCAAGGGCTGACCAATGTAAATAAGGAAATGTGCATGTGCTTATACAGGCTAAGACCTGCTGGAGAAAGCTGGACGTCCAGGAGAGACAATGTGTGGTCCTAGTCTGAGTCCAAAGTGCGGAAAGGGCCAATATTTAGTTCAACCAGCCAAGGAGGAGGATTCCCCTCTACTTGCATCCAGCTGGGGAGTGAACCAGTGGATGGAAAATTTCTCTCCTCTCTTTCTGTCTCTCTCTCTCTCCTACCCCACTTCCCTGCTCCCCCTCTGCCTTGCAAAAATATATAAATCTTTTTAAAAAATGACAAACCAGGCCGGCGCCACGGCTCAACAGGCTAATCGCCTGCCTTGCGGTGCCGGCACACAGGGTTCTAGTCCCGGTTGGGGCGCCAGATTCTGTCCCGGTTGCCCCTCTTCCAGGCCAACTCTCTGCTATGGCCCGGGAAGGCAGTGGAGGATGGCCCAAGTGCTTGGGCCCTGCACCCACATGGGAGACCAGGAGAAGCACCTGGCTCCTGGCTTCGGATCAGCGCGATGCGCCGGCCGCAGCAGCCATTGGAGGGTGAACCAATGGCAAAAAGGAAGACCTTTCTTTCTGTGTCTCTCTCACTGTCCACTCTGCCTGTCAAAAAAACAAAAACAAACAAACAAAAAACCACAAGACTAAAAAATGATAAACCAGATATTAGATACTTGACAAGTTATTTGTTGTGATAGATTATAACTTTGAAATAAAAAAATCCAAGTGATAGAGAAAGAAATCCAGTGGTATGCATAAAACTGAATTTGCGATAGATTTACACTTTGGGGTGAAAATCCTGTTTTTAAATACAGATTGCAGCACCCACAAATATTTAAGAAGAAATGGATTAGAAATTTTCCAGTGCACAAACCTCAATGTGATCATTTCTACAGGCATTAGGATGATAATATTTTTAAAGGAAACCCATCACAGAATAGGATATTTATATATTCTCAAAGCAGCCCTCTCCAAATTTCCTTTTTGTTCAACTCTGATATTTTATTTGTTGAAGTTTATCAGTTTTAGAAAACAAACCTAAAGGGAGATATCTAAACCAGGGGATAGTGTGGAATTTCTGCACCAATTCTCACCAAAGTGAGGATGAAATAAGTATCTGAGGTAAAAACCAGACACAGGCTGATTTCTCTCTGGCTATACATGACTGGGTGGTTTGTCTTAGAGGTATTAAATAACATTTTATAAGCAATGGTGATTTTTTGTTTTCTTAAACTAAATGAGTTATTTCAATTTTTTTTCTTTGTGGCATTTTCCTTTTTTCCCCTAGTGTTTATTATTTTTATTTTTGCATTTTTAAGAATTTTTTTGTCATTTTCCTTTTGTAGGAAAACACTGAACTGAAACACAGAATGTGTATTTGTTTGGATCTGAATCCAATCTTTTGAGATTCCAGTTATACTGCAGAACACTGGAGACGTTTGTAGGCACACTGAGCAGTGTGTCGGCTACTAGTTGCAGACTTCAGGATGTCTAAGGCAGCTACTGCATTACTTAAGAAAGACCCTTTCATTCCCAAGCTGCCCATGATCTGCATGATGTTACAATTTCTACATCCTACCTAATTGAGTTTTCTCGGAGATCTATTACTGGAACAATATTTGATGTTGTTGCCAAACACTCTCTGATACTTCATAGATAGATTTACACTGGGCTGGACCCTGGTTGTGGTGCTCACCCACCACTTGTACCAGAATCACATTCTGTTTAAGTAAGGCAAGTGTGGTTCCATTTTGCATCATTAATAGCTATCATCTCAGGTTCTTATAAAGATCACTTGCTTACTAGCATTAAGCAAGGAAACTGGCCTCCAATTCTAATCAGAACTATCAGTATCAGTTAAAAATAACATAAAACAAAACAAAACCTAGCAAAAGAGGTTAAAATTGCACAAAGTAATATGAATGAAACTATATACAGACTGGTGAGCACATCACTGGAATGGTGCTCAGAGGAGGCAACACCCATGTTGGAACAACATTCCCTTCCTATTGTATCAACTTTCATAAAAGGAAAACTGATGGGTAATTCTCTTCATTACACATTTGAAAAAAGAAGCAAGAAAGCTAAATTGAGAGAAACAGGTGCTACCCACAGGGCTGCGGTGGTATATGTGTGGATTTTGTCCTTGATCTTCTTAGGTGATTATCACAGTTGGAGTTTAAAAGACTGGTGGCTCTCATCCAACCAGCCAAGTGGAGTAGAAACAGCCAAGAGCAATTCATGATGGTGAAATTCCATTCTTGATGTTCTGTTTGGTATGTTGTAGACGTTTCATAAGGTGGGAAATACTTTTTCTTGTAGTTTCTTTCAAATCAGCAATATATTTCTGTACTGGTATCTGAGAGAGGGAGAGAAGAAAAATCAAATGAGAGTCTTGGTCAGGTCCTGGGGAGATCTGAGTGTGCAGGGATTTCCCATGGAGGCCAGGGAAAGACAAATCCTGTAGATAGCATGGTTGTGGGAGGAGCCTGAGGCTGCTAAAAGGGAAGTGAAGGCCACAAGTTAGAGGACACCTGCCCTAACCTTCCAGTCCAACCTGTGGTGCAGAATTAGAGACCTTGACTTTTCCCAACCAGGAGAAGTTGATGTCACCCACGTCCCTCCTTTCCACCTCACCTGCAGAAAAGTGATACATTTCTCACCTGTTTGTCATGGTTCCTGGTGTCAGTCTTGACACTCAGAAGCAGACTGCTGCACACATACACACACACACACACACCCTCTATCAGAATTCTATGCCCCAGTCTCTTATGGAGGCGTGGGCAGACTAAGGAAAGAGCTCTAGATGGGAGATTAAGCAAGGAATTCAGACAGCCTCCTAGTCCAGTCCATCTTTCATTGTGTCCAACTTCCTCTGAGGGTGATTCCTCATCCAGGTACAACTTAGGACATTTCTAGAGTGTGCAAAACGGCTAGTCACTAAACTCTGAAGGGAAAGTGGAAAAAGCGCTGTTTTATTCATCCTAGAGTCTCCCCCTTTTTGTTTTAACTTTTCTCTAAGGAAGATTCCTTTTCAGGATATTGTGCTAGAATATAGGCCTAGAGAAGGAGATCCAAGACTCTCTACTGGAAATGGACATAATTGAATTAGATAAAATATGATTTTTTCAATATGTATTTCTCAATCAATTAGTGGACTATAAAATTGTATCTGTCTTGGTCTGGGAAAGTAGTGGAAGATGTTCTACGTGCTTGGGTCCCTGCAACTGTGTGGGAGACATAGAGGTCATCCCAGGCCGGCTGTTGTGGCCATTTGGGGCATGAACCTGCAGATGGAAGAACTTTGTCTGTCTCTCCCTCTCTCTGTGATTCTACCTCTCAAATAAATAAAATTTATTTTGTTTTGTTTTTTCATTTTCAATTCTCTTTATGTACAGATTAGTATATATCAAATAAATAAAATTTTTAAAAAAATCAAGTTAGTAGATGATGAACTGCAGGTTTAAAGGGAGCAAAATTAAAGGTTAAAATTTTTGACTTATGATGAGGGAGGAATTATAATTTTCATATTGTTTTTTATGTAATACTTGTCTCTATATCTTGTATTTTAAATTATTTATCCAAACAGGGAGGCTATAGTTTTACCCCATCTCTCTGTCTCTCTTTCTACTGGCTTTCTCCAGGCTGTAAAACAGTTCTATGGAGAGAGGAATTCTTTTTTTTTTAACTTTTATTTAATGAATATAAATTTCCAAAGTACAGCTCATGGGTTACAATGGCTTCCCCCTCCCAAAACTTCCCTCCCACCCACAACCCTCCCCTTTCCCGCTCCCTCTCCCCTTCCAATCACATCATGATTCATTTTCAATTCTCTTTATATACAAAAGATCAGTTTAGTATAAATTAGGTAACGATTTCAACAGTTTGCCCCCATATAGCAACACAAAGTGAAAAAAAAATACTGTTGGAGTACTAGTTATAGCATTAAATATGAGTGTACAGCACATTAAAGGCAGAGATCCTACATATTATTTTTTAAAAAAATTAATTAATTTTCTATGCCATTTCCAATTTAACACCAGGTTTGTTTTTTTTTTTCATTTCCAATTATCTTTATATACAGGAGATTGATTCAGTATATAATTAGTAAAGATCTCATCAGTTTGTACCCACGCAGAAACACAAAGTGTAAAAATACTGTTTCAGTACTAGTTATAGCATCACTGCACATTAGACAACACATTAAGGACAGATCCCACATGGGATGTAAGTACACAGTGACTCCTGTTGCTGACTTAACAATTTGACACTCCTGTTCATGGCGTCAGTAATCTCCCTAGGCTCTAGTCATGAGTTGCCAGGGCTATGGAAGCCTTTAGGGTTCGCTGACTTTGATCTTATTCTGATAGGGTCACAGTCAAAGTGGAAGTTCTCTCCTCCCTTCAGAGAAAGGTACCTCCTTCTTTGATGGCCCCGTTCTTTCCACTGGGATCTCACTCACAGAGATCTTTCATTTAGGTCTTCTTCTTTTTTTCTTTTCCATGGTATCTTGGCTTTCCATGCCTACAATGCTCTCATGGGCTCTTCAGCCAGATCCGAAAGCCTTAAGGGCTGATTCTGAGGCCAGAGTGTTGTTTAGGACATCTGCCATTCTATGAGTCTGCTGTGTATCCCACTTCCCACGCTGGATCTTTCTCTCCCTTTTTGATTCTATCAGTTAGTATTAGCAGACACTTGTCTTGTTTGTGTGATCCCTTTGTTTCTTAGACCTATCCAAGCCATCGAATGTGAACTGAAATTGATCACTTGGACTAGTGAGATGGCATTGGTACATGCCACCTTGATGGGATTGTATTGGAATCCCCTGGCACATTACTAACTCCATCATTTGGGGCAAGACTGATTGTGCATGTCCCAAACTGTGCATCTCCTCCCTCTCTTTTCCCACGCTGAAATTTAACAGGGATCACTTTTCAGTTAAAATTTAAACACCTAAGAATAATTGTGTGTTAATTACAGAGTTCAACCACTAGTACTAGAACAACAACAACAACAACAAATACTAAAAAGGATAAAGTATTACATTGTACATCTAGAGTCAGGACAAGAGCTGATCAGGTCATTGTTTCTTATAGTGTCCATTTCACTTAACAGGTTTCCCCTTTGGTGCTCAATTGTCGCTGATCAGGGAAAACAAATGATATTTGTCTCTTTGGGACTGGCTTAATTCACTCAGCATGATGCTTTCCAGATCCCTCCATCTTGTTGCAAATGACTGGGTTTCATTGTTCCTTACTGCTGTATAGTATTCTATGGAGTACATGTCCCATAATTTCTTTATCCAGTCTACTGTTGATGGGCATTTGGGTTGGTTCCAGGTCTTAGCTATTGTGAATTGGGCTGCAATAAACATTAATGTGCAGATGGCTTTTTTATTAGCCAAATTAATTTCCTTTGGGTAAATTCCAAGGAGTGGGATGGCTGGGTTGTATGGTAGGGTTATGTTCAGGTTTCTGAGGAATCTCCAGACAGACTTCCATAGTGGCCTAACCAGTTTGCATTCCCACCAACAGTGGGTTAGTGTCCCTTTTTCCCCACATCCTCTCCAGCATCTGTTGTTGGTAGATTTCTGAATGTGAGCCATTCTCACCGGGGTGAGGTGAAACCTCATTGTGGTTTTGATTTGCATTTCTCTGATTGCTAGTGATCTTGAACATTTTTTCATGTGTCTTTTGGCCATTTGGATTTCCTCTTTTTAAAAGTGTCTATTGAGGTCCTTGGCCCATCTCTTCAGTGGGTTGTTTGTTCTGTTGTTGTGGATTTTCTTGATTTCTATGTAGATTCTGGTTATCAACCCTTTATCTGTAGTATAGTTTGCAAATATTTTTTCCCATTCTGTCGGTTGCCTCTTCACTTTCCTGACTGTTTCTTTTGAAGTACAGAAACTTCTCAATTTGATGCAACCCCAAATATTAATTTTGGTTTTGACTGCCTGTGCTCCTGGGGTCTTTTCCAAGAAGTCTTTGCCTGTACCTATATCTTGCAGGGTTTCTCCAATGCTCTCTAATAATTTGATGGTTTCGGGTCGTAGATTTAAGTCTTTAATCCACGTTGAGTGAATTTTTGTGTAAGGTGAAAGGTATGGGTCTTGCTTCAAGCTTCTGCACATGGAAATCCAATTTTCCCAGCACCATTTATTGAATAGACTGTCCTTATTCCAGGGATTAGTTTTGGATCTTTGATCAAATATAAGTTGGCTGTAGATGTCTGGATTGATTTCTGGTGTTTCTATTCTGTTCCATTGGTCTATCCATCTGTTTCTGTACCAGTACCATGCTGTTTTGATGACAGCTGCCCTGTAGTATGCCCTGAAATCTGGGATTGTGATGCCTTCGGCTTTGTTTTTGTTGTACAAGATTGCTTTGGCTATTCGAGGTCTTCTGTGTCTCCATATGAATTTCAGCATTATTTTTTCCAGATCTGAGAAGAATGTCTTCGGTATCTTGATTGGTATTGCATTGAATGTATAAATTGCTCTTGGGAGAATAGACATTTTGATGATATTGATTCTTCCAATCCATGAGCATGGAAGATTTCTCCATTTTTTGGTATCCTCTTCTATTTCTTTCTTTAAGGTTTTGTAGTTTTCATCGTAGAGATCTTTAACGTCCTTGGTTAAGTTTATTCCAAGGTATTTGATTGTTTTTGTAGCTATTGTGAATGGGATAGATCTTAGAAGTTCTTCCTCAGCCATGGCATTGCCTGTGTATACAAAGGCTGTTGATTTTTGTGGATTGATTTTTTATCCTGCTACTTTGCCAAACTCTTCGATGAGTTCCAGTAGTCTCTTAGTAGAGTTCTTTGGGTCCCCTGAATAAAGAATCCTATCATCTGCAAAGAGGGATAGTTTGAGTTCTTCCTTCCCGATTTGTATCCCTTTAATTTCTTTTTCTTGCCTAATAGCTCTGGCTAAAACTTCCAGAACTATATTGAATAGCAGTGGTCAGAGTGGGCATCCCTGTCTGGTACCAGATCTCAGCGGAAATGCTTCCAACTTTTCCCCATTCAATAGGATGTTGGCCGTGGGTTTTTCATATATTGCTTTGATTGTATTGAGGAATGTTCCTTCCATACCCAGTTTGCTTAGAGTTTTCATCATGAAAGGGTGTTGTATTTTATCAAATGCTTTCTCTGCGTCTATTGAGAGAATCATATGGTTTTTCTTCTGCAGTCTGTTAATGTAGTGTATTACGTTGATTGTTTTGCGGACGTTGAACCATCCTTGCATACCAGGGATAAATCCCACTTGGTCTGGGTGGATGATCTTTCTGATGTGTTGTTGCATTCTATTGGCCAGAATTTTATTGAGGATTTTTGCGTCTATGTTCATCAGGGATATTGGTCTGTAATTCTCTTTCAATGCTGCATCTTTTTCCGGCTTAGGAATTAAGGTGATGCTGGCTTCATAGAAAGAATTTGGGAGGATTTCCTCTTTTTCGATTGTTCTGAATAGTTTGAGAAGAATTGGAGTTAGTTCTTCTCTAAATGTCTGGTAGAACTCAGCAGTGAATCCATCTGGTCCTGGGCTTTTCTTTGTTGGGAGGGCCTTTATTACTGTTTCAATTTCTGTGTCAGTTATGGGTCTGTTTAGGTTTTCTATGTCTTCCTGGCTCAATTTAGGGAGGTTGTATGTGTCCAAGAATCTGTCCATTTCTGATAGATTTCCCTGTTTGCTGGCATACAAGTCCTTGTAGTAATCTCTGATGATTCTTTTTATTTCTGTGGTGTCTGTTGTTATGTTTCCTTTTTCATCTCTGATCCTATTGATTTGGGTCTTTTCTCTTCTTTTTTTTTAGTTAGTTGGGCCAATGGAGTGTCAATTTTGTTTATTTTTTCAAAAAACCAGCTCCTTGTTTGGCTGATTTTTTGTAATTTTTTTTTGATTCAATCCTGTTGATTTCTTCTTTGATTTTAATTATTTCCCTTCTTCTACTGGGTTTGGGTTTGGTTTGCTGCAGATTTTCTAGATCCTTGAGATGACTTGAAAGCTCATCTATTTGGTGCCTCTCCAATTTCTTGATGTAGGCACCTATTGATATAAACTTTCCTCTTAACACTGCTTTTGTTGTATCCCATAGGTTTTGGTATGTTGTGCTGTTATCCTCATTTACTTCCAGAAAATTTTTGATTTCTCTTTTAATTTCTTCTATGACCCATTGTTCGTTCAGGAGCATGTTGTTCAATCTCCATGTGTTTGCACGTGCTCTGGGGATTCCCGAGTTGCTAATTTCCAATTTCATTCCTTTGTGGTCTGAGAAGTTGCATGGTATGATTCTAATTCTCTTGAATTTGCTAAGACTTGCTTTATGGCCTAGTATGTGGTCAATCCTAGAGAAGGTTCCATGTACTGCTGAGAAGAATGTAAAGTCCTTAGATGTAGGATGAAATGTTCTGTAGATATCTGTTAGATCCATTTGGGCTATAGTGTCATTTAAATCTGCTGTCTCCTTGTTGATCTTCTGTCCTGTTGATCTGTCTATCTCTGAGAGTGGAGTATTGAAGTCCCCCAGTACTATTGTATTGGGGTCTAAGTCTCCCTTTAAGTCCCTTAACAAGTCTTTTAAATAAGCTGGTGCCCTGTGATTAGGTGCATATACATTGATAATCGTTATATCTTCCTGTTGAATGGATCCCTTAATCATTAAATAGTGCCCCTCTTTGTCTCTCCTGACAGTTTTTGTGGTAAAGTTTATGTTGTCTGATATTAAGATGGCTACGCCCGCTCTTTTTTCATTTCTGTTGGCATGGTATATCTTTTTCCAGCCTTTCACTTTCAGTCTGTATGGATGATTGTTGGAAAAATGAGTTTCTTGTAAGCAGCAAAAAGATGGGTTTTGTTCCTTAACCCAGTCAGCCAATCGGTGTCTTTTAACTGGACAGTTCAAGCCATTAACATTCGATGTGACTATTGAGAAGGAGTAACTTTGCCCTGCCATTTGCCAAAGATATTTTCTAATATCTGGTTTGAGATTCCTGTGATCTTTTGCTGTGGGGTTTCCTTCCTTTACCTTCTTTCATATTGGTGACCGTGTTTCTGTGTTTCTGTATGTAATACACATCTTTAAGCATCTTTTGCAGGGCTGGACGAGTGGTGACAAATTCTTTCAATTTCTGTTTGCTGTGAAAGGTCTTTATTTCGCCTTCATTCACAAATGAGAGCTTTGCAGGATATAATATTCTGGGCTGGCAGTTTTTCTCTCTTAGTACCTGGGCTATATCTCGCCATTCTCTCCTGGCTTGTAGGGTTTCTGATGAGAAGTCAGCTGTAAGTCTAATTGGAGATCCTCTGAGAGTAATCTGGCGTTTCTCTCTTGCACATTTTAGGATCTTTTCTTTGTGTTTCACTGTGGTGAGTTTGATTACAACATGTCGTGGTGAGGATCTCTTTTGGTCATGTTTATTAGGGGTTCTATGAGCTTCCTGTACTAGGATGTCTCTGTCCTTCTCCAAACCTGGGAAATTTTCTGCTAGTATCTCACTAAAAAGGCCTTCTAATCCTTTCTCCCTTTCCATGCCTTCAGGAACTCCTAGAACCCGAATGTTGGGTTTTTTAATAGTATCCTGTAGGTTCCTGACAGTATTTTTTAGATTTCTGATTTCTTCTGCTTTTCTTTGATTTGACTGTTTCCTTTCCTGTTCTCTGTCTTCTAATTCCGATATTCTCTCTTCTGCTTCGTCCATTCTGTTTTTAAGGCTCTCTAATGTGTTTGTCATTTGATCTATTGAGTTCTTCATTTCATTGTGGTTTTTTGTCACTATCTCAGTTTCCTGTTTTACTAGTTGTTTCATTTCATTTTGATTCCTCCTTAATATTTCATTTTCACGAGAGAGATTTTCTATCTTGTCCATTAAGGATTTCTGTAGTTCAAGAATTTGTTTTTGAGAACTTCTTAATGTTCTTATCAATTTTTTGAGATCTGCTTCTTGCATTCCCTCTATCTCTTCATCTTCATAATCTTGCATTGGCGTGCCTTGTTCACTAGGGGGCGTCATAGTGTCTTCCTTGCTCTTGTTACCTCGGCTTCTATGTTTGTTGTTTGGCATGTTGGAGATAATTTATGGCGTTTTTTTGTTTTTTGTTTTTTTTTTTTTTTTTTGCTGTGGCGTTTTTTTTCTCGTTATACTATTCCTCTAAGTGAGCTGTCTGCTTTGTTGGAGCCTTAGGGGCTGTGATGGGTGTGGCCAGAGAGCTATGCTTCAGGTAAACTCTTCAGGTTTAAGGCTGTGTAAAGAGCGTCCCAGATTGCTCACTCTCTTGCTCCTTGCTGGCTCGCTTTCTCTCTCTTTTTTTTTTTTTTTGACTCAGTTGGGAGTGGAGTTAAGGGTAGTTGAAATCTGGCCTCTGTGAGTATTCGTTTGATCTACCCCTGGGACCACACACAGAGTTTATGCAGCCCTCAATGTGTTCTCCAGTTTCCCTAAAGTTACTGAGTTTGGCTGCGCTTTACATATGTAAAATCGCGGTGCTCTTTGTTTTGCTTGGTGAGTGAAGGGAGAGGCCTCTGTTCCCCCCCACCCCCAGTTTTTCGGGTTTCTGAGGTCTTTGTCTTACCCTCCTCGGTTCCCGCGCTGGCAAGAATCTGTGGCTCTGGCTCCTCTCCCACCGCTCGGCTCGTCTTGGTTGGTTTTCCACGCGGTGGGCTCCCTGTAAGTCCTCTGTGTCCCATCCACAAGATCCGGAAGCGTTTCCTCTGCAGTTTTTTTCTTGAGTCTTTTCCTGAGGCTACAGTAATTCCACTTTTATGAAACTTTATTCTCCCAAACTAAAGGCGCACGTCCTCACTATCTGCCATCTTGGCTCCGCCCCCTGGAGAGAGGAATTCTGATCCTACCAATCGCTCACCGTGCACTCTTGCATGAAGTAGCCACACACTTCTCTGCTGCCTATTGATTACGGAGTTGCCACTAGATCCGTGGCCCCTCTAACTTCCAAATGCACATCAGAAGACCTTCTTTGTAAATACCAATTCCAAAACCCACTCCATTTTATTTTAAACAGAATTTTTAAAATGCTGGATCCAGTCGTCCCTGCAGGTTGAGGCTCACTTGTGGGTTTATTTCATGAAGGCATGATCAGAAGACCTGACTCATGTCACACTTTCCTTGTTGTTTCTCTGTCTCTCCTATCATAAACTTCATTCCCGTTGGTCTTAAAGATTAAACCTCATTCCTAGTCTCAGGGTAGTCACTCATCTTCTTAATGCTCTACTACATTCTCTGGTTTCAGATTCAAATGAGCTCATTTTTCTAGATTTTCATTGAACATATACCAGTGTTCATAGGAGTAAAAAGTAGAGAGGGCAGTAGTTTGAAGCACAAAATACTCTATGTATTTTTCTTTGGAAATCTTGGCCAGTCTACTTAGAACTGACTGTTCTTTAGGATGCCACCTAATGTCCTCCAGCTAGTTCCAGCTTGAATGTGTCCATGAGGATGTGGAGCTGCTCTCAGAACTCCCCAAAGTCTCAGCCACACCCTGCACCCCCCCATGCAGCCACAGTGTTTTCACAGTCCCAGCACACAAACCTCCCACAGTCACAAGCTCCAGCCCCCTGTCAATGCTCCCAGCCAGACTCCTCTTGGCTGGTTGCTGGTTGCACAGACATGAGCTGATACAGCTGTTTTGTATGTCCAAAATGGAGCCCACCCTCTGTTGGCTAGTTCAGGATGCCAGTGCCTGGTGGTTGGGGAGAGAGAAATGTGTCCCCATTTTTTCCCTCTTGATTGACAAGTGCACTGTTCCCCACAGGGCTCCAAGCCAGACTTCCACCAAGCTCTTCCCACAGCTTTATCACCAGTGGCTTAGGCTGCTGCAGTCTGGTCTCACCTCACTCCAAAGCTGGTGCTGAGGCTCTTGGCTGCTGGGGTCCTGAGTTGTGCTATCTACACATTCCACGTAGGTCCACAGTGTCCCTCTAACTTACATGGAGTTTCATCTGCCATTTTTTCCCTAACTCTTCCCTGAGACTCTGGAGTTTTTCATATATTAGATCAAATAGACAATTTAACATCTTCCTTTCCAGTTTGAATACACTTTACTTTTTCTTCAGTCAATAGTTCTCATGTTGACTTTCTTCACAACTTTTATGCTCACTTCTGTGACAGTTTTTGCTCAAAATCAGTGTTTGCAGAGCAACCCAGAACCAAAACATACAATTAAATCTAAATTCAATTGAAACATTCTAGCTGAAATATATAGCCATAATAAAATACAATTGTAAAAATAATTGACTTAAAGCTGACAGAATTAATCATGAAATTTTGCAGCAAAACCATACTTGTTCTGTTTGTTGAAATCTAGCATAATTCGCAGAAGTCTAGCAGCAGTAATAATGAAATTAAATTAAAATGACCTTTGCTCCTCTAAGTGGGAGCAGGACAGGTCTGTCTTGGAGTGGGAGAGCTCACCCAGGATGAGCCCGAGGAGGAAGAAGAGAAAACCAGAGTATGCATCATCCGAGGGTGCTCTGTGCTGGAAAGAGTGAAAAGATTGTCTTTTAACCTGTATCTCACTCTTGTCCTTTCTTCTCTTTCCCAGAATCCAAGACAGTGCTTGGTACACAATAGATGCCTTAGTACAAAGAAGATGTTTGTGATTAAGTTAATTTTTGGTAAACATTTTCTATTTTTTTAAAAATTTATTTTATTTATTTGAAAGACGGAGTTACACAGAGAAAGAGAGAGGTACAGAGTCTTCTATTCACTGGTTCACTTCCCAAATGGCTGCAATGGCCGGAGCTGAGCTGATTCAAAGCCAGGAGTCAGGAGCGTCTTCTGGATCTCCCATATGGGAACTGGAGCCCAAATTCTTGGGCCATCCTCCACTGCTTTCCCAGGCGCATCAGCAGGGAGCTGGATGGGAAGTGGAGCAGCCAGGACTTGAATCAGCTCCTGTATGGGATCTGGTGCTGCAGGCTGGGGTTCTAACCCACTGTATCACAGCACTGACCCCACTGATAAACATTTTCATTAGCAGCTTTGAGAGCATAGTCTGCTCTTCATTCTCTTCTCTTCCTCCTCCTATGACCTGTGAACCTTCCCCTGGTATCACTATCACATTTTTATTCCATTTCTATTCTCTTTTTGAGAATAGGTGATGAGCATCAGTTAATAAGAGAGTGAGGAGCTGAAAGGAGAAAACTTTTTATTCTCTGCTCACACCACATGTAACAGGAATGATGCAGAGGGTTCACAGATGCAGAGAAAAAAAGTGGAATGGGTAGAATGGGGGCAGAATAGAATAGAGGTGGTTCTGTTAGCTGCAGAAAGTAAGGAACGTCACCGTGCTCTTGGTGATGAAAGACTGAAGTTTAGCATTAGATCTGACAGTACAATAGTCCCAAGGCTGGGTAGAAAATGCTCAGAACTAAACCAGGCATGCAACTTCTTACAGAGCTCCTATTTCACATCACAATAGTGTCCTGCATGTAGGGGAAGCATAGAGCAGTGGCATCAAGTAACCCCTAGGGCACTTCCAGTCCAGGGTCAGCTCCTCACACAGCTCCTCTTTCCTCTCTTTTCCTTGGCCCTGTCCTGAATCACTTACTCTGATGTTATCAGAACACAGGCTTTTTAGAATTTCTGTCTTTCCCAAGACCTAGGTTTAAGGTCAGATGTTCAGGGCACCGACTATGAGGCACAGAAGGGCTAATGAAGGCTAATTTGTATTAAGAGGTGGTCCAGTCTTTTCCGCTTAGTACTTCTCATGAAAAACCCAAGGAACCCCTATTCCGGAGTTTTGGTGTGCTTAGTAACAAGTGTGGCTAGGAGCTAACTGCAAATTTTCGCTTCTGTATTCAATAGCCTTGCTTGCTAACGCTAGATGTCCCTCCCCAAGATTAGCCAACACTCTGTAAGTTTCGATTTCCCGAGAGTTTCAGTTCTCCGAAAGTTTCGGTTTCCCCAGAAAAGAAACAAATTGTAACTCCCGCCCGGAGCAGTCACTCCCCATCTAAAGGACCCAATGAGTACTCATGGTAACCTTTAAACTAGCCAATCAATCCAAAGCCTGCGAAATATGTTAATCTTGTGGTTTTTGCCTTTAAAAGTTGGTTGTAACTGCTGCTCGGGGCTTCTCTTCGCCTCTGGTGATAGGGAGCCCATTTGCACAAACGCCTAATAAAAATCCTCTTGCTCTTGCATCTACCGGTCTGGAGTTTGGGTCTTTGGGCGGCCACCCAAGTACGTTGGATTCCCAAATTTGGGGTCCTTCACTCAGAGGTGTCACCCTATCAACTAGTTGCTTTGCTGCCACTTTGGATTTCCCTTTTAAAGGCAGAACATGAGTGTACATTAAGCAAAATTCAATTCATCAAGTATTTGTTTAACAAAATGCAGAAGTGAAAACTGATCAACCTAGCAAAAAGCAATATAAATCCTAGTCAACAAAATTGCCAAAAGACTGTTTTAAAATTTACTGTAGCCGGTGCTGCGGCTCACTAGGCTAATCCTCCGCCTTGCGGCGCCGGCACACCGGGTTCTAGTCCCGGTCAGGGTGCCGGTTCTGTCCCGGCTGCCCCTCTTCCAGGCCAGCTCTCTGCTATGGCCCGGGAAGGCAGTGGAGGATGGCCCAAGTGCTTGGGCCCTGCACCCCATGGGAGACCAGGAGAAGCACCAGCCACGGCGGCCATTGGAGGGTGAACCAGTGGCAAAAGGAAGACCTTTCTCTCTGTCTCTCTCTCTCACTGTCCACTCTGCCTGTCAAAAAGAAAAAAAAAAAAGAAAAAAATTTGCTGTATATCATTGAAGTGGAACATCTTTTTGTTTGTTTGTTGTTTGTAGCCCTAGACTATTTTGTTGCTGAACTATGTTTTTTAAAAAAAAATTTTTTATTTGACAGGTAGAGTTATAGACAGTGAGAGAGAGACAGAGAGAAAGGTCTTCCTTCTGTTGGTTCACTCCCCTAATGGCCGCTGTGGCCGGCGCTGCGCCAATCCGAAGCCAGGAGCTGGGTACTTCCTCCCAGTCTCCCATGGGGGTGCAGGGACCAAGCGTTTGGGCCATCCTCCACTGCCCTCAAGGGCCACAGCAGAGAGCTGGACTGGAAGAGGAGCAGCCGGGATTAGAACCCAGCGCCCCAACTGGGACTAGAACCCAGGGTGCCTGCGCCGCAGGCGGAGGATTAGCCAATTGAGCCATGGCACTGGTCTTTTTTATTTTTCATTTATTGAGCTCTATTTAGTGGAGCATTAATCTTTTGATCATAATGTAAATGTAAAATTTATGTAAATAAATAAATAGAATATTGTTTAAAAAAAACTGCCAAGAGAGCCAAATCATCTTGCTCAAGGTCACATGGTTAGTAACTGACTGAGATGGAACTGGAGCCAAGTCAATCTGTCTGCAAAGTCCATGCTCTCAGCCTCTGTGCTATAATGCTCCTGTTTAAGGGTTGCTCCCAGGAAGCACTGGTTACATTTCCAGGGCAGTGCACACACCAGAGACATAAGGACAGAGAGGGTGGTTTTTACCTCCAGCAGAATGTGGGTAGGCAGTCAGGGTGCAAACAATGTAGTTGGGCTTCCTGTGTTTCCTCTCTGTAGACTCCTCTCTTATGGTTGTATCATCTGTCCTCCTGCCTTTTGGATCCTTCATGACAAGTGTCTGAAGAATAGACTGTTATGACTTTATCATGCCCCTGAGAGAGGCCAAAGCCCAGGTGTCAGTTAGTACCTTCAGTGTCCACAAGATAGATGAGGGTTGCTGCTGGAATTTTAGAAAATACTTAGGATCCTTTTCTTGTCAGTGATTAGATTTTTTGCAAACAACAACACTGGTATTTGAATGATATTAAAAAAAATCAGTAAGGTCCAACGCTGCAGCATAGTAAGTTAAAGCCTCTACCTGCAGTGCTGGCATACCATATGGGTACTAGTTCAAGTCCCAGCTGCTCCACTTTCAATACAGCTCTCTACTATGGCCTGGGAAAGCAGTAGAAGATGGTCCAAGTCCTCAGACCCCTGCACCCACATGGAAGACCTGGAAGAAGCTCCTGTCTCCTGGCTTTGAATCAGATCAGCTCTGGCCTTTGCAGTCATTTGAGGAGTGAACCAGCAAATGGAAGACCTTTCTTTCTCACTGGCTCTACCTCTCTCTGTCTTACAAATAAATTTAAAAAAAAACTTGAAAAAATCATTAGTGATAATCACCCAGTTGTAACTGATAGACTATCTATTAATAGGTCAACTAATATAAATAGGCCTATGGTCATAGATATCTCATGGTCTCTGGGATATTCCATGCTCAGTTTTCTCTCATGAGACTTAAAATGTTGTCTTATAGTTGCCATCTATAGGTGGTGTTTTCTTCTCAGAAATCTCACAGAACAATTAATTATTCTAAAGGCTTGAAGACAGTGTTTATTCTTCCCGAACCCAAGAGCTGGGTCTATTCCTTGTGTGACATGATTTTTAGCTCCTTCTCCATTCTGATCATCATGTAGGAGGGAGACAGGCAAACAAATGAGAGCAACAGAAGGAAATCATGCTATTTTTTATGGGTGCTTGCAGCTACCCACAGAGAAGAACAACTAAGTCCTTCAAAATCCTGCATTCTGGTTTAATTGCTTGTACAAAGTCAGCCCAGGAGAAGCCTGGACATTCTGAACACTGTCCCAAAATGTCTGGCCTTCTCCAATCCAGAAAACACACTCTAGTGACTATTTCCTGTGGGCTCAGCCCAACCCAGTTCCAAGGCCAATCTTCTGTAAAACAGGTGCACACAAGGAGACTTGACTCATTCCCACCAAGAATGACTGGAATGGGTCTTCCTGGACTAATAATCTATTCCATTATTGTGGCATGAGTTCCAACTGACCTGGTATTCTACTAGCTCTTTGAGTCTTCTTTTGATGATATAGATCCTAGCTTGACAGAACACTAATTTCCATACCAGTATTCCATCTAGATACTCTACTGCCTCTATCTCTCAGGCCATATCATATAAGGCAGAAACAATGGACAAAAAGTAGATCCAAGAGGTGGTGTTTCCAGTGGGTTCACAGGCTCAATGATATACTGGAGCTGTGAATAAAATCTTTAATGTATTGATCAAAACCAATTTGTTGCATTCTAGATAGTAGAAATATAAAGCAAAATGATTAAGATGGTTTCCAACTCTCACCAAGTCCATAAATAATTGACATACCTAATTTTGGTAGGAGGAATTTTACCTTAATGCCAATTCAGTTGGACATGGACCATTCCATTCCTGGGAGTACCCTACAGGATGGCTTTTAGCTTTTGATATGTTTCATATATTTATGATCTCCAGACAATTACCTACTTTCTCACAGCTTTGGGCTTCCCCAACCTGTTCCTCCCAACCCATCTCCCTGTTCTGAGCAAGCTGTTACTGGTAACCTCTTCTGAATTTGCTGAACTCCTCAGCTTTGGCAGCTTCCACTTTCACTCTCTCCCAGGCCCCTGACTTGACCCTCTCATTGCCCAGAACCACTTCTCCTCCAAAACCTTAAACACTTCTCCAGTTTCTAAACAACTTCCTGTATCTTGAACTTTTAAACACTGACTTTTCCCCAGGCCTTTCCTGTCGAAGTCCCACGACTTATTTGTTTTCACTTTTTATCAACCCATTTCCTAATTTTTGCTAAGCCTTGTGCACCACTGGAGTTGACCCCTCTGCTGGAATCCCTAGGCTCATGAGCCTCCCACACTCATCCTCGGACTGAAGCCTGTGAGGATCTCACGTCTGGGCACAGTGATGCCTCTTACAGAGACAAGGTCTTCACCTCAAGCTGAGAAATAGATATTTTACTTGTCTATTCATGTTCCGTATTCCCTTCAGTGATTAACTCAGACCTTACCCATGTTTCAGAAACTTCCAGATCAAGACACTGTCTCTGGCTCACATTGAACAACATAGCTTCCATTTTACCTCCTAAATATTTTGAGTATCAGGTGCCATCTCTTACTTCCTATTTAAGTCCTCTGCTCTCCCTGGACTGGTGCAATTGTCTCTTAATCGTTCTTCTTGACCCTTTCTGTGGTGTTCCTCCCTTCCAATTTCTCCTCTACTTTGCAGTCAGAACTCATGCTCTAAAATGCATATCACCCTTTTGTGACATCTCTTGTCCAATGGGATAATGTTCTTCCTCTCTCTCTCTCTCTCAGAGATTTACTTATTTACTTGAAAGAGTTACACAGAGAGAGAGGAAGAGGCAGAGAGAGAGAGAGAGAGAGAGAGAGAGAGAGAGAGGTCTTCCATCCACTGGTTCACTCCCCAAATGGCCACAACGGCCAGAGCTGCACCTATCTGAAGCCAGGAGCCAGGAGCCTCTTCCAGGTCTCCCATGCGGGTGCAGGGACCCAAGGACTTGGGCCATCTTCTACTGCTTTCCCAGGACATAGCAGAGAACTGGATCAGAAGTGGAGCAGCTGAGACTTAATGGGATGCCGGCCCTGCAGGCAGTGGTTTTACCCACTACACCACAGTACCAGCCCCTAATGTTCTTTCTAACCAAAAAACTTGCCTTTTTCATATCCTTCATTCTGTTAAAAAATATATATTGAACTAAAAGCCTTTGTCTCTTTTTTCTCTCCATTTCTTTCATTCTACTTTCCATAAGAGATCAAAAGAAATAGATGTACACTTTAAAAATTTTGTGAAAAATGGAATTAAAAGATAATGTGCATTTTCCAAGAACACTCTGAAATCTGCTTGTATATTTTTGAATCATGAGACTATGCTCTCTACCAGTCTTTCTACCTACAAATCAAATGAAGGATTTTCTCCTCCAAGTGTAAATTCAGTTGTGCTGATGTAAAAACATCAGATCTTGGATTTTACAGACAATATAATCTAGTTTTATCAATGGTATAGCTCTTATTTTGAATTTTTTTCTGAAATCTGTGTTATTGCATCACTTCAGAATCTTTATAGGGAAATATGAAATAACTGAAAATTATACATCAATTCATAATAGACTTTCCAGATCCAATGAATAATAATTCCTTGACCCTGTACACCACGCAGGCTGTGATATAGTCATTCCAAACTACATGTAGTTCCTGTAATGGGTAATGCTGCTTCTGTCTGTATATAACAAAGCTTCTGTCTATGTACAGCATGGCCTTTTCCCATTCTGATTCTGTACTCTGCTCATCCTTTAACCTTTTCTCAAGGGCCATCATCTCTGTGAAGTCTTTTCTGACTAGGCTAAATAGAAGTAGCCATTTCTTCCATTGCATCCTCATAGTTGCTTATATTTTTCTCCTTTGAAGTAGTTCTCTGATGTTACTGCAATTGAAGGACCATATCCTTTTGGAGGGTCAAACCATGTACTCCATCCACTCATTATAGTTCTTAACACCCAAGGCTACTAAATGCTTTTTATTAAATATAATAATAAGTAAATGAATAAATACAGCTTTAAAAATGAATGACTACCATGAACCAAGCTTTGGGCTGAGACTGAATATTACAAAGAAGCTAAGATGTCTTACTACACAGTAAAAAATGTTACTGTGCTTGAAAAAGCAAGGATGGTGTTAGCATATGAAGTTTAGTACTTGGTTAATATAGAATTGAATTGTTCTTGAAGCATAGCTACTCTTACTAACAAAACAAATCAGAAGGGCTTGGAAATATGGAAGGTCTTGCTGCCCAATCTTTGTCCATCATACCTTAGACGTAAGGACCACCTGACTTCAGCAATCATGATGCCATCACCACAGGGACTTGTTTCCACTCAGCTTCCAAAGATGGGCTTACTCCAGAAAGAACTAAAGGAGAATATCAGGTGTTAGACTATGTTGAACACTGAGAATGCTGGTTTAAACGTAGTAAGTCTAGCCCTACACATAGAGATTGACAAATTGAATCTGGATTATGGCTTGTGGGATATGCCTCCAAAGGCATCTCTGCATTTGTTCTATGGCATCTGGCTTCCATATTCTCTAGGCACTTCCTTCTATAGTAAAGGAATCAAAATTGGTCTTCTTGCTCACTAACTGTACTTGAAGCATTGCCTGATCTAATGAGAGGTGGCCACATTTTCACACCTGGTTTTCCTTGTAGTATCTATTTCCCTGTTTAGACAGTGAAGAGGACAAAGAATAGATGGAGCCAGGTTTATAGCAGAATCAAGTCATGACAGCCTGTTGTGGTTATTTCGGGTTTTCTTTTTCAGCTTCTTCCTTCCAGTTCTGGCCACTCTGCTTCCTCTGGAACATGCTGAATTCAGCAAGTCTAGCTCTATTAGTTCTATCCCCTCGGTCCATTTTAGATCATCTGATAATGCTTCCGCTGAGCATGGGAGTTGCCTTTCTTCTTTCTCATATACTAGCCAGTAGCCGAAACTGAATATTTCTTCTTGAGGACCTCTTTCCAGCCTTACGTTGCTGTTCATCGTCTTCATCAGCCTGGGCTATGGCCCTGCTGTTCTCCTTGACTCTTGGTGAGTTTCTTTGCTTCTGCTAGTTTAGGCTTCAGAGTTTTCTGGAACTTAGTTAGGCAGAAACTTCTCCCTGCCCATCCAACACAGATTTGGGTATTTTTCAAGAATGGGCTTCTTACTCCCTCCTACATCTGGAAACTTTTCTAAACTCTAAAAAGCCACTTAATCCATACTCAATTTAATCCACTTTGGTTCCTAGTTTTTTTCCTATTTCCATATATTTGTATTGACAGACTTATGATAATTTATTTAATTTCCCTCTTCACACAACTTTTACTAAATGTACCATTAAAAATAACACAAACTTATGGATCCAAAACAGTGGCAGGCAGAGCAAGGAAAGGAAGTAGAGCTACAAGGCAATCAGTTTTCATGGTTATCCATTTTCCTCTAAAAATCTGTCCAAATAATGCTTCTATAATTTTTCCCAGCTGTTGTGTGCTTTTTTCTTTTTGCCTAGATTAAACTAGAGAATAACCTAATTATTTTGGAGATTTTGAAACCAAAAAGAGACCTGGATTTCAATCTGATTCTTTGGTATTTGAAAGTTGTCTGATTTAGGTCACCATAATTCTCTGAAATCTTGGTCTCTCATCTATGAAGAGATTATAACCATCAGAGGTTTGCTAGAGTTTCTACAAGATAACTAATATCGGACATCTAACTAACTGTGTTGTCTAAATTCCTACCATAACCTAGTACATCTGTGTTTAATGTCTTGATTATGACATTGTCTTGACATATGACATATGTCTTAATTATTAAAGCCCACATATATCTTTCAGTATTGGGCACTTCTGTGTTCTCTGTAAGGTGTTGGCCATATCTTGAACATCTCTAGATCCCATATAACACCTTACCTTCATGATTGTATAATTGAGTCTCCCAGGCTCATCTGAAGGACCATGTCTCATGAAGCCTTCCTGGTCTGTGTCACCTGTAATTATCCAACCTACAGCAGAGCTTCCAAATCATTTACTGCCTGCATCACCTTGCACCTGCATCTGAGGCTTGGAACTTTCATCTTTTTTTCACATGCATACATATATTGTGTTCTTTAATATGCATGTGGTTGGTTATTCAATAATTCATGTATGTGTGATGTAACATTGAGTTTTAGACAGTTGAAAACAAGGTATCACAGAGTCTAAAGTGACTATATTATGAAGATGAGGGGCATAGAAATATTACAAGTGATTTGGAAAATACTCTGGCATAAAACACTGGAATACTTAGATCTATATCTAAAGTTCTAAACTGGAGGTCCAAGGATATACGCTTCTTCAGAAAGATCTGTCAGATGAAGGTGGTAGGCAGATCTTGCAGTTGAACATGCCTAGAGTTCAGGAACTGCCACTGATCATGGGGTTCAGGACTCTCTAAAGAACCAGGAGGTAGCCTAATAGAGCAATACAATCACAATACAATACAATGGAGGAAAATCCCATATTCTGAAGATGTGCTGGTGCTTAAATCTGGAGGTTTAGAAGTCAGTTCAGAGCAGCTTTCTGACTATTGATCTAAACCAGGTGTCAGCAGACTATATAGCCTGACAGATAAGAATTGCTTTTACACTTTTAAATGGAAAGATCAAAAGAAAAATAATATTTTATAGCACATTAAAATTACATTAAATGTAAATTTCAGAGTCTATATATAAAGGTTAATTGGAACACAGCCTTGTCTATTTGTCTATATGTATATGACTGTTCTCATGCCACAATGGCAGAATTGAGCAGTTGCCAAAGGTACCATACATCCCACAAAACCTAAAATATTTACTATCTGGTCCTGTACAAAACAAGTCTAGATGAATTGCGAGTGAACATAGGTGAATCTTGACACTTTCTTCTACTCCCTGTCTCCCCCACGCCTTTTTTATCTCCCCCACCAGTGCATCTTCCCAGTGACCCCCAGCATTCTCTTATCCAAAAGGCTGCATAACCAATCTATTACTTTAGGCAGTAATAACCAATCTAATTGTCTAGCTTAAAAAAATTTATGCTTGGGGTTGAGTCACTATCACATAGAAAGTGAACATGCTGAACAAGTTAACTATGGCAGAATTGGCCTCTGGTTCTTAGCCACTATCACTGTATTCTTTAAGGACAGTCATCCCAAGAGAATATGGTCCCAACAGGACTGAACTTGGAGGCTCTGTATCTGTGTACAAAATTTCGCAAGGGATATCCAGAGATTTCCATTCTTTGAACAAAATCTTGGACATTGAATCCATGACCTCACTCACTTTCTTCTTTCTCCAGCTATTTTCACCGGACCTGGCCTCTCAGGTAAGATGATTTGGGATTCCTAAGAGGGAGACAAACTTCCTTTCTACTTTTCTTTTTTTTTTATTAAACTTTTATTTAATGAATATAAATTTCCAAAGTATAGCTTATGGGTTACAATGGCTTCCCCCTCCCAAAACTTCCCTCCCACCCACAACCCTCCCCTTTCCCGCTCCTTCTCCCCTTCCAATCGCATCATGATTCATTTTCAATTCTCTTTATATACAGAAGATCAGTTTAGTATATATTAGGTAACGATTTCAACAGCTTGCCCCCATATAGCAACACAAAGTGAAAAAAAAATACTGTTGGAGTACTAGTTATAGCATTAAATAAGAGTGTACAGCACATTAAAGACAGAGATCCTACATAATATTTTTTAAAAAATTAATTAATTTTCTATGCCATTTCCAATTAACACCAGGTTTTTTCACTTAACCCCACCCCACAGTCTTGTGTGGGCAGATTTCCTTTTCCAGAACTCACGGAGGCTTAGGATGGTTTATCCTGCCAGAGGATAGGGGACCTGTTCCCCCTTGAACTAGTGTTACCCAAGAAATACAACCAGCTTCCAAATAGCAGAAAGCTTCATTTCAAGCCCAGAATGCACTTCACTCCATTGTAGTAATTCATCTGGCACATAAACTTGCCCTTTTGGACTCTAGAATATTCAAGTTGCCTTGCCAGCCTTAATGGCAGCTTTGTTAGAATTAGAAATGTATTTGTCCCTGTAGAGTGCCAGTGGAATTTGTCTCTCCTGGCTATCTCTTGGGCAGTGCATCATTTGTATACCTTAGGAGAGTCTAGGAGATATGATGCCATGGTGGTCCAAACTCAAGGAGTTAGTGGTTTCTTTTACAATATCTCTCCAGGTTGCATCATCACTTAATGCTGTAGGCTGCATGGAGAGGGGGCATCTAAAAACTCTGCTATTGGTATGGAGGTTCCTATATCTTAAGGAATCTGATTTTTAATAAATAATTTATTTTTAAATTTCACGTTAACATAATACTTGCAAATATTTAATGGGTATAATGCAGTTTTTCAACATATATTCATATCTTAAAATGGCCATACCTGGTAACTACTCTTTCTATTCCCTATCTTTGTTTATGTTTAGAGTTTACTAGTTCCTCTCTCTAGTGCTTTACATGGGATTTTACACATCATTGTAAGTCATAGTCACCCCTATTGTGCTACAAAACTCCAGAACCTATTACATTCACCTTACTGTGTTTTAGTGCTCTTTATCCAACTTGCCCCTTCCCCCTCTCCTCACCCTTCCCAGCTTCCTGTAATCTGGTTCTTTAAAGAGTGCTGCTTCTAGATCTCTCTATAACCTCCCCACCGGAGGATGTTGCTCTTCCACCCTTCTTTCCCTGGGTCTTCCCCTCAAGCCCATTGATGAAGGCAGCTAAAGTCCTGCCTAGGACACAGCCATCCTGAGGAGAGGCTCTACTCTCTGCCTTTCAAATCTTTCCTGAGCCCTTCTATAACTTCAAACTAAATTTATTTTCTCTCTCTCTCTCTCTCTCTCTCTCTCTCTCTCTCTTTCTCTTGCTTATTTCATCTTTCCCAGGAACTTTTCAAGTCTTCCTCTCAGAAAATGAAAATTCATCAAAAGTGAGAATTCTATAATCCAAAATGAAATAAAATATCCTGTTTGTGATCCTGATAGCTTAGTATTCCTGGAGTACGCAATGATGCTAATCCAAACTCTAACCTTGCATCCAATGTCCCAAAACCTATGCCTAGGCAACTCCTCTTAACTTATATTTGTACTTAGATATATCAACATGAGCACAACCTTGCAAAAATTGAAACTTTTCTTAGTTTTTATGGTTAAATTTTAATTCCTATCTCTAGCTCTCATTCTTTATATTGTTTCCCTCAAAAAAATGAAGAGAGAAAAGCAAATCAGCAAAACAAGCATAATCTTCCCTTTTTGATTAAAATCAACCAGATTAATGTTTTCTCACTCAGTTCTTCACTGATCCCAAGTTCTAGGGAATTGAGACAGAGTTGATGCTAAACAGGCAGTGGGAAATGTTGTCCTCAAGAGTCATATTTAATCCATATAGCTATCTGGGACATCCATGTGGCCCATACTAGTCTCTTCTTAAGATGTTCATATCCCAAAAGACCATAGACTACCAGTTCAAATAGTTCCTTTCCTGGTATACCAGATCTCTCTCAACTAACTATCCCATGGCATGACCAATTCACCCTTTTCTGTATTGCTCTGTGTCTGCAATAGACTTGGTAGGATTGCCTCAAGTTCTCTAAATAAAAGCTCCTTGAGAACACAAGTCATGTCCTGCTTGTCAGCATTCTCTAGTTCATGAAAATAGAGCATGTGAAACGTAGTATGTTCTCAACAAGTGTTTGTTGTCTAGTGTGCTCTTCCTGATTTTCCTATACAGCCATCTCTCCTCTACTTCTATGTCTTGGTAGAAGGAAGGTAAACTCTCATTGTATTTTCCTTCTCCAGAGTTCTAGTCAGAAAATAAATTCAAGTTCTTGAGTCCTCAGAATTTACACAGAGTCTCTGTGGTCCTCTCTTTTATGCTTATCCCCTAGAATCCTCTGTAAAACTGTTGGGATTCTGAGACTTTGAAGCTCTGATTATTTCCTTACCCAGTGCTTTCTGTATGTCTTCTAAGCTGGGTGCTTGTACAGGGTATCATTTCATGAAAGAGCAAGGATGGGTGGAAGTGGGTCACTGATAATGAAATAATGCTCAGCTCAATTATAAATTCTGCCTCAATCTGGCTACCATGGAGAAAAATGGAATCATTAAGGAAAAGATAAAAGAAAATAACAGATATCTTCTTACTTATGTTCTGGAGTGGCACTTCCACTATGGGATAATGTGACCCCAGAAACACTGTTTCCATGTGGGTCTTCTTCTTCATTTGTGAACTAATGGGGTAGACATGGGTCTTTCTGATTCTAAATACCAGAGAGTCCGAACATGCTGCTGGATCCTCAACCAACCCTTTTCACTTAATCTTCAAATTGAAAACACCAGGAGGAGCCGGCACTGTGGCATAGAGTGTAAAGCCACTGCCTGCAGTGTTGGCATCCCATAGGAGCACTGGTTAGATTCCTGGCAGCTCTACTTCTGATCCAGCTCTCTGCTATGGCCTGGGGAAGCAGTAGAGGATGGCCCAAGTCTTTGGGCCCCTGCACCCGTGTGAGAGACCAGGAAGAGGCTCCTGGCTCCTGGCTTCTGATCAGCGCAGCTCCAGCCATTGTGGCCATCTAGGGAGTGAACCAGCAGATGGAAGATCTCCCCCTCCCCCTCCCCTTCTGCCTCTCCCTCTCCCTCTTCTTCTCCTTCTCCCTCTATCTCTCCCTCTCCTTTTCTCTCTGTGTAACTCCGCTTTCAAATACATAAATAAATCTTGTAAAAAAGACACCAGAACTCATGATTATGTATCTTGAAGAGGGGTTCTTGGTGGTATACAATTTTGAGTTTAGGAGAATCAGAACTAGAAATGCTGTCCTGATGTTCCTCTCCCTCCCCTTCCCTTCTGACCTCTCCTTTTTAAGTGCCCACCTATCCACATCCTCTGTGAGTGGTAGAAGTCTCAAATTGACTGATTACATGCCTGAGCACCCCCTGGGCTCTTCTCACATGTCCAGCTAATATTCTATCTCTTTGCAGAGTCTTCACCCAGGGTGCGGCTGGTGGGAGGCCCCCATCGCTGCGAAGGGAGGGTAGAGGTAGAGCGCATGGGCCACTGGGGAACTGTGTGTGACGACGGCTGGGACATGAAGGACGTGAACGTACTGTGCCGGGAGCTGGGGTGTGGAGCAGCCAAAGGAACTCCCAGTGGATCTGTATTTAAGCCATCAGCAGGAAATGAGCAAAAGGTCCTCATCCAATTGGTCAATTGTATTGGAATGGAAGAGATGCTGTCTCAGTGTGAATATGATGAAGATGTTTTTGACTGCTCACACAAAGAGGATGCCGGGGCATCATGTGAGAGTGAGTATGTCAGGGTTCAAGGACCATATATTAGCTGCCCATACCCACATGGTCTATCTTGTTGGTCTTTATGCCTCACCGTGGCCAGTTCACTGGCCCCTCCATCCCTCACATCTCATATTTTCTCAATTTTGAGCACTGGAGATAAATAATATCCACACCTGGAATTATGACTCCTATTTAAAGGAGCTAATGGCTGGCACCGCGGCTCACTAGGCTAATCCTCCGCCTTGCGGCACCGGCACACTGGGTTCTAGTCCCGGTTGGGGCGCTGGATTCTGTCCCGGTTGCCCCTCTTCCAAGCCAGCTCTCTGCTGTGGCCAGGGAGTGCAGTGGCGGATGGCCCAAGTGCTTGGGCCTGCACCCCATGGGAGAAGCACCTGGCTCCTGCCATCAGATCAGCGCGGTGCGCCGGACGCAGTGTGCCAGCTGTGGCGGCCATTGGAGGGTGAACCAACGGCAAAGGAAGACCTTTTTCTCTGTCTCTTGCTATCACTGTCCACTCTGCCTGTCAAAAAATTAAAAAAAAAAAAGGAGCTAATATTTTCTCTTAGTTTCAACCTATATGAGAACCGGTGTCTCTCATTTAACACATACACAAACATGCAAAGATCCAGGAGCCACTAAACATTTGTTGATTAATGTATCTTGTTCTGAAGCTGGTGGTAGAGTTAAGAGAGAAGAAATGAGCTCCCAAAGTGATGTTTTTCATGGTTTCCGTCTTCAAGGAGTCTACCATCTAGAGAGGTAGTCAGGAGTTACTCATAGGAAACCAAAGTAACCTTATTAGATGATAAATAAATTGACAGACAAATCTGTATTCCAGCCCCTCCTTCCCTTCTGATATTTGCCTTCCATATATTAGTAATCTCTCCCTCCATGTATGTTTTCTCCTCCATTAGACTATGACTTTTCTGAGATCTCCTTTTTCTTTGTCTTCTCACACAGAATTTGCTAACCAAGAAACAATCACTTCTTGCCCCAAAGATGAAGTCTTATTTCTATTTCTTAGATTGAGAGTTGGAACACTAGTTTTGGTAGAGATGCTTGATTGATAATACCAATGATAAACCAAAAAGTTTTTTGCATATCCTGTGTGCTGCTACAATCTTTAAAATTGGGGCATAGGTATTTAGCCCAGAGGTTAATATAACAGCTAAGATGCCCAAATCCCACAGCAGAATATTTGAGTTCTTATACCCAGCTCCGGCTTCTGCTCCGGCCTTCAGCTTCCTGCTAAAGGGGAAAAGTGGAAGCTAAGAGGCAGCCATGCTGACTCAATTAATTGATTTCTCAATTAATTGGTTTCTCAATCCACTTGGAAGACCTGGATTGATTTCCCAGATCCCAAGTTTGGTTCAGCCCACTCCCAGACATCATGGGTGTTCAGGGAGTAAACCAGTGAATTGGAATTCTCTCCCTCTCTCTCTGACTTGCAAAAATGATTTTTTAATCCATACACTACCACTGACTGCTTCTTGTGAGGACAAAATGAGAAGTAGAATGTGAAAATAATTTGAAAAACTAACATTCACTTCATTCATTCACACACTCTTCTTTTGAGGTTTGATTTTTCATTTACTTCTAATTCATTGGTTTAGGTATTATTTATTTTACAATTTTTATTGGTACGTAATATTTGTACCTTTTATGGGGTTCAGTGCAATATTTCAACAGATGTATATAGTGTATATATAGTGTAAAATGATAAATCAGATTATCACCCTAATTAGCATGTCCCTTTTTATATTTCTTTATGTTTGGAGCCTATGGGAGCACCTCCCAATTCTTCACACAGTGTATGATACATTATTGTGAGCTATAGTCAACCCACTAGAACTTACTACTTCTATTTAATTATTTTGGCATCTAACTTCCCACTATCTCCTGCCTTTCCCACCTCATAATAATCATTAACCCAAGACCAAATTGACATTATTTTCTACTCTGACATGTGAGAGAGAACATGTAACATTAGTCTTTTTATATCTGTCTTACTTAATTTAACATAAAGACCTCCAGTTCTTCATTCTTCAAGCAAGTTTCTATTGGGTGGTGTTAAGCATGTGAATCTATGCTGTCCTTAACACCAAGAACTGACAGATGTGTGCACAGGGCCCCATCTTCTGAGAAGATCATGTTCTTGTGTGGAGAAGACATTTACTCCTTCTTTCTTCCCAGATCCAGACAGCCCCTCCTCTCCAGTCCCAGAAAGTGTAAGGCTGGTTGAAGGCCCTGGGCGCTGCAAGGGACGAGTGGAGATACAGCATCAGGGGCAATGGAGCACTGTGTGCAAAAAAGGCTGGAACCTCAAGGCTGCAAAGGTGGTGTGCCGGCAGCTGGGATGTGGGAAAGCCATACTGACACAAAGATCTTGCAGCGAATCTACCCAGGGCCAAGGACCAATCTGGCAGAGCCAGATATCTTGCTCAGGACAAGAAGTAACCCTTCAGGAATGCCATTCTGGGCCTTGGGAGAATAACAACTGTACCCATGCTGAGGATACGTGGGTGGAATGTGAAGGTAACGTCTATAAATCCAGAGCCTTCAATTTACTTAGATGGAATTTCCACTCCAACAACGTTACGGGGAACTACTCATCTGTCACAGAACTGTTGCAAGCGATTTAAGTGTACTGTTCATTAATTCTCTTGTTTTTAAATTGATTTGATATATGCTTTTGTGTGTGAGAATGCTTTAAATAATAAGAACTACATTAATATTAACTGATATTATAATTACATTCTGTATTATATAGCATATTATTCCATGTGCCTGTTGAGCTCTTCAATTTTTTTTAACCAGTAGACAGTCACTCATAAATATTACATTTATAAAAGAGATGAGTCAGTGCTAAGTCCATGATAGAAAAATGGACCTGGTTCACAGAGTTTGAACCACGGAGTTTGAACTTTCTCTAAGAGAGCTTCTTAGTTTGGATGAGGATGCAAATGATCTCATGTTTTTTCTCTTTTTGTTCTTGTCTACAACCCTTACCTTCTTTTTTAACCCTGCAGATGCCTTTGACTTGAAGCTCGTAGGAAGTGACAGCCACTGCTCTGGGAGGCTGGAGGTGCTACACAAGGGTGTATGGGGCTCTGTGTGTGATGATGGATGGGGAGAAAAGGAGGACCAGGTAGTATGCAAGCAACTGGGCTGTGGAAAACCTCTCTCTCCATCCTTGAAAGAACGGAAAATCTATGGCCCTGGAGTTGGCCTCATTTGGCTGGATGATATCCGCTGTTCAGGGAAGGAACAGTCTCTGGAGCAGTGCCGGCATAGATTTTGGGGATATCATGACTGCACTCATGAGGAAGATGTGGCTGTGATCTGCTCGGGTAAGTCCTGTACATGGAGCTCATGAGGGTAATGGAGAGAGGGGAGGTGGTAGAGGTGGACTCTGAAGAACAGGCTGCCATAGGGCAGGCTATAGTCATTACCTGCTCCATGCATACTTCTAGGGACATGTCAGGGAAATTCTAGGATATTAGTAGAGGGGAGGGGAGAGGTAGGAGGGAGGATGACATCAGGAATTCAACAATAAAGCATACAGTTATTACAAGTGAGAACAAGAAGAATTTTAAGCATTATTTCTTCAATATCCTGATATCAAACATGAAAGAAGTTTTTTTTTTTAAACAAGCAACATTCCAAAATCATAAAAAAAAAATTTCAAATAATCTAGCAGAAAGGTAATGACTATTCTTTACTCTTAACCTAAGGGTTAGTAGAGAACCAAGGGATTAGAGGATCCCAACCTTTAAGCCCCAAATTTAACCTATGGAACAGAGTCTCACCTCATTCCATTTGTTATCACTCCATCATTCCCCAGATTTTAAATTAATCTGGGGATGGGCCTATGGTTGAGAGCTCTTTGCCAATTTCCACAAGTGTGTTACTATGAAAGTCAGGATATCAGCCCTGAGAAGAATCCCTGTGCCAGCTTGGGCCAGGAAATGCACTTGCAGCACCTTGGTGGCTGACTCAAGAGAGCCATAGATCTGCCGCCCAGTTGTATCAAAGGTTGGGAGTTGACTGTGCATGGCTACTTGGCTGAACAACTAACTCTGGAACTAAGTGAAAACTGATAGTTGACCAAGGAATATAGGAGGCAGAAACTGATGGGTTTAGTGACAGAAGGTTTGACTCCTGCTACTGTTACTTTGAAATTGTATGAACTTAATCACTTAACTGTTGTGAACCCAATGTCCCATTTACCATAAAGATTTTTGTGATTGTGTGAGGATATAACATGTTAATGTACATGAATCCTATTTGGAACTCACATGGGAGTTGGTTAAGTAAGTCCCTGGGAAATTGCTCAAATTCTGATCTGGCTTATCTAGTGTGGGACATCTGTGTAGGTTAGCTTTCTTTCCCACACTTGACTCCAATCATCTTCCTTAGCCGATCAGAGCTTGAACATGATATTCCTTTTTCTGGCCCATCAACTCCTTCACTGCGTTTTCCTTCTCTTTTTACAGACTAGTATCCTGGCCTCCTTGCTGCTTGGCCTTGGCCACCAACTGGCCCTTGCATGATGCCTACTTGTTCTCCTGGGCCCTGGTTACCCTAGTGCTGCCCCTGGGTCTCAGGCCTTAGCCACCACTCCCTCGACACAGTTACCTTGGGATGTGGAGAAGATGAGCTTTCAGTTGCCTCTTGCTCTTCACGCACCACTTGGAGTTGGTTCTGCCCTTTCCTGCTTCCTGGAGTCCTCAGGTCTGTCACTGAGACCAGAAGTGCATGTCATTGCTAAGGCAAGCTCTATATCTGTAAACAAAGAAATAAAGCAACAACAACAAAAAACACGAGAAAGTAAACGTGGGTAGACAATGTCATGGGTCTTGGGGGAGAAACAGTTTTTTTGAACTTTTTCTTCTCATATCAAATACCACTGCAGTGCTGTGCGATTTCTTGTTTAAAGTGAACCATCCTTTCAGTAGCAGAGCAGTGTCCTGTAATCCTGGACTTTTTCATGACACTTATAATGGATGTTTCACCCTCTGAATACTCCAAGATACCATTGTTGTCCATCCTTACACGGCATGCCAACATGATTGGCATTTAACGTGAAGAATCTCAGAAATGCATTTTATTTTATCCAAAGAATGATGTGTTGGTTACTGGGAAAATTCAGAAAACACACAGAAGGAGGCTGGGGAGGTTTCTCATGTCAACCAGGAAATGCCATTTTCATTTTATCAACTGAAACTTTGGGGCCTATAAGGCTGAGGCAAGACAGAGTGATAACCAAGGAGACAATCAAGACTTCATTGTAAAAACCAAAAACTTTAAGCTCTGAGGCTAAGTTGATTCTTACGACTACATTTATAGTGTCTAATAAGTTAGATATCAGTCACAAAAGTTGCCTTTCTGTGTGATGTGCTCTTTCTGCTGATAGAGAAGCAGATGTGTCCACTTCTCTGTGGTGGCACTTTAGGTGGGACTAGGAGGCAGAACCTGCCAGAAAATACAGCCATATGTGTACTCTCTCCTCTGGATGCGCGACTCTCTCCCTGTCATTTCCTATTAACCTGAAGTCAATTTTGCTGGTCTTTCACTTCTGACTGACATATGTCTAGTAATCCAACTCTGATGCTATGCCTTTTTAATCTGGTATCAGTTTTGCCTTCCTTCTAATGGGTGTGTTTTGTGTTTCTAACCCAGAATCACATGTGTCTTTGGTCCCTAATTCTGTCAGAACAATCCACCAACAGTTTCATCAGGACAGTAAGTGGGAGAAAGGGTACAGTGTAATAGGAGGAAGGCGGGAGAGATAAAGCCCAACACTCGACTGGCAGTCAGGAAGAAAAGCTGTGATTCCTTAAGTCACTACCTGTCACAGAGTGTACATTCTTATAGCACTAGGTTATAACAGGGTTATGTGAAGACACTGAAGAAAGAAAAGGTACCCAACATTGCTGAAAGGATGGAATAAGAAGGTCCCCTGAAAAACTGAATCCCCAAGGAAGTGGATGGAACCGACACTATTCACAGCCAAGTACTTGTTCACTGATTAATTTCAGAGTGTGCACATCATATTTGTTCTGCGTTACTCAGAAAAGAAATATGAGAGGTAATCTAACATGACACTGGAGTGAGTTTCTACTTCTCGGCCAACTGTTCCATTGTAGCTTAAATTGCTGAATGAATATTTAACAGCTGACATGGGCAAACAAGAATAGATTAGAAAAGAGAAGAAGCCTTAAGAGATGTTTAGGATCTACTCTGATACTTTACATTTGTCTGATTAGTTCTCACAGGTCTTCCCAACTTTCCTAATGATCTTATTCCTCCAACCCATGGTGCCTGGAAACTAGAGGCACAGTGAAGTGACTTCAGTCATTTAAAAGCTCTTTCATGTTTAGTAGAGCAGAACAGTGTTGAAATTTCACAAAGGGAACTGTGGTTTCTCTGTAATTAATTACACATTAAAATTTATTTTGTAAAACTTCCACCTAGTAAGACTCCTGAGAACAAGTCAAATAGAAGTAGAAGCTCTTGGAAGAGACAGGGTTAATATCACACTGAAAATGAGATGTGACAGTAGCCTAAGACTAATAAGACAACAAGTCTATTAAGAATTTGTCATTGAAGGAGGAAATTAAGAAGCAAAAAGACAAAAGTTTACACTCACCTACTGCTTTCCTCCTCCACACTTTCATTCTAGCCCCATGGTTGGATAGAAGTAGAAGCCAAATGTAAATAGTTGAAAAGGGAATAGAACATGGGGAAGAGATCTAAAGTTGCAATAATTAACTGGATGTGATGATGGCACGTTAAACTCCTCCGCTGCAGAAATTTGCAGCTGATTGTTACTTTCCAGACCCACATTATGCTGCTACCAAAATAATTTGAGTTGTTGATCATTGGACTTGGATTGGAATTGCGTTAGTAGCTTTCCTGAATCTCTGTCTCTGTCTTACAGATAGCTGATCATAGGAATCCACAACCTTTGCAATTGTGTGAACAAATTCCTTATAATACATTATGTACAAATACACACACACACACGCACACACAGAGTTTTCTATTTCTCTGAAGAATTCTGACAAATGTGGGTTTTGGACTGAAAGAGGTTCGAGATGGACAGAATTTTAAGGATGAATTTTCTGAATTGGTTCCAGCATTTCTGGTATGGACCCTCTAATTTGAGTATATTTAAGGATGTCAATGACTTTATTTAAAAAATAGTAAATATATCACAGTACATAGCATGAGTTGGTAATAGGCTACAAAAATATAACACATTGATACTCCTAATCAACCACTTATAATAAGCAAATATCCAGGTGGCTGTGTATATGATTCCTTTGAACAGTTTTGAGAAACCAATGAATATAACAAGGTTGGCTGATTACTCTGACTGTTACTAGACCACATAAGTCATTTGAAAACTTTCACATGTGCCCTGAAAGTGACCCGTATCTCCTGCAGCCACAGGGATTGGTGAAAATAAAATTCAGAATCTTATGGTGTGAATGACCAAATTACAACACAAGTTAAACCCACCGCCTTGCAGAATATCTACTATTAAATCACAGAAATTGATTGGAAAATAGGGGGACCCTGTAAGTTGAGATGGAGATGTGCAGGAAGATCCTGATGATGCTGAGGACATTGAGCTTCTGTATTCTGAGTCTGTTTTGTTAGTGATGGAAGCTTCCCCATTCCCCATTTATAAGGGAGCAGCCTTCTCATCCCCTTCCTTGGTCCTATATCTCCACCCAAAGGGATTGGCCTGGCATTGTTCGAATAAAGACCTCCTATTTTTTATTGCATTTAAAAGCTATTTTTATTTTATTTTAGTAAGAAAACTTTCATTTAATGAATACAAATTTCATGGGTACAGTTTTAGGAATATAGTGATTCTACCCCCATACCTGCCCTCCCACCCTCACTCCCATCCCACCTCCTACTCCCTCTCCCATTCCATTCTTCATTAAGATTCATTTTTAATTAACTTTATATACAGAAGACCAGCTCTATACTAAGTAAAGATTTCAACAATTTGCACCCCCCACACACAAAGTATAAAGCACTGTTTGAAAACAAATTTTACAGTTAATTCTCTTTTTTAAAAGATTTATTTATTTATTTGAAAGGCAGAGTTACAGAGAGGCAGAGAGAGAGAGAGAGCAAGAGAGAGAGAGAGAGATCTTCCATCTGCTGGTTCACTCCCCAGATGGCCGCAACAGCTGGAGCTGTGCCAATCTGAAGCCAAGAGTCAGGAGCTTCCTCCAGGTCTCCCACATGGGTGCAGGGGCCCAAGGACTTGGGGCAACTTGTACTGCTTTCCCAGGCCATAGCAGAGAGCTGGATCAGAAGTGGAGCAGCCAGAACTCGAATCAGCACCCATATGGGATGCAGGCACTGCAGATAGCAGTCTTACCTGCTGCATCACAGCACCAGCCCCTACAGTTAATTCTCAAGCTACAACTCATTAAGGACAGCGGTCCTACATGGGGAGTAAGTACACAGTGATTCCTGATGTTGATTTAACAATTAACACTCCTATACTCTTATTTATGATATCAGTGATCACCCAAGGCTTTTGTCGTGAGCTGCCAAGGCTATGGAAGCCTTTTGAGCCCACAAACTCCAACAGCATTTAGACAGGGCCATAAGCAATCAAAGTGGAAGTTCTCTCCTCCCTTCAGAGAAAAGCACATTCTTCTTTGATGGCTCCTTCTTTCCACTGCGGTCTCAATCACAGAGATCCTTCACATAGAACATTTTTTGCCACAGTGTCTTGACTTTCCATACCTGAAATGCTTTCATGGGCTTTTCAGCCAGATCCAAATGCCTTAAGGGCTGATTCTGAGGTCAGAGTGCGGTTTAGGATGTTTGTCATTCTGAGTCTGCTGTGTAAACTGTTTCTTATGTTGGAAAATTCTCTCCTTTTTTTTTTTTGACAGGCAGAGTGGACAGTGAGAGAGAGAGAGACAGAGAGAAAGGTCTTCCATTTGCAGTTGGTTCACTCTCCAATGGCTGCCATGGCCGGCACGCTGGGGCAGGCACACTGCGCTGATCCAAAGCCACTAATGTTCCCCCAGGTTCTCTTGCGTGTCTGTATTCTGCTTTCCTCGCAGCATCAAAGGGATCTTACAAATATGAATTTTCAGAAATGTCCAAGGCTCCTCATTATGTTTTCAGTGAAATCTGAAACTGTTGCCAAGTCCCTAAAGTCACCCAGGACTGGCTCTTACCTAGTTCTCACACACCAAAGTCCGCCCACACCCAGTCAGATCCTCCTCAGTCCTTCTTGGACACACTCATCACATCTGGACTACTCAGTGAGCGTTGTTACTGATCTCTGTAAGACAGACTTTGCAGAGGAAACTGCAGTCACGGAATTAGGGAACCTAAGTACAGTGGAAATAATTGGATCCAGAATGTCAGAGTCCAAGAGGCAGTTTTTTAACTGACAAAACTAAATAGATATGATAGTTGATGGGAAAGTCAAAGCAGTAATCCAGTAGTCTGACTCACAGAGACCTATGATGTTGATGAGTTGATCATGTTTTCCTAGAAGTGAAATAGACAGGAAAGCTACTAAATTTTTTCTTCAGTTGCATAAGTAGAGACATTCTAGATCAAGCAAACAAGTAAAATCCAAGTCATACACAAAAATAATATGCCTCAATAAATTCTCGGTTTTGAGTCATTTACAAAGCCAGAATCTATTGAATAAAGAGATGCTAGGTGTCACTGAAGAAGGACCATAAGGTACTACCAAAATTTTATATTGTTAATCTTTTCCTTAGCTCCCCCCCACCAAAAGCCATACCGTCTTTTACTATGATAACTGGGCATTAGGGAAAATAAGTTAGGGACTGCTGGACACTGGTTCTAAACTGATACTGAATTCAGGAGACCTAAAATGTCAATTGTGGCACACCAGTTAGAGTAGGAGTTTATGAAGTTCATGTGATCAAAGGAATTTTTAAAAATATTTTATTTATTTATTTGAGAGGTAGAGTTACAGTAAGAAGGAGAGACAGAGAGAAAGGTCTTCCATCCACTGGTTCACTTCCTAAATGGCTGCATCGGCTAGAGCTGAGCCAATCTGAAGCCAGGAACCAGGAGCTTCTTCAATGTCTCCCAAGCTAGTGCACAGGCCTAAGCACTTGGGCCATCTTGGTTATTTGGCCATAGCAGAGAGCTGGGTCAGAGAGAGGAGCAGCTGGGACTCTAATCAGTGCCCATATGGGATGCCAGCACTGCAAGCAGTGGCTTTACCCACTGCGCCACAGCGCCAAACTCTCCCTGCCCCCCATACTTTCTTCAGTTAAGATTTCTGGGTATGGGGCCGTAGATACAACAATGAGTACATAGAACTGGAAGTTAAGACTTTCGCTCGGCCATCTTGCACTCTTCATGCCTTTGAATCAGTGTGCAAAGAAGGGAGTATCGGCCGGCGCCATGGCTTAACAGGCTAATCCTCCGCCTGTGGCACCAGCACACCGGGTTCTAGTCCTGGTTGGGGCGCCGGATTCTATCCTGGTTGCCCCTCTTCCAGGCCAGCTCTCTGCTATGGCCTGGGAAGGCAGTGGAGGATGGCCCAAGTGCTTGGGCCCTGCACCCGCATGGGAGACCAGGAGAAGCACCTGGCTCCTAGCTTCAGATCAGCGAGATGCGCCAGCCGCAGCGGCCATTGGTGGGTGAACCAATGGCAAAAAGGAAGACCTTTCTCTCTGTCTCTCTTGGCATAGAAAATTAATTAATTTTTTAAAAAAATATTATGTAGGATCTCTGTCTTTAATGTGCTGTACACTCTTATTTAATGCTATAACTAGTACTCCAACAGTATTTTTTTCATTTTGTGTTGCTATATGGGGGAAAACTGTTGAAATTGTTACCTAATATATACTAAACTGATCTTCTGTATATAAAGAGAATTGAAAATGAATCTTGATGTGAATGGAAGGGGAGAGGGAGCGGGAAAGGGGAGGGTTGCGGGTGGGAGGGAAGTTATGGGAGGGGGGAAGCCATTGTAACCCATAAGCTGTACTTTGGAAATTTATATTCATTAAATAGAAGTTTAATAGATGAAAAAAAAAAAATAAAGACTCAATCCCAACCACTCAAACACAGGATGTGGCAGTGGTCCTGTTGTAGCCTTTAAAAAAAAAAAAAAAGGAGTATCTGTGCTGGCTGTGGCACTTGATCCTGACTACCAAGGAGAGATTAGACTACTACTCCATGATGGAGGTAAGGAAACATGTCTGGAATACAGGTGGCCCCTTATGGTTTCTCATAATGTTACCAGGCTTTATGATTAAGGTCAGTGTAAAACTATGATGACTTGTTTCAAGAATTGAAAATGAATCATGATGTGATTGGAAGGGGAGAGGGAGCGGGAAAGGGGAGGGTTGTGGGTGGGAGGGAAGTTTTGGGAGGGGGAGGCCATTGTAGCCCATGAGCTGTACTTTGGAAATTTATATTCATTAAATAAAAGTTTAATAAAAAAAAAGAAGGACCATTGATAGCCCAGACTTTTCAGGAACTAAAACTGGGTCATACTACGTGGTGAAGAACCATGGCCAGCTGAAGAGCTTGCTGAAGCCAAAGGAAATACAGAATGAGCAATGAAATAAAGTAATTAAAAATACCTACTGACATGATAGAAATGTTCTAGATCATGACTACAACTATATTTATGTCTGTGTATACGTTTATCAAAAATCATTTTGCATACACTTATACAGGGTTAATATCAATTATATTAATTATACTTCTATAAAGGAAAAATCAATAAAATATTCAGAATGATGGTGAGCTTTGAAAATATACAGAGAGTGGGTAACAAATTACACACTCAAGTAGATGCAATAGTATTAGCTGAGTTTTAGTTCTTAAACTAAATGGTAGGTGAGTTCATGGTTTTTCATTTTATCCTAAAATTCCACAATTTATATTTTTCCTTTTTACAATGTATTTAGCAACTATTAAATTATAAAAATAAAATGAGACAGTTTAATGTAACATACAGCCTTTAAACCTGTGAAGAAGACTAGAAGACATATTTTAATCCCAAAATCTGTGAAGAAACTGAAGCAGGACACACATGAGCACAGGAAGAAATGTAGATCAGCATGGTGACTGAAACAACAACTTTATACTCTAATTTAGTGGGCCTAAAATTTCAAAGGTGAAAATTTTCTGCTTTGGCCCTGAAACTTTAAACTGAGCAAACTTATTCCACAAATCCTTTCCCAAGCCAATAAAGAAAGTGGGGATCACAACTCTCTTGTTTTTACCAAGTTCCAGTTTTAGCTGGTTCCCAACACTGCTCCTCCTTATCTCTGGTCTTGCATATCATGGTCCACTAGTTTCTTTTCTCAGTCTTCCTGTTTGCACTTGTTAACTGAACTTGAGTATCATTACTGGATGGTACATTTTCATGTCCCCTTATAGCTTACCTTCCACACATTGGTTATCCTTAATTTTAGATACTCAAAGATTCAAGAAATGTTGAAGATTATGAGGCTTTTTCTCCGCCAATCCATCATCTGACTTATCCCTAGGCTTCAGATGTTGAGAACAGACAGATCTAATATGCTTAAAGAAGCAGGCCTGGTACTATGGAGTAGTGGGCTAAGCCTCCGCCTGTGGTGCCAGCATCCCATATGGCATTGGTTCTAGTCCTGGTTGCTCCTCTTCTGATCCAGCTCTTGGCTATGGCCTGGGAAAGCAGTATAGGATAGCCCAAGTCCTTGGGCCCCTGTGCCTACATGGAAGATGGAAGAAGCTCTTGGCTCCTGGCTTCAGATCTGCCCAACTCTGACCGTTGTGGCCATTTGGGAAATGAACCAGTGGATGGAAGACCTTTCTCTCTGCCTCTCACTCTTACTGTCTGTAACTCTACTTCTCAAATGAATAAATAAATAAAAATCTTCTTTTCAAAAAAAAGAAGCTATGAGAGAGATTATAGATATGATTTTGGGTAAGGGAAGGGGCAAGATTACAAATGCAAGAGTTGATGCTAATGACCCAGAAGCTAATTTGCATATGCAGATTTTATGTATTTCACTTTCAAATAGCTCTCATATTGTAATTGCCCATGATTTTGTTTTTCTTCACTATTTCATGATTATTCATTGATATATGAAAGATTTAATTATGGGAAGCTCATATCTGTATGACTAACTTGATAAATCAGTATACAACCTTCAAAAGCACAACCCAGGAGACAGCTCCATCAGTTCCTGGTTGATTGGCATGTTTACATAATGTAAACTAGTGACTTCTAAGGAAGAAAGATGTACCAATGAGACATAATCCAGGAGACAGACAACCTTATCAAGGATGAAAAGCATGGTGGCCAGTGTTTTACCATAGCAGGTTAAGCTGCCTGAAATGCCAACATCCCATATGGGCACCAGTTCATGTCCCAGCTGCTCCACTTCTGATCTAGCTCCCTGCTAATGTGCCTGGAAAAGCAGCAGAAGATGGACCAAGTGCTTGGGTCCCTGCACACATGTGGGACACCTGGATGAAGCACAGTGCTCCTGGTTTCAGCCTGGTTCAGCCCTGGCCATTGTGGACATTTGGGAAGTGAATCAGCAGATGGAAGATTTTTCTCTCTTCCTTCCTCCCTCCCTCCCTCTCTCTGTCCCTCTCTGTCTCTCTGTCTGTGTGTGTGTGTATGCACATGTGTGTCTTTCCCTCTCTCTCTGTAACTCTGCCTTTCAAATAAATAAATTTTTTAAAAAAAGAATTAAAAGTGTGGCATATGAGTTTCTTCAGGACTATACCTGATGAGATTCATAAATGTTATAAATTGCATTTGGGAAACTTCCTTTGAGATACCCAAGCTCTTGATGAAGGTCCACATATACTCATATACAGTATCTCTAAGTGGTAGAATTAAGCCAAACTTCAAAAAGAAGCATCTTTGGCCGGCGCCGCAGCTCAATAGGCTAATCCTCCGCCTGTGGTGCTGGCACCCCAGGTTCTAGTCCCGGTCGGGGCGCCAGATTCTGTCCTGGTTGCTCCTCTTGCAGTCCAGCTCTCTGCTGTGGCCCAGGAAGGCAGTGGAAGATGGCCCAAGTGCTTGGGCCCTGCACCTGCATGGGAGACCAGGAGAAGCACCTGACTCCTGGCTTTGGATCAGCACGGTGTGCCAGCCGCAGCGGCCATTGGAGGGTGAACCAACGGTAAAAGGAAGACCTTTCTCTCTGTCTCTCTCTCTCACTGTCCACTCTGCCTGTCAAAAAGAAAAAAAAGCATATTTAATTATATTTTCCATTAGAGAGGAAATGGAGGTTGACCATTGAAGGGCTCTTCCTCCTTCTTCTATTTCTGTAAACTGTGCTGAAGGGTAACTGTTGACTCTGACTTCCTCAAACAACCTGCTGTCTCTTCACTCTGATGTGAGTTATTTTTCTGATAAGAAGTATCTCCTGTTACTGTTCCTGGCCTGGTCCTCATGCTGCTGAGCCTCCTGCTACTGATCTGTGGTGAGTCGAACAACTCAGAACAGGGTATGGGAGGCCCCTCCATGAAGAGCTGTGGGGACTGCTCAGGACTAGTTGTCTGCCTGGTTATGCTCATGGATGTTCGGGATGCTTAGATCTCTGCCCCCAATCAAGGCTCAGCATCAGGAAGAAAGTGGGACATGTAGTACTGGAAAGCATGACTTTTGAAAAAAAACAATCATTTTAGTTTTTATCTCATAGGAATGGTTCACTATTCGTCTTCCTTTCCATCATTAATTTTTTTAAGGTTTATTTTATTTTATTTGAAAGGCAGAATCAGATAGATTAGGGAGGAGAGAGAGAGAGAGAGAGAGAAAGGAAGAAAAAAGAAAGAGAAAGAGAAGAGAGAAGGCTCTTCCATTCACTGGCTCACCACCTAAGTGGCCACAACACCCAAGGCTGGGCCAGGCTGAAGCCAGGAGCTTGGAACTCCATCTGGGTTTGGGTTGGTAGAGTCCCAAGTATTTGGACCATCTTCTACTGCTTTTTCAGACGCTCTAGCAAGGAGCTGGGTTGGAAGTGGAGCAGTAAGGTCTTGAACCAGTACTCATATAAGATGTCAGCATCGCAAGTGTCAGCTTAACCTGCTGTGTCACAGTGTTGGCTCCTGCCACCATTATTACTTTGTTCTTGGTATTTTTAATAGACACAAAGATAGCAATTAGTGTCTCAGTTCCTTCCACTTCTTATGATCAGTAGTATTTTGTTTTTATCTCTCTATGACTCTTCATTCCTGTCTAACTTAAAATGGGATCACCTCCCTTTTTCAACATCTACCCTCTCTACTTGAATTTCTAGTTCACTTTCTCTAACTCTCCATCTCCAGCTTGTGTTTGACTCCGAAGGATTACTTTTCCATTAACAGTTCTATAAGTCTGTTCTCATTTCTCACAGGACTCAGATTCTGTAGTCCATCACCACAACACTCCTTTGGGTACACCTTCATCTCTCTTTTCCCTTAGCATTCTTCTGATGAACATACTTCTCTGCATTTACACCTGTGCTTAAAAAAATAAACCTGACTTTATACAAAAGGCACACCCCTGCTAACCTAGTTTCCTTTAAATTTAGGATTCCAAATCTCAGGTGTCCATCAACAGGCAAACCTCCTACATTTTTGTAGTCCTGTTTGCCCGTTTTTGATGACCACTATTTTGTACTTTCTCCTTTCACCTCAAAAGTCAAAATTATTCCTCTTAACTCTCAATTTACATTCCTTCCACATGTTTCATTGAGAAAATAGAGACAGCAATAAGAAAATTTCTTCATGTCTCCACTACCCTATCTACCAGTCTCCCTAGCTCTGCATCCACACATCCCACCTTCTCTGCCCCATCACAAATACACAAAGCCTCCAATAGTGCATTAGACCTAAGGCCCTCTTCCTTTCTCAAAAGACTACTCCATTACCAAAATAGTTCTCTATTATGGATTATTCCCATAAAACGTGCTGTCGTATTTTTTACCCAATGGTCTCCTCCATTCTGCTCCATTTCTTTATATCCCTTTATCAAGTTTTTAGTGAGTTGCCATCTTTGTTTCAGTTCCTCCTTTCTTTAAACTTTATTTTGAATTTATATTACTTTAAAATTTGCTTGTTGAAACACTGTTTGATTTTTGACAGTTTTACAGTCATGTGACCATGAGAACAATCAAAACAAAATTTCTGTAACTTCCGAAATTCCCTCATATTTTCAATCCTTTGATGGTCAAATCGCATATTTCTAACCATTGCCAAGTGTTAAACTGTTCTAAGTTTTGGGACTTCTTCTGCATCCTTTCTTGAGCCTACATCAATTAAGCTTTCAACCCTAGCACTTCATTGAAATGGCTTTTGATAGTAATACCATCACCACCTCCATGTTGTCTCACCCAGGAGTCAATTTTCATTCCTTATTTTACTCAATCTCTTGGGGGCATTTGACACAGATGATTATTCTCTTTTCTGGAAATACATTTTAATTTGGCTCCCAGAAAACTGTACACTGATGATTCTCTTTTAACTCAATAGTTGCCGCTTCGCTATCTTTTTGCTGGATACTTTACTGACCTCCAAATGTTGGACCTTCCCAAGGGTGATATGCAGACATCTACATATCTAGATACTAGAGGTGTCTTCTCTAACCATAGTCACTTCCCCGAGTTATATAATTTTTTTCACCTTATATGCCACTTTAAGCTTAAAATCTATCTAACTTCTCCAGCTTCATCTTTTCCTTTGAACATCTTCCACAATTTCAACTGCCATCAGGGTATCTAATATGCATCTTAAACTCCAAAAGTTCTCTTGATCTCCTACCTGTACCACAATCACCACAAAACTTGAACCATTTCTCCTCATGACTTCTCTACTTCATTAGCATCTTTCTGGCTTCTGTGGCTTAAACTCCAGGACTCATAATTCTCTCTCTCTCTCTCTCTCTCTCTCTCTCTCTCTCTCTCTCGACACACACTTTCAATCAAATCCACAAGTAAACCCTATTTACTCTGTTTTCAAATTTTATACTGAAATATGACTGTGTCACAGTACCAGTACTGCCTAAACTGAGCTGTTATCCTTACTCTTCCAGGGACAAGTCCCACTAATGTTCCCCCAGGTTCTCTTGCGTGTCTGTATTCTGCTTTCCTCGCAGCATCAAAGGGATCTTACAAATATGAATTTTCAGAAATGTCCAAGGCTCCTCATTATGTTTTCAGTGAAATCTGAAACTGTTGCCAAGTCCCTAAAGTCACCCAGGACTGGCTCTTACCTAGTTCTCACACACCAAAGTCCGCCCACACCCAGTCAGATCCTCCTCAGTCCTTCTTGGACACACTCATTTCCTCCCCAAGTTCTTTGTGTTTACTGCTCTCTCTCTAGGGTTGCTCTTTCCCAAATATTCAGAAGGTTCAATCCTTGATTCCATTTAAGTTTCTACTGAATTGCACTCTCTACATAGTCAAGACCATTATAAAATATTCTGCAATTTATTTATATCTGCTTTATTTTTCCTTCAGCACTAACAAGCCCCTGAAATCATGTTGTATATTAATTTCTAGTTCTCTCTCTGTCTCTCCCTCCCCCCCTCACTTTAATGTAAATTCTTGATAGTCAAGACTGATGCTCTTGTACTTTCCTATAACCCAGTACCACACACAATTCCTGGCCTGCAGAAAGCACTCAAAACCATTAGCTGTCTGGATGCTTATATAAAATATGATTTTTTTTTAAAAAAAATTATCTGTTCATTTAAAAGGCAGAGTTACAGAGAGAGAAGGAGAGACAGGAAGAGAGATCCCCCATTTGCTAGTTCACTCCCCAAATGGCCACAACAACCAGAGCTGGGCCAGGCTGGAGACAGGAGCCAGGAACCTCCTCCAGTCTCTCACATAGATACAGAGGTCCAAGGACTTGGACCATCCTCTGCTGCTTTCCCAAGCATACCAGCAGGGAGCTGGATCAGAAGTGGAGCAGCCAGGACATCCAGTGCCCATATGGGATGCTGGCTCTGCAGGCGGCAGCCCACCTGCTACACCACACTGCTGGCCCCCAAAAATATGATTATTATCCTAGCTAACCTCCTGGCCCCCAAAAATATGATTATTATCCTAGCTAACCTCCATCTATCCCTTTTACCCACTGAGCAACTAATTATTCAAATGAACAATTAGTCTAGAAAAGTAAGCATTACTAAAACAGATCATAATAATAAGACTATATTTACTAAATGCTAAGTAAATTCCAGGCACTATTCTCTGCATTTTATGGTTATCAAGTTATTGAATTATCACAAAAACTCTGTGAGGTAGGCATATTTTATAGAAAAGGAAACCAAAACACAGAGAAGTGAAGCACATTCCTGGGGCCATACAACTTGTAAGAGGAAGAACTAGGATTCAAATTTGTGTCATCTGCTCCAAAGCCACTTTGACCATTATGTCATAACATTAAGGTCAAATCCCTGGGAAAGGGGAGAATCTTTAGAGAAATATGAATTCTCTCTTTGGACCTAAGCCTCCTCTGAGCTGAAGTTGATAAACAAAGGTGTCTCATGCCTTGAGTGTGAGATACTGTACCTATCCTCTTTGTCTATCTCTGTTGTTTCTGTAAAGAAGTGAGGCTGGACCTGGATCACTGTAACTTTTGAGAGGAGATAGGAGTGATATGAGGGGTTGGAAGAGGCACCTGCTACATGATTAAAGACATCTCCTCATCACAGATGACAAAAATCATTGGAAATCATCTTATGACCATAAGAAAGAGCCATGTGTTGTTCTGTGCATGAAAAGGAATGTGGAAAAAGGAGCAGAGATAAGGAGGGAAGAGTAAAGGAAGGAAGAAGGAGAAACACCAGGAGGGAAGACAGAAGAAGGGAAAGAAAGGGGGGAAAAGGAGTGAGGGGGGTGGAGTAGAGACATGCAGCTGGCACAGGAAGAGGGCATAGCATTGGGGAATTCTTATAGGAGTTGAACTTTGGGTGTCTGTGGATTTGCTGCTGTGTACTGACCTCTGCTGAATTCTCTCCCAGCTCTACTCTGCGAACCAGCCGGTGAGTTGCACTTCCCTTTCTTCTTCATGGTCTGTGGGTGCCTTGTCACTCATGTCAGCCGTGGATGGCTGAACAGTCTGCCTGCCCAAGAGACATCCAGGTGACACCTGCTGAGATGGCAAACATCAGTGACTCCCCTGGGTCCCGGATGCCCTGTGTTCACCCCAAGTCTCTACATGCCTGCTCGGGGTGGGGAGCACAATTTGCTCTGATCTTCTCAAGAACTCAGTCTTATTTCTGGAAAGTTCCAGCACAGGGAGGAGATGACATTTACACAAGGAAAGTAGAGGGTGTTGTCTATTCATGTTAGAAGAATCTCTAACACCCCAGCGTCAAGAGATAAAGGTCCCCTGTGTGCCCCACCAGGAGTGATGGAGGAAACGCCCAAGTCACAGATCCATGGAGAACAACCTGTAATCAATCCTCAGGCCACATGCAGATGGAATGAAATGGCACTGCTGCCTCCTTTTAATTTTTAGCTCTACTGCAGCCACATCTGTTACCCCAGTTAGATTTTCTCTCTCAAACTCCAGTTTAGACAAACTTAATTTAGTGCTCTGATCTAGTTTTGAAGTTTTACCTTTACCAGAGGAGAAAATTTTCCTTCCAAAAAAGTAATCTTTCATTAAAGCATTTTCAAATCTAACATAGATAAGAATTGCTTTCTTGTACATAAAGCACAGGCTTAAAAGTGATTGTCCTGCCACTTACATGTGCAACTGGGGAACTCAACACCAGGACATCCTGTACCAGAGAGATGAGAATCAAGCTGACCTTCTGGGTTCCTCACCTGACCTTTCTCTAACTTTTGCCATATGTTAATGCCATGCCTGATCTCTTTTACTCCTAAGCCCAAGTGCTCAGAGCTAGCCTTAGCAGAAATCCAAAACCACATCAAGGATGAAGAAACAGTTTCTTCCTCCAGGTACCTTCCAGGCAAAAAAATTATCTGGAACAAGTGCTTAACTGCAAAACTGATCTCCAGACCCTTGCAATCAGCCCTGTCCAGTTACCTACACCACCCCCAGCTCAGCAGAAGAACAGATCACAGGTGCCTGGATGCCTTTTTCTATTCCTTTCTGTGCTCAGCTCCCAGAGCTGCACTGCTTATCAGCCTTCTGGGCACCAGCAAGAGAAAAGTGAGTCTAGTATATGGAGTCTTCCACGCCGCAGGACAGAGCAAACATTTTGTACCATGGATGTAAAAGGTCTTAGGGGAAAGCCTTCCAGTAGAAAGACATGGGGACTACAGATACTGGACTAGGAGTTGCCCATCAGTGATCCAGAGCACATGGAACTTTTATGTGATGAGAAAGAGATTTATTCTAAGAAAAATTATTTTGTGCTATGTATACACAATGGAATACTACTCAGCCATAAAAAATAAAATATTGTGTTTTGGAAAAAAATGGATGCAATTGGAGACTATTATGCTAAGTGAAATAAGCCAGTCCCCAAAAGACAAATATGTTTTCCCTGATTTGTGGTAGCTAATATGCAGAGTACAGAATAAGGTAATGCATATGAGTGAAATTAACATTTTGAGATTTGATTATTCTTTATAGCCCTTGTCTATACTCTTGAGGAGCAATGATTTTCTACTTGCTACTTGTCGAAGTTATTCAACAGAGAGCTAAGTTTGTGATTATAAAGAAAATTGAGAGTATGCCATTTTAAAAATTAAAAGAAAAATAAGAAAGGAAGGTGGATGGAGAGCGGGAGTGAGGAAGGGAGGGGAGGGTGGGAAGTATAAATATGCTTTTAAAACTGTATATATGAAATGCATGAAATTTGTTCACCTTCTATAAATAAAAATTATCTTAAAAGGTTTCCCAGAGGTAGATAATCAAATGCCTGAAAAACCACTGCTGTCACAGACAGACTGTGACACTGTGTGTGTCACTGTGACTGAGGGAGGGAAAGAGAGAGGTGGGAGCAGAATACAGCTTCAGCCACCTTTATCCACCCCAAACATTGCCCAAATGGGGCCCAAATGGGATACATGAGGCTTGAGGCATGGATTAAATTTGATCCTTCTACAGAAGTTTGTACAGACATTCCAGATCAAGGAGCTGGGCTGCATGGATGGTGGATATGAGGCACACTTTTTCTTCCAATAGGAACACTTATAACAGGGACAAGACAGAGTCAATAAAAAGGCAACTGAGTTCCTTTCTGTCTTTCCCAGACTGACTGGTCCTCCAGGTCCCATATTCTACATTTGAAAGAAATAACGTGGGTCTGAAATATTTGGGGGGGGGGTGCGGGGCAGAACTACAGAATAAAATAACCAAAAGAGTATACAACCAGGATGAAAGAAATGTATTTGCTTTTATGAAAACCTCAAGCCTCATCAACTCCAGGGCCACCTCCAGTGACAATCTTCACTCTCCCCTCACTGGCTTTGAGAAAGGTGTTTTTAGTTAATGAATAGAAACTTCACAAAAACTAAGATCCAAGTCAAAGATAAGGGTTGCCTTCTGGAAGGCGACGCTGCTGCAAGGGGCAGAGTGTGCCCGGCTGAGCAAGGTTGGTTCATGGCCAAGGGAAGCCCCTGGGCCATCTTGGGGGAGTGATGGCTGACTTTGGTCTATGGTAGTTTGTGTGTCCAACTGGATGAGACACAAAGTGTCTTTCACCAGAAATTCTGAACCCCATTGCCTTAAATTTGTGTTTAATGCTTCTCTCTAGAACTGCTTCAACCTCCTGTGCTGATAATCAGGCCCACCTCCCCCAAAGAGGGGAGCCCAGTGACCTTGACATGTATGATTCGGCCCACTCCACAGAAGTCAGAGGTCCAGCTCCAGTTTCTCTTCTACAGAGACGCCCGAGTCCTGCAGCCAGGCTGGAGTACTTCCCCAGAGTTCCAGATTCCCTCCATAAGGAAGGAAGACTCAAACTTTTACTGGTGTGAGACAAAGACAGTGAACAGCGAAATCAAAATAAAGAGCTCCAAGTCCCAGATACATGTGCACAGTGAGTGTCCACAGGGCTGCTCTTCCAGGGTCAGAGCTAGGGAGGAGAGTAGAACAAAGACATCTCCTGTCCCCTGGGATGGTAGACATGGCAGTGAGGGCCTTCCAGCCTTCCTGGCTCAACATGGTGAAGCGGTAGGTGAGGGTTCTGGGGAGTAAGTAGGTGGAGACGACTATTGGAGAAGGGCTTGTGTAAGAGAAGTGAGATTGATTTTGTAAGATAAATGGCAAAGAAGGTATCTTGTGATTCTGAACAGGACATCATCACTCATTCTCAGATGTGCATATATCCAGTGTGCCATTGCCCATGTCTATTACCTCCAGGAGGCTGGGCTTTCCCAAACTTGCTAAAAACTCAACATGGTGAAATTGGACCACATCACCACAACAGAGCCACTGAACAGTTCACATGCAGTAGGCCACATTCCAGGGCTTCATGTACACTCTTTATTGATACCCCACAATGGGAAGAGCTAAGTATCACTACCACCTCCATTTTACAGATGGCAAATAGAGTCTCAGAAAAGCTAAGTAATTTGATTGATCACACACAACAAATAGAGTTGGAATGAGCATTCAAACCCAAGTAGTTGGATTTATAAATATAGTGATCACCACACTATATTATTGAAACTTTATAAAATGAGAGTTTGAAAGGTCAGAGTAGTGGGAGTCCATTATTCTAGGGATATTCCAGTGACACAAGGTTCAGTTTCCTTCTTACCCTACCTCCACTGACTCAGCTAATGCTAACTCCAGATCAGTAGACCCCTGTCCTGCAGTTTCAATTATATAAATTATTGACTTTTACCACCACAGCCTTTGCTTTTAGGACTGTCACACCTGCCCCTTATCTCCCTACTAAAGGTTCTCTTATATCATCTTGTGTTCATGCAGGAGTCCCTGTGTCTGATGTGAGCCTGGACACGCGGCCCCCGGGGGGGCAGGTGATGAAAGGAGACAAGCTAGTCCTCATCTGCTCCGTTGCTAAGGGCACAGGAGACATTACCTTCTTATGGTACAAAGGGTCCCTGGGTTTGAACCTAGAAAGGAAGACCCAGCGTTCCCTGACAGCAGAATTTGAGATCCCTTCAGTGAGGGAGAGTGATGCTGAGTGGTACTACTGTGCAGCTGACAATGGCTACGGCCCCAGGCTCAGTGGGCTGGTGGGCATCACTGTCAGAAGTAAGTTCCTCCACCTGCTGCTCAGCCAGCAAATCTCAGACTGAGCTCCGTGCTTCCCTGGGATACCGTGAGGAAATTCAATGGGGCGGACCCTCTGTGGGCAGTGCTTATGGGTCCATCACATCCTTAGGGACCCTCTCTGACAGTCCTCCATCTCTCTCAGGTCCAGTGTCTCGTCCTGTCCTCACTCTCAGGGCTCCCAGGGCCCAAGCTATGGTGGGGGACGTGGTGGAGCTGCACTGTGAAGCCCCCAGAGGTTCTTCTCCACTCCTGTACCGGTTTTATCATGAGGATGCTATTCTGGAGAACAGCTCAGTCCCCTTTGGGCAAGGAGTGTCCTTCAACCTCTCTCTGACTGCAGAACACTCTGGAAACTACTCCTGTGAAATTGACAATGGCCATGAGCTCCAACACAGTGAGACCGTGACACTCGCTGTCAAAGGTATAACTCTGACTGTGGTCTTGGTCAAGTGTTTCTTTCCCAGATTCCTGAGGAAGGTTTGCTGATGCCACCTTGCTTCTGGTCGTGTGCTACCAAAGCCGGGCCTGCTGCTGCCAGTGCTGTCAAGAGGTTGGGTGCCTCATTTCTTTCATCAAATTGATAACAAGCAAGTCGCTAGATAAACAAATGTATCCCCCCACCCCCGGAAAGAGCAGGCTTTGGGCACAAACCCCACCCAAGGTATCTGCTTTCCAAAACCCAAGTCCTGCCCCTCGTCAGCTCATGCTCAAGTCTCTCCACACAGTGCCCACCGGAGAGAGAAGTGATCGTCTTACTGCAGGAGTCATGGAAGGGCTGCTGGGCAGTCTTGGTCCAGCCATCGTGGCCCTGCTATTTTGCTGCTGGCTCAAGAAAAAAATAGGTTAGTATTTACAAAGATTGCTGTATTTTGTTACTGTGACATTTGTTTTTACTGAGTTAGGCTGATTTATGACAAATGTACTGCAAAACAAATAGATGCCGTGAACCACCTTGCCTGTGGCTCACAGTCCCCGGTGCATGGGAACATTTTTTAGCAAAGTTCTCCATCCCTCATATACTTTCATTTCAGATTCAACTGCTATGTTGTGTTTCTACAATTTAATTTTTATTCAGAATGTAGCATTAAAAATAATCAACCACAAAAAGAGAAAAACCCAAAGCAGCTCCAGTTCTCTTGACCATGTCCCAGTTCTAAAGTCAACACGTTAATTCCTATTTATCTCACAGTGTTATCACAAGCTTTCCATTCTCCCTGAAATGTTGTTCACATAGCCACATATTGTACTCACCATGCGATCTTTCTTACTGTTCCGCTGAGATGTCATTTTTCTCTGAGAAGCTTTACCTGGTCACACATCTACAATTGTCCTATTATCAGTCCAAGCTCATATAGCTTCACACTTTATCACGATTGGTGATATTTCCTTGTGTGTTAACCTTGGTTATCTGTTCTCCAAAGAGCTTGTAGAGATGGGGCAAGGGAGGACAATAGGAGATTCTCATTTAAATTCCAAGCTTTAGTCCAGCTCTCTGCTGTGGCCCGGGAAGGCAGTGGAGGATGGCCCAAGTGCTTGGGTCCCTGCACCCTTAGGGGAGTCCAGGAGGAAGCACCTGGCTCCTGGCTTCGGATCAGCGCAGCGTGCTGGCTGTGGCAGCCATTTGGGGGGTGAACCAACGGGAGGAAGACCTTTCTCTCTGTCTCTCTCTCACTAACTCTGCCTGTCAAAAAACAAAACAAAACAAAAAAAATTCCAAGCTTTTCCAGCATCTATGTGCATCTTGCCCTATCTATAGCATTACTATGGCAGCACCCGTCTCCAGGGACTTTTGCCATGGTAAGTTTGGGTATTGTGGTTACAAAACCAAACCAAAATGTATAACAGACACAGGGTTCAGAAATATGAGTTCAAAACTTCTTGAAATGGTTGCTTGGAGGAAACACTGAGAAAAATCATTGATGAAATCACTCATTTGTTTGACTTGCAGGAAGACGCTCAGCCGGGAATCCTCCCAGGTGAGGCTTGGTTTTCTCCTTGTATGTTGATAAGAAAAAAAAAAAAACTACTTTAAAAATTTTAATTGTCCCCGCTCATAAATCTTTATCCTTTCTCGCTTTAAGTACCCCAAACTTACGCCAGTTCTCCTACTGGCAACCCTGAACATTCATATGCTATTTTATCCTCTTTTACATTTCACACATTAACTAAATATTTCAAATCCTTTCATGGTTTTTCTGATTGATCCCCTTCAATACTTTGGCAGAATAAGAAAGTGACATTGATTTGTTGACCAGAGCCACGTATTCATTCCGTCAACCACTGCCTGAGGGTCTGTAAGTCCTTCCATTGGCTGCTGGGAGGAATGAAAACATGGAAACACCTTGAGAATCTGAAAACATTTACAAATGTCTGATATACAAGACAGTAATAAACATACCAAAAAATTGTTGATGGAATACTTCCATCTAGGAATACCAATGTTTGATTGATATACTTTTCTAGTGCCAAATTGTCTATTGTTTCTGACAAAAATAAACAAATTTTGCCCAGAGTGTCACTCTTTCTGTGGCACTTGCACATGTACGACCGTTATGTTCTGCTCCTTCCTCGAGTTCTTGTTCTGCCCAGCCATCTGCTTTCCATCTGGGACAAATCAATGTTTCTTCATTTCCTATTTGCTGAGCACCTATGATGTGAATGGCACTATCTGGGGGTGGGGGTCAGATAGATAAGAACCTTTCACTCATGGAGTAACACACATTCTCCAATGCCTCACCCAGCCTGTGGACTTGTACCCCAGAGCTGTGCTAATTTTCCTGGTAATTAGTATTCTGCTCAAGAAGCTTTATCCTTCTCAGATGGCTGTGTCTGGTATATTTGGGACCCTACCCCAGATAGATAGCATGTGTTTCTGTGTTTGCAGGAGCCCTCCCAGCCCTGTACACCAAGAATCCACTCATCTCAACTCACTTGATCCAGGGAAGCTACAGCCTATATATGAAAACGGTGAGGCTTCCCACGGGACCTGAGCCAATGTAGGTACAACAAGTCGGGAAAGGGCCACGGTGTGATGTCTGCCAACCATGCCTGGCCCTGTTACGCTCCAGCCTCTTCTGCAATTAAATGAATCATCTGCTTCCATGGCTGTGATTGGTGGTGGACATGGGATGAGTTAAATGAGACCAAAAAAATGGCCTGTGTCAGTGTTGCGTTGCCTCCCTTTTTCTCTTTCAGTGAATGCTGTAAGTGGTGATGAAATTTATTCATCAGTGTACCAAATCCAGCAGGAACTGGATTCAACAGCAGGTGAGACATGTGGGAAGGAATTTGTCTCTGACTTTTGTGTTTCCTGGAACCAAAAGGACAATTGGTGACTAAACATGGCAGCATGGCAGTATCTTTCAGAGACGTTGTGGCTGCCCTTGGAGCTGACTGTACACATCGCGGTTCCTGGCTGAAGGTTATCAGGCAGGAATATAGCCCAGTGTTGATGCTAACCTGACCTACTCTATGCTTCACTCCCCAGCCATTCAGCATCATTGGAGGTGGTGCTCCCTTTAAGTAGCCCTGCAGAGTCCTGGCAGCACCCTGTCACAGCTGCCTACTTGCTGACGTTGTCCCTTCCTATTCACAAATGGTCCAGAAACCTCGGGAGTCTACTTGGCATTGGAGGAGGGTCCTATTTAACACCTCCCCCACAGGCTGCCAATTTTCCTTTGAATACCAAGAGAATCAAGTTTGTATAGAAAGAAGTACAAGGCAGAAATGTCAAGGGGACTCAGTCTGTGAAACTAGATGATAGAATAGGCAGACTTTATTAATATGAGGTCAGTAAAGGACTAAATACAAGTGGAATCTCATAGCACTCACCTTTCCCTCCACAGTTGAACCTGCTGGGACCCAGGTGATGAATAACGTGAGTGAGAGTTTCTACTCATGCCCTCTCTCTTCTCTTCAGGGGCTGGTTCTCAAAATTCTTAAGTTGTAGCAGCTTAGGAATACAAAAAGATCCCATCATCCTTTATCTCCCAAAACAGTTGGAGGCAAAAACATATAGTTATAACCATGAAGTGTCACTATACAAGGAAATTTGGGGGCCACACATGTGCATTTACTCCAGCTACAGGCATAAGGGTGACTCATAGTTCAATCGTGATGCATACCTAGTCTAAAAATTCATTTATTTGAAAACTCAATTTTTCCTAGCATACCGCTGGATCATACACCTGTCACTTTGTATTGTAAAGTTAACAAAGCCATCTGCAGCAAACTATAACAATAATGAATGCAGCTAAGCTAATAATGATTGTGCCATGAAAACTCACTCATCTGTTAACCTTGAACAATTCAAGCTATCACTGATGATGCAAAAATACTTTCTGAGACCTGCAGGAATTGCAACTCTGTGCATGTGTGCAAGGACAGCAGGTGCTTTGTAGTTTTACCTAGTGTAGCATATTTGCCAGATATCTTAGGGTGGAAGTCAAGTCCTGGTAAAATCCAGTGACATACTAAATTTAGTTTATGAATAAAATAGTCTGACATTCTTAAAAAATGACTGCCCCTGGAGGTGCCTAACAATGGCCCATAAGAATGAGGGAAGGCCTTGTACATTTGAATCAGCTTGCTGTCCACCAGGAGCACCTCTGTAGCCCACCTGTAAGATGCAGGGCCCCTGAAAATGCTGGTCTGGACCCACAGTCTGCAAGAGGCTGTATTGTGCATGTGTGCAATACATGTCCTGTATTGCTGCATTGCGTGCCACGAGAGGGTGCACCCAGACTAGCCAGGGGAGAAGAACAGGGGAAGGCCAGTTCTACTTCTCTTCCTTGTTCTGGTCCTATCTCTGTGCCTTTGCTTACAGGAATCCTCAGACATTTATTCTAGGGTGAGGAAGGAAGACTTTACCGATGTGGACTATGAAGATGCTATGTAACCTGATGGAAGAGTCTATTCTTGGAAAACCACCCAGGACCCCATGTCTCAGACCCACATGTTCTTCAGAGATCCTGGAAAATAAGTTTCCATCACACCTCATCCAGGTGTTTTTCTGTAGAAGACTATTTCTTCCCCTACTGTAAGGCTGGCATGAACTTTGAAGAAATCACTCAGGAGAACCAACACAGAGAGAGAAGTGGGAGGGACTTTTTCACCAACACTTGATAGCTGCTGGCTCCTTTAGAAACAGGTCAAGTTGTTGTGTTACTTCTTTTTATATCATATAAGTAAATGGTGCTGGATAAGAGAATCTGGGATCTTAAGGCGGAGACAGTGAAGCTTTGCCTGCACAAACCCAAGGTTAGTGATTTTGCAGGACTCTCCATAAAGAGAGCTTTGACCACCAGTTTGTGCAAATGTTTTCTCTGCTCACATAGTGCAGAACCCTAGCCCTGCTACTTGCATGATTCAGGATCCTCTTTTCATGTAAAATATGTTATTCAGGGGTTTTGGGGCCACTACTACCAAAACATATGTAAAACAAGGTTACAGCAAAGGTTATTGTGATTACTTTCAATTTTGCTGACATATTTTGTATACAAGGGCCAATCTAAAGATCCACATATTTATCATATTTATAAGTTTCACTGCATCCAAACTTCTGTATTTGTTATGGCCTCTAAGAGTTTTACAAATGCTGTTTCCTCTTTTATTAACAAACTCTTTGAAAATATTACAATGTAGTCTGAGGACTGTATCATAATTTGAAAGCAATCATATGCCCATTCTTACAAACTAAAACAATTTAAATGCGTATAAAATGAAAAGTTAGAGTTTTTCCTGCAAGCTAGCACCACAAAGTGACAACCATGGTTAAAAATTTAGGTTTTTTAAAATATTTTTGTATAAGGACTTACATGTACATGTAAATGTATAGATATTTAGAAGTTTATTTAACAAACTCATGAAATACTTTCAAATCTATATTTAGATTTATTATATTATTCTTAAAGACTGTATTGTCTTCTGTTTTACAGTAATTCATAAAATATATTTTATTGTGTTAAATATGCATAACATAAAATGGTCATCTTAGCCTTTTTTTAAGTGCTTGATTCAGTCATACTAAGTACTAAAATAACATATTTTAATCCTTTTTAATTACTGCTAGACATTAAGGTGGCTTTCATAAATGTTATACTATAATAGCAATACTCAAACAAATGTCCTTGTGTAAGAATATTTATGCATTCATGACAGATTATCTGGAAGATAAATTTATAAGTCTGGGATTACTGTATTTTAGGCTGTGTACATTAAATGTTTTTGTTAAATGTTCTTAAATCTTTCTCCCTTAAACCTGTATCAACATACACATCCATCAACAACATATGAGACAATCAATTTGGGGTAGAAAGGTATCATAACAAATGCCCCTCATGCTTCTTAAATTATTGATGCAAGTGAGCATCTTTCCATAAATTGAATGTTACTATGTGGTTCTCCTAAAGGTTTCCTTGGGGGCCGGTGCTGTGGCAAAGTGAGTTAAGGCCTCGACCTGTAGTGCTGACATCCCATATGGGCACCAGTTCAGGTCCCGGCTGCTTTACTTCTGATCCAGCTCTCTGCTATGGCCTAGGAGGGCAGCAGAGGATGATAGCACAGGTCCTTGGGCCCTTGCGACCACGTTGGAAACTGGGCATCAGATCGGCTCAGCTCTGGTCATTGTGGCCATTGGGGAATAAACCAGCTGCTGGAAGACCTCTCTCTGCTTCTGTCTTTGCCTCTCTGTAACTATGCCTTTCAAATAAATAAATAAGTCTTTAAAAAAAGTTTCCTTGGTTTAGCTTTTGTCCATTTTCTGTGTACTCATTTCTCTTCTTACAGCTTTTATAGGAAGTCTAAGTTGAGGCATGACTTACAAATGGTGGCAGGCACAGTTGTTGCACAGTTCCACCAACTGGACAAACTCATGCAACTGTGTAATCCAAACTTCTGTCTTAGTATAGAATATTTTCATCATTCCAGAAATTTCTTAAACATGTTCTGAGTCATTTTCTGCCCCTCAAGGAACACTGAATAGATGTTATGGTTTTTGACCATTCTTCCACTGTATGCAAGGCCAATGTTTATGTCTACTCTTTCATTTCACTTTTCTTTTACAGTGAATTTTAAAATATGGAAGATTAGTCTCTGTGCAGCTGTATTCCACTTTTTTTTTTTTTTGACAGGCAGAGTGGACAGTGAGAGAGAGAGACAGAGAGAAAGGTCTTCCTTTTGCCGTTGGTTCACCCTCCAATGGCCGCCGCGGTAGTGCGCTGCGGCCGGCGCACTGCGCTGATCCGATGGCAGGAGCCAGGTGCTTCTCCTGGTCTCCCATGGGGTGCAGGGCCCAAGCACTTGGGCCATCCTCCACTGCACTCCCTGGCCACAGCAGAGAGCTGGCCTGGAAGAGGGGCAACCAGGACAGAATCTGGTGCCCCGACCGGGACTAGAACCCGGTGTGTCGGCGCCACAAGGTGAAGGATTAGCCTAGTGAGCCGCTGCGCCAGCCGTGTATTCCACTTTTTATGTCTTGGTCTTCCTGTCTTTCTATTATCTTCTAGAACATATAATTATGTTCTCTTCAATATTCTCATATATTTTTATAATACTTTCATAGTTTTTAATAGTCATCTATATTTCATGCATATGGTTTGTGCAAATAAAGAATCTAATTTTACTGCTTTTTCTTTACATTTTTGTGTATATTTTTAGAATTTAAAAAAATGTGTGGGGTAGATATCTTACATTGCTTTTTCAAACCAACATAAGTTGTCCACTATCATTTACTAAATAGTCTGTTCTCTCTCATTTTACTTTTATGATATTTTAGCTCATCTGAATTGATTCTGGGCTCTGTGTAATGTCACATGTCCTCCCATCCTCTTTCCCTTACAGAATCCACTTCAACCACATTAACCACAATGTTCCTCAAATACATCCAATGTAGCCCCAATTCAGGAACTCTCACTTTCCATTCTGTCTGCCTTAAATATTCTTCCATTTAATTTCTTTTCTCTCCTATTTCCTCCAGTTGGAGTTTCTGCTTTGAGTTTCTGTTTTTGGCTCTTGGGAATTTTTATTACTTTTTTGCTAAACAGGGATTTTTACATTTTGTATGCCACTGTTTTTATTTGGAGCTCCAATATAGGAGCACTATGGAATTGGAGTCCAATGTGACCAGAAAATTGAACCTCTTTATACAATTAGTCCCTTGTCTAATACTTACATTAAGTCTATTTATGGCTTCTTAAATTCCAATCCTTTATATTTATTTTCTTTCCTTATGAACTCAAATTTTCTAGTCCTTCCTTCCTTCCTTCCTTCCTTCCTTCCTTCCTTCCTTCCTTCCTTCCTTCCTTCCTTCCTTCGGTAGAGTTACAGAGAAGGAGGGAGGGAGGGGGAGAGAGAGAGAGATTTTTCCATCCACTGGTTCACTCCCCAAATGGCACCAACTGCAGGACCTGGGAAGAGCTTAAGCCAGGAGTCAGGAGCTTCTTTTGGTCTCCCACAAGGGTACAGGGACCCAAGCACTTGGGCCATCTTCCACTGCCTTCCCAGGTGCATTAGCAAGGAGCTGGATCAGAAGCGAAGCAGCCAGGACTTGAACCCGCACGCCTATGGGACACTGGCGCCGCAGGCGGTGGTTGTTCCCTCTATGCCGCAGTGCTGGTCTCTCTGGTCTTTTTTTTTTTAATAGGATCAGTGAGTTCATTTGTCCAAAAGTCCAAAAGAAGATTTTAAAATTTATTGCTTAATTAAAGACTCACCAGTATTAGTATACTATTCCATGGTCTTGTACCGTCTGTTTATAGCCTTTTAAAAATCTTCTATCCATTTAATAATTACTCCTTTGTAATTAATCTTTTTTTTCCCTCTGGTTGCTTTTAAGACTTTCTATCTTTGGTATTATGTAATCTCACTGTATTGGATTTATTTAGTCTAAATATGGATTTATTTAGTCTGAGATTAATGACTATTTTTATTAAAATTTTTATTTATTAAATTATTTTCTTTTAACATCTTATTTAAGGTATACAAATTTCATGTATTTCATGTGTACAGACATGGGAACATAGTGATACTTCCCACCCTACACACCCTGCCACCCACACTTAATTCGTGTCTTTCTTCAAAGTTAAAAAATATTTTTATTTATTATGTGTTCTTAATATTACTTTAATTCTCTCCTTCATTAATTCATATTAGAAGTTTATCAATTCTTCTAATTCTATTTTCATTACTCCTAACTATTCTCTCAGATTTTCATTTCTATGTTGCATTCTGAGTAATTTAAAATTTTTATCTTTCTAATTCTGTCTTTGGCTATATTTATTTTATTTAACCCACTTCCTATTTTAGTGGTTATAATTTTTTTCTGGTGAGATCATCAGCAAAAAATTGTTAACAGCATGGTCTGTGAGAAAGGATTGTCTGAATTTACATTTTTTCTCTACCAGTTTACTAGTGCTGCAGTTTGTTTCAAATTAATGTGAAATTCAAACAGCAGTTATAGCTAAAAACAGTGTTGTTTTAAAAATTAAGTAAAATCCTATGTGTAAAATGCTTAAAACAGTGTAAAATAGTGTTTGGAACACAGTAAGTACTAAAAAAAAAAACAGTATTACAATCATCCCCTTTCATTTTTGCCTGTTGTTATGTATAGTGTTTTATTGTTGTGGGTTTAATGCTGTAATTATTGTTTTTTCATTTCAGACTGAAGAACTCCCTTTAGCATTTCTTGTAAAGGCAGGCCTGGTAGTGATTAACTTTCTCAGCTTTGGCTTGTGTAGAAAAGTCTTTATCTCAGTTATTTCTGAGGGACAGTCTTGCTGGATAAAACACTTGTTTTTGACATTTTCTCTCCCTGTCAGCACTTTCACTATCTTAGTCTAGGATCTCCTAGACTAAAAATTTTTATCCACATATGTCCTTATGGAGGATCTTATTTTCTCTTACTGCTGACAGTGTGATTATAATGCATCTTTGTGTACTTCTTTGGGTTGAATTTGATTGCAGATTTTTGAATTTCCTGTACCTAGGTGTTTGTGTATTTTCTTAGGTTTAGAAAATTTTCAGTCACTATTTTACCAAATAAACTTTCTTTCCCATTTTCAATCTCTTCTCTTTTTTGAAGTACTACAAGGTGAATGTTAACTTTCTTGATGCTGTACTATAAATCTCAGACTTCCTTCCTTCCTTTTCATTCTATTTTCTCTTCTAACTGGACAAATTAAATAACTTCCCTTCAAGCTCACAGGTTCTTTCTTCTGCTTGATCAACTCTGCTATTGATGCCTCTATGGCATTTTTTATTTCAATCATTGTTTCTTCAGTGCTGGAACTGCTGTCTGCTTTGAAAAACTGCTTTATTCTTTCTGTTAAACTCCTAACTTTGTTCATGGGTTATTTGTCTGATTTTTTGGATTTTTTGTGTTCTCTAATTCTTTGAGCATCCTTTAAAATTATTTTTAGTTATCAGGAAATTCATAAGTCTCCATTTTTTAGAGTCAGATAATGAAAACTTCTTATGTTGTTTTGGTGGTGTTCTGCTTGTTTGTTTTTCCTGTTTTTGTTGCTTTTATTTGACGCATGTGCACTGCTTTTTCTAGACTTTATGGACTAGTTTCATGGGGAAAAGACTTTCTCCTTCAGATGAGTGAGGGCACCATCTGAATAGGATGTAATAGCTCTGGCTCCAGGGAGCGCACCACAGTGTAATCTCCATGTATCTTTGTCAGCTGTGATTGGTGTTGGCAAAGATTGCATATGTTCTCAGTGACAAGGACCTTTGGTGATAAAGGCTGCAGTAGTACTCCTAATCTCTTTTTACCCTGTTATTCCTTTTTTCTCCCAAGTCTTGGTTGAAGGGATCCTTCTTGGTGTCGGATCCAACTTAAGGGCTGCTTGCAGTGGCAGTGGTTCTGATTCTGGTGTCTGAAGTGTGATGCCCTTGGGACAGGCATGGGTCTGGAGTCTGAAGCAGGTTCATCTGCAGAAGGAACATGGTTTTGGGGCCTCGGGTTTTTCTGGCAATGGTTCCCAGGCATAGGCACCCCCACTGCCACATTGGTAATAGTGAGAAAGGTACTGGAGCATGAGTGTATGCACAGCTGCAGTGGCTCGGAGGTCTGTGGTACAGGTTAGCCCATTGAGACACAGTCACTGATCTAGAGAATGGCTGCATTCAGAGAGACTAGTTCTGGAGCCTAGGGTTAACTGGCTGGTAGCAGTTTCTAAGGCTTAGGTGTGCTTGGTGCAGTCACTGAGCTGGGGTATGGAATATGGGTATACAAGGTGGCACAGTGGCTTCAGGGTGTGGGCAGTGGTCTGCCTTGAAATACTAGTGGCTCAGCTGTCAGAGACATGAACATTCATGGTACAACAGAGCCAAGGTTGGTAGCACAGGTGCACAAAGAGAGTGAGTCACTTGAGACGTGGAACAAAGCTATCCCATAGAAATGGTGGCTCCAGTTTTTGAGGTTTAAGTGCTTTCAGTACTACAGAGCCAGTGCATAAAACGTAGACATGTAAGTAGTGTCTATGGCCCTGGGATCTGGAATGTGGGCACACACAATGTGGTCATGGCTCCAGAGTAATAGATGTATATTGCATTGGAAGGGGTGGCAACCCCAATCTTGGTACAGCACAATAGAAGTCCCTTACTAAGGGGAGGTAAAGCAGCATCTTCCTCTTCAGGAGTCTGCCACAGGCATGGAGCTTGGTTATTTCAGTGTTTACAGATGCTCATGTCCTCCTTAGAACAGGCTGCATGGTTGAGTGTGACAAACCCTTGCTCATCTTCTTTGTTCCCATCCATCTCCAGGTGTCTCAGATATGTTGATATCATCAGAGATTCTTTCTGTGCATTCGGTCTCCATTGTGCTGTTGTTTCATGCTCTACTGTGTTGCAGGAGATTCTTAATGGAGCCATAGAACCCTTCCAAGGTTATCCAAAGTTACTGGATAACTGTCTGTCTCAGTCTACCTTCTGTTGCTGTAACAGAACACCAGAAACTAGGTAATTTAGAAAGGAAAGAGATTTATCTCTGTTCATGGTTCTGAAATCCAAGAGCACAGTGCCCATATCTGCTCAGCTTCTGGTGAGGGCCTCATGCCACACCATGCATAGCATGGTGAATGAGAGATCACATGGCAAGGGAGGAAGCAAGAGAAAGTAAAGGAAGCTGCACTTGCGCTGGAACAATCTGCTTTCATGGCAATTAATCCAGCCCTGTGAGAGTAAGACTCATTCCTGTCACACTGAGGACTAAATTTAACGTCATGTTTGGAGAAGATAAATGGCATCCAAAACATACACTATTTGCAGATTTTTTTTTTAGTCTGCCATCTAATTGCTGTCATGCTGTCCTGGGCTTCTGACAGTGTCAATCAAAGACATTTTGCATTTGTTCCTTCTAAACTCTTGGAATATCACCAGCGCAGGTGTGATTATTATGTTAATTCCTTACTTGGGATTTCCCAGAGTATATCCATTAAGGTGGCATGACCTTGGGGTTTTGTTATTTCAGGGGGAAACTTTCTGCCCCCAGAATTCATAAAAAGATAAAACTACTTATCATATGAGTTGCTGGGTGAATTCCCCCCACCAACCACTCACTTATTATAACAAAATCTTTGGACGATCAATATTTCATGCCAGTGTTTTCGTTTCAAGATTCTTCCTTCTGCAGACCCAAGATTTTGTCTCTTATTCCAACATGAATTCTACCTCCCCACCAAAAATCACCTTGTGTAGAACTTCCTGCCCCCCTCCTCCCAGAACAGTAATGACAATTTACATGTTTAACATCCTGTTTCTACTTCCTTTTTTAACTGGGTTGGGAATTCCCCTTCTTTCTTATACATTTAGCTGTGCATTTAAAAATTATGTAACAGGCCGGCGCCTCGGCTCAATAGGCTAATCCTCCACCTTGCGGCGCCGGCACACCGGGTTCTAGTCCCGGTTGGGGTGCTGGATTCTGTCCCAGTTGCCCTTCTTCCAGGCCAGCTCTCTGCTGTGGCCAGGGAGTGCAGTGGAGGATAGCCCAAGTGCTTGGGCCCTGCACCCCGTGGGAGACCAGGAGAAGCACCTGGCTCCTGCCTTCGGATCAGCGCGGTGCGCCGGCTGCAGCGCGCCAGCCGCGGTGGCCATTGGAGGGTGAACCAACAGCAAAAGGAAGACCTTTCTCTCTGTCTCTCTCTCTCACTGTCCACTCTGCCTGTCAAAAAAAAATTATGTAACAGTCATCTATCTCTTATAAGCATTTAAAGTGGGAGAATTTTTAGGTTTTTTTTCAGTTTTTCATAACTTGCCAGAATTAATTTTTCCACTTCTTATTTTCCAACAGCAGTTTTATTTTGACCTTTAATTTTCTTTCCAACATTTAATGGGACTTTGAAAGGAACAAGAGTTAAAGATAAGTGCTTACTTAGTTTGCTATCTTAGATCACCAAGTACTTAAACATGGAAAACACGAAATTCTTATTTAACGACTCACTGGAACTCGTAATTGTCATTTCCTGAATATCATAGTGGCAGGTTTGTCTTTGTCTTGCAGAAAACTGCTACCCTTGGTGGTAAGAAACCACCTAATGCAATATTACTGAAGTGTTTAGGAGGATTGGGTGTGATAAAGCAGATGGCAAAGTTACCAATGTTCCCACTGGGCAAGGAGCCCAGAACTGAGACAAAGAATCGGATCTGTCCTATAGCTGCTTTCTATTGGGTTTAAGGATTTAAGGGTTCAAAGGAGGTAAGGAGGTGGCTAGTTACCTATAGAAGATTTTATTTTAATGAGGATAGAGTGAAGGGGTAATGAAAAAGAGGGTTGACCTGCCTGGGCAGAGGGCTGGCGTTTGAACTCAGGCTTCATTATATTTGGGCAGCAGGTAGGGGAGGCGACTGCCTCTAATATTTATGGGGACCACATCGAATGCCAATGAGAATTATAGTTGGTCCTGGCATGATGAATGCCTTATTTTGCAGAGACTAACTATATTAGGATCCTCCTGTAGTATAAAAACAAAATGGAGTACAAATAGGAAAAGGGATAGTGTTCTAAATGATACAAAGCAAGCGTTTTGATGCTTAGCAAAATCCTTTTCTAGAAAGTCAGAAACTGAGGAAGGGAAATCTCACCTGAGAAACCTGAGCTGGGGTTCTGCTTCTCTTGGAGCCCCGCTTGTGTCTTGCTTTACTTTCTGCCTCATCTGCCTGGAAATTCTTCCATTTGAGACAAAGAACTGAGGTCATCATTTCTCTGCCAGCCATTCCACCTGTAACATTTTGATGTTGTGATTTGGAATGCAACTCCAATGTGACTGGGATCCTGCTGGAGTTTGATTCCAGCCGGCCTCTGATCATCTCATGGGATGGGTTAGCAAGCGGACTGCTCTCACTTCTGGTTTCTGGAAAGTTTCACCCCCCTCCAACAATAACTCCCTTTCTCAAGAACACTGGGGTCGCTGTCAGCCAGTTAAAAGTGCTTAGTGCAGCTGCTAGCCTTAAGACTCAGGGGTTAAGCTTGTTGGTTAGGTTAGAGCAATCTCCTGGAGCTGAGACGTGTTCTAACCTCTCCCTCTCCCATGTGGATTGGCCCTTCGTAAGCGATGGGAGAAGTCCCCAAGATGACTGAAGAACTCTGGCCACATGGGAGCCAGCACTGCAAGTGGCAGCTGTACCCGCCATGCCACTGTCTTGGACTTCTTGAGACGCATCCTGACCTGACTCCTCATCCCTGGGACTGGTTTGACAGCTCCATGATTAGACGCTTCCAGTATTGGCTTCTTGTAGGTCGTAGCTCCAGACCTTGAGTTTAAATATGGAGGGGTGCCCATTTGCTCTGATGGATGCCTTCCCTCCTTAAACCCAACACAATGGTGAGTATTCTCCAGTGGACTTCCGATCCCTGGCACGTTGGCTCCTAGCCTACTGTCACCCTTGGGACATGTCTTGCAGCTGCCTGAACATGTGCTTATTTCAGAGGCAGTCCCAAGTAGCTGACTGTTGACTAGGCATCATTGGCCTAAGGTGTTTTTTGCGTAAAAAGAAAATTAGACTCAAGTTCAATTAGAATCTAAAAAGACGTCTTTGGTAAATAACAATCTCATGTATGACAATTTGGTTCAGCTATAACTGGACATTAGGTTTAAAGAAATTTCTCTCTTTTGAATCTATGTTGATCACTGCCTAAAAAAATTGCCTTGTAACTTTCCAGATTTGTTCTATGACTTGGTTTAACAGATCTGGATGAAATAGCAATGAGTAATCAGAGCTTGTTATAGCCCCTAATGTGAATTTTGCAGTCTCTGGCTTACGTCACTGATTTCCATCTGGAGTTTTTACAAACAGGAGTGTAATTCCATATGAATATAATTTTGACCTTAATTGAGATAAATGATATGGTGAGATAAATGATATATATGGTATAATATCAGCTCCTTAAGTCATCTAGATATAATTGCTAAATATAAATTGGATAAAGGTAAATGAGATAAATGTGTCTAAATGCAAACTTTGGTATTCTTAGCATCTTATAGTCTATAAAAAAACTATTTGTGTTTGTTAAATATGTTTTCACACTGTCTACAAAAAATAGTTCAACACTGCTTGAAAGTGACTAAGGCAGGGGCCAGCACTGTGGCATAGTGGGTAAAGCCGCCGCCTGCAGTGCCCACATCCCATATGGGCACCGGTTCAAGTCCCGGCTGCTCCATTTCTGATCCAGCTCTCTGCTATGGCCTGGGAAAGCAGTGGAAGATGGCCCAAGTCCTTGGGCCCCTGCACCCACATGGGAAGACCCGGAGGAAGCTCCTCACTCCTGGCTTCAGATCAGTGCAGCTCCAGCCATTGTGGCCAATTTGGGAGTGAACCAGCGGATGGAAGACCTCTCTCTCCATCTCTCTACCTCTTGTCCTCTCTCTGTAACTCTGACTTTCAAATAAATAATATTTTTTTAAAAAAGAAGAAAGTGACTAAGATTGAAATTGGGTGTGCTATCATATTTAGAACACATTGTCCTAATCTGGAGATTTATAAAGGGTTATTACAAAATGTAAATCAAAGAAATCAACAGAAATATTTGAAAACAGTTTTAAATTTCAGATCTGGAAATCTGTTTAAAAACTGCAACATCTCCTTTGAATAGTTTTGTTTAACTGGTGACTGCCAGTTTTCTAGCCAGCTCTAGTAAGCTCTTCTCTTCCCTACTTCTGACTTTGTTAAAATTGTTTTAAGTTATGGGATGATTCCAAGTGCTAACCCTTTTTTTTTTTTTACAGGCAGATTTAGACAGTGAGAGAGAGAGAGAGAGAGAGAGAGAGAGAGAGAGAGAGAGAGAAAGCTCTTCCTTTCCATTGGTTCACCCCCAAAATGGCAGTATGGCAGGCGCTCTGTGGCTGGCAAGCTGAGCCAATCTGAAGCCAGGAGCCAGGTGCTTCCTCCTGGTCTCCCATGCAGGTGCCGGGCCCAAGCACTTGGGCCATCCTCCACTGCCTTCCCGGGCCATAGCAGAGAGCTGGATCCGAAGAGGAGCAACCAGGACAGAACCTGGCGCCCCAACCAGGACTAGAACCCGGGGTGCCGGCGCCGCAGGCGGAGGATTAGCCAAGTGAGCCGTGGCGCTAGCCACCATGTGCTAACTCTTATATTTAAGGTTTTATTTCCGATATTTGGGATAATCAAAGAGACACAGATTTGTGTTCTGTTGAATCTGTTGTGCTCTCTACTGTTTGTTAACTTCTGATTCTTTAAGAACAGCTGAGTTTTAAAAGAATTTCAGTTTGTTTAAATGTATACTTATTCTAAAGTATTTGAGTGATCACTTTGTAGCAATGATCAAATCTAATCTATATTATGTCATAATGTTAAGGATCCTGTTTCTATCACTTATTTTAAGCCTTCTTGGTGTCTTTGACAGACATTCAAAGTTCCAAATTCTTTGGACTTTGATATTTCAAGTTGGGCCCCAGGAAATGTCAAAGGATATATCTCTCATCTTGTAGAGATACCAACTAATTAGTCTATTTGAATTATATTAAAGGTACTGTCAAGAAATGAAGTGGTGCTAAATTTTAAGTAACAGTAATTAAAATGCTACTGGTACAAATGTCCAAAAGTTACAAAACTCAAGGCCATCACTGGGGTGTAGTGGGTAAAGCTGCTGCCTGCAGTGCATCCCATATGCATCCCATATCAGCACGAGTTAAGAGTCCTGGCTGCTCCACTTCCAATCAAGCTCTCTGCAATGGCCTGGGAAAGCAGTGGAAAATGACATAAGTCCTTGGACCCCTGCACCCACATGAGAGACCCAGTAGAAGCTCCAGGCTTCTGACTTTGGATCAGCCCAGCTCTGGCTGTTGCTGCCATTTGGGGAGTGAACCAGTAGATGAAAGACCTACCTCTCTCTCTCTCTCTCTCTCTCTCTCTGCCTCTCTGTAATTCTGCCTTTCAAATAAATAAATCTTAAAAAAAATAGTTCCAACTACATGCACTCTTAAAATTTATAGAAAGCATTCAACCTTTTGGTAAATATTTTCTTAAGTTGTTATTTGACAGTTGAAATGGCTTGCTAAATTTTCATTTGATATTAAGTTCCAGATAGAAACAATCTGGGAAGCCTGACTTGTTTCCTCGTTTCTCTATTCTCTTGAAGATGGGAAACTGATCCTATTCTCAAGGATTCCCAGGATGCACAGGTTGATCTTTAGACCTTATAAAAGGGATGGCTGGGGCTGGTGCTGTGGCACAATGGGTTAACACCCTGGCCTGAAGTGCCGGCATCCCATATGGGTGCCGGTTCAAGATCCGGCTGCTCCACTTCTGATCCAGCTCTCTGCTATGGCCTGGGAAAGCAGTGCAAGATGGCCTAAGTCCTTGGGCCCCTGTACCCACGTGGGAGACCCAGAGGAAGCTCCTGGCTCCTAACTTCAGATTAGCCCAGCTCCAGTCATTGTGGCCAACTGGGGAGTGAACCATCGGATGGAAGACCTCTCTCTCTGCCTCTTTTCTCTCTGTAGTCAGATGGAAGACCTCTCTCTCTCTCTCTCTCTCTCTCTCTCTCTCTCTCTCTCTGCCTCTCTTCTTTCTGTGTAGTCGGACTTTCAAATAAATGAATAAATCCTTTTTTAAAAAAAGGATGGCTAACAATTTTCTGTAATAATAGCCTGGCTACATAGAAAAGAAATTATGATTTCACAGCTATATTTATTTTGTCATGGGCAGGGTAAATAGGCAAAACTTCCCTTTTCAAACCAAACTAAGGTAGAGAAAGTTTTGCTAATAATTTCAAGATTTATATTCAGTTTGTATAAGGTGATCATCATATTTGATCTTGAAGTAAGGACATAGCTCTCCTCAGGGGCTTCATCTTATCTAAGATGCCTGTGACCACCGATTTCTGTGACCACCAAAGATTGGGAACAGGATTGAGTACACCTTGACTTGCATCCTCATAAAGACTCCTTCTGGTTTACTTTAACAGAGACCAGGAGGAAGAAGAGTGAGCCCGGCAGCAGGAGCAATGTAAGGAGAGGTGGCAGGCCAACTACACCATGATCTGCCATCAGGGAGACCCAACAAGGCCAGTCCATCCCCAAATATCATTGGTTTTCCATGTGGAAAGCCAATGCTTCAGAAGTTAGGATCTGAAGAGCCCGATCAGCTCTGCTAGCCAAGAGATGGGTCACTTGAAATGGAACTGCCCTGGAGTCGAAGGACTCCCAGGCCAGAGCTGCAGACCCTTTGGGATTTAAGCTGAAAAGCACTTCACCCTGCCCAGCTTCCAAAGTCACCACCACTGTCGAGGGGTTTTTAAGCACAATTTTGGGAAAAATTTAGGGGTAGTAATATTTCAGACAGAACTGTAAATTTCGTTTTAGATATGCCACCTACCTTCAGACCTGCTCTCCTCCAGGCCAGCTAGGTAATGGAAGTCAATAGGGTACCTTCCCTAAGGAGGTTCACACCTCCAGTTCCCCATATGAAGAGACAGATAGGTCTGGACCCCCATATATACCTGGCCAACTTCTAATGCCCATCTGATTATTATCAACTCCCCCTCCCTCCATCAGTTTCTATTTTTCTTTCAATGAGTAAATTTTCTTAGGTCCTCTAATAATGACTCTGTCCATTGTTTTAGACCCTGTGAATTTAATCTGCTTGTTAGATTCATTTTATCCAGACTTGAAACAGTGAAATTCTAGATGGCTATGCACATGAAACCTCAGATGGAGCAGTTTCTGCAAGCTGCTTCCCCCTTGAGAGGCCCCTCCTGTTGGAACCCTGTCTGGACTGCCAGTCCCTACTCCATCCCTACTCAGTCTAAAGAAGCCAGAGTAGACATTGCTCCATACCCCAAAACAGAAGCTAGGGTCCATTTCTGGGGAGGGAATGTGAGGAGTCAGGTTAATAGGCAGTCAGGTTGATCCTGGTGGAAACTGAGGGTGCAAAATGCTTGCTTCCCCAAAAGTTATCTCTAGCAAGGTGAAAAGTACCTGCCCTACTCCTTGAGAGCTTCCAACCTTATCATGAGAATCATAATGGGATGGTGATTCCATCCTCCTGAGCTCACAGCTTACTGTGAGAACAAGTTACCTATCCAGGCTTCAGACGGCATTTTTGTCTTATCGTGAGCAAGCCAAACAGGGAAAATACGATTACAGATCACGTCTTTTGATGAGTTTTGTCCTGGCCTTTTAACTGAACATCAAGTTGATTGTCAAGTTGTTGTTTTTTTTTTTCTCCCAAAATTGTGCTTAAAAACCCCACTACCACCAGCCCTTTCAAGTATGCCTCTCTTGAAGCCCCCTCCTGGTCACTCCACCAGGAGCTCTCTGACATAAATAAATCTTGCTTTGAAAAAAAAAAAAAGAAACTGAAATCATTGAAATAATGACTTTGCTGCTCTAAAGAGCTTGGAGAACTATATCATATCAACACATCACAGTATTTAAGAGCCAGACTATGTGACTGGACTGGATTTGGATCCCAGCTCTATTACTACTAGACTTATGTAAATCTTGGTCAGTGTACTTGTTGCTATTGTCTGATATAGACATTCCCCCCAAATTTGTATGTTGATGATTAGTTTTAATGCCCAATATTAAGAGATAGGGCCTGGGGCTTGTGCTGTGGTGTGGCGGGTAAAATCGTTGCCTGCAGTGCTGGCATCCCATATGGGAATCCTGGCTGCTCCACTTCTGATCCAGCTCTCCTATGACCTGGGAAAGCAGTAGACGATGGCCCAAGTCCTTGGAGCCCTGCATCTGCATGGGAGACCTGGAAGAAGCTCCTGGCTCCTGGCTCCTGGCTTCTGATTGGCGCAGCTCCTGTGGTTGCGGCCTCTTGGGGAGTGAACCAGAGAATGGAAGACCTCTCTCTCTCTCTCTCTCTCTCTCTCTCTGCTTCTGCCTCTGCTTCTCTGTAACTGTGCCTTTCAAATAAATAAATAAATCTTTAAAAAAAAAAAAAGAGGTAAGGCCTTAGGGCACACGGGTGGAACTCTCAGGAATGACATCAGTACTTTTACAAAAGAGGCAGCCAGCGCCGCGGCTCACTAGGCTAATCCTCTGCCTGCAGCGCCGGCACCCCGGGTTCTAGTCCTGGTTGGGGCGCCGGATTCTGTACCGGTTACTCTTCTTCCAGTCCAGCTCTCTGCTGTGGCCCAGGAAGGCAGTGGAGGATGGCCCAAGTGCTTGGGCCCCTGCACCCGCATGGGAGACCAGGAGGAAGCACCTGGCTCCTGGCTTCGGATCACTGCAGCGCGTCGGCCGTTGCGGCCATTTGGGGGGTGAACCAACGGAAGGAAGACCTTTTTCTCTGTCTCTCTCTCTCTCACTGTCTACCTCTGCCTGGCCAAAAAAAAAAAAAAAAAAAAAAAAAGACAAAAGAGGCAGGAGGAAGCCTGTTTCTCCTTCCACCACGTGAGAACACAGAGAGGGAACAAGCCCTTGCCAGATATGAAATCCACTGGTGCCTTGATCTTGGAATTCCAGCCTCCAGAACTACTAGCAATATTTTAGTGTTCATAAATGACTCAATCTGAGATATTTTGTTATATCCATAAAAAAGAAAAAGGACACTGTTTCCCCAATTATGTCAAGGAAATAGGGCTAACTTCAGGTTGCTGTGGGTGTTAAAGGACTTGCTGAGCACAAGGTTCTTAGAACTGACACAGGAAGAAATGTGAAGATAGTGTGAACTATCATCATTAGCCAAGATGTGAAGTTTTTCTAGCATGTAGAGAATTATCTCTAATTCTCTTAGCACTTAACAGGACAAAAGTAAGTGGTTAAGCATTGCAGACCTTTTTCACTTCCCTTTTTGCTAATTATGCAAAACCTATTCAGAAAAACACTTCTATCCACTTTTGTCCCACAGGCTTCCCAACTGGTGGCAGAGAGAACATCTCATAGAGCTGCAACTGGTCCTCATGCTGCTGTGGGCATTGCTGGTCATCTTTGGTGAGTCTTGATCATTTCAGCTAGAACTCAAGTGGCAGCAGGAGGAGGTCCCCAGTTCTTGGCAGGTATGAGGTCTTAACAGAACATCGGGACCAGTGGGAATGCACAGGTCTCTTAATTCCTGCTCAGGCTGATGCAAAGCAATTAATGGACTGGAGAAAAATCAAGTCACAGCTCATCCTAATCATTTATGTTCCAGACAGGTCACTTCACCATTCATTTATTGATCATGACTTTCCCTCACCTCCATGAAAAGTTATTGTTCAAAATTTGACTTGGGTTCAGAAGATGCAATGAGATCCTTTGTTCCCTTTGCTCTGTTCAGTCGTGGGCCATGAGGGAGATGAGGGCTACTGCGAGCAAGCAAGATCCCTTTCTTTGTGTCCAGTAGGCACTAAATGAATACTACCTATTGGAATGAAAGGGCTCCATGGTCAAATACAGCTCAAGGAAAAGGATTAACTTAGAGTGATTCAGCTCTGATGAATCCAGTGTGACCCAGGAATGCACTGCCATGCAGCAGTGCATCTACTCCTTGTAAAATCTGGGCATGAGAGAGGATGATTGGAAAGGGGAAGGGAAATTAAATAAAGGAGAGAATTATTAAATATCCAACATCCAGCTAGCTACTGGACTTGTTCCTGGCAATCTCTTGCTCAGGGGATGGGTTTGCAACTGGTACAAGGAATGAGTGTTCGTATGTTTGAGGGAGATTGAATTGTTGGTGCTATGAGGGTAGGGGAATAGAAAGGAGGGAATGATGGAAAGAAGTTTTTGAGCAAATTATCAGAGAAAGATCAATGTCTTCATGTAAAAGCAAATGCTCAGTGCTAACCTCTGGCTTTTGATCCCCTCACAGCTCCAGCCAGTGAACAGGCAGGTGAGCTCCCCTTGTCTTTATATTTTGGTCTCTGGTCTATGAGTCACCCAGCCAGCACAGGCTGCTGCAGATGTCCATATGTCACTGGTCCCCTGGGCTGGTGTTCAGAGGTCACACAGCCTCCACGCTTGGGTGAAACAGGCTTTGCTCAGCCTTCTGGAAGACCCAGGTGCTTGCCTTTTTATTAAAGAAACAGATGTAAGGTGGGGAGTGGGAGGAATTACATCTGAAAAAGGGCATGAAGACCTGGTAGAATGATTTGGAGAGACTATCCTTCCTGTCTGTATTAATATAACTTCTTAATATTGTCTGAATATGGAACCTCTTCAAACTCTGGCAAGTTATTCATAGAGGAAAGCCTTGGAGCTGAAAACTTACGTGTGGTTGAATCAGCATATGTCATCATTGCGTCTCAGCTCTTCATCAGGAATCAGCCAACTTTCCCTACAAGAGAACAGATAGCCAGGCTTTTCAGATCCCTCCATCGCTACTCAGCTCTCCCAACCTCAGGAGCGCTGCTGGGGACTGGCCAGCTGTATTCCAATTACACTTAATTGACCAAATAGAACATGGACTGACTCTTAGGCATGCTTGGCCAACCCCTGTTCTTGATCCATTGTTTAATTCTGAATTTGTTTTAATGGGGTTACATTTATTTATTTATTTGAAAGTCAGAGTTATAGAAAGAGGAGAGGCAGAGAGAGAGAGGGGAGGCCTTCCATTCTGCTGGTTCACTCCCCAGTTGGCCACACCAACTGGAGCTATGCTGATCCGAAGCCAGGAGCCAGGTGCTTCTTCTAGGTCTCCCATGTGGGTGCAGGGGCCCAAGGACTTGGGCCATTGTCTACTGCTTTCCCAGGCCACAGCAGAGAGCTGGATCAGAAATGGAGCAGCCAGGACTTGAACTGGCACCCAAATGGGATGTGGGCACTGCAGGCAGAGGCTTTACCCACTATGCCACAGCACTGGCCTCATTACTGGTGTTACTTTAAAAACATTTCATCTCTAAAGAAGATTTCACTCTTTTTGGTTTAAAACTGTGCTCAGTAAAGGAAGCCAATGAGAAAAATACTTTATTCTATATACAGAATCTCCATGCGATTCCAGACTAAAGCAAGGGAGAATTATTCCCTTGCCCATCTGACGCCAACTGCCAAGTCGAGGGGACTCTGGGCTCTAAGCAAATGTGTTGGGACAAGCAGATCACTGTTCAAGCTTGAATGAATCAGGATGTCCAGGGGTACCTACCTGGAGCTTGTTCAAGAGCAAGTCTCATCTTCTGTATTCATTCTGTCTCACATAAGGTGTGTGAGCCCAACTCTGTAATTCACCCAGCTCCACTTCCTATGTTTAAATTAGAGGAAGCCTTCATTAACAGTCATGTGGTTTTTGACCATGAGTGGAAATAGTGCAGTTACTCAGTCTCAGTGTGACGTTGGCAGGCTCCTGGAAGTGAGTCATCCCAACTGTCCAGAGAAAGGGCAATGCCTTTTCTTTTCTTTTCTTTTCTTTTCTTTTCTTTTCTTTTCCTTTCTTTTCTTTCCTCTTCTTCCTCTGTTTTTGTTTTTATGTTTGTTTGTTTGTCTGTTTTTGCTTTCCCTTTCTCAGAAGGCTGGATGTTCTTTAGAATATTAAACACTCCCTTCAACAAAGAATAAAAGACAACTTAGTCTGGCATCATACAGTGAAAAGAGTAGGAGTTACACAGCCTCACGGCCCAGATTCAAATCATGGCTTTGCTGTTTGCCTGCTCTGTAAGCTGGGCAGCCCTTGGCCTCTGGACCCCAATCTTTTCTCCAGTAAAAATTCTCTGGCCTGGTAAGACTCCCACTCCCTTGTGCAGTGTGAAAATGCTACTTGGCATAGTAGCTGAGATGTCTTTCTCTGCACCTAGCCCCTCAAGCTGTCTTCTTCCTCATTTACTCCTTCTAACCACACCCATGCATTGGGTTCGCCACTTAGAAACTTCCCCTCACAAGGCAAACCTCTGAAAAATATTATTTGCCTTTGCATTTGCTACATAGTTCTAGTGAAAACACTTTTTTTTTTTTTTTTGACAGGCAGAGTGGACAGTGAGAGAGAGACAGAGAGAAAGGTCTTCCTTTTGCCGTTGGTTCACCCTCCAATGGCCGCCGCGGTAGCGCGCTGCGGCCGGCGCACCGCGCTGTTCCGATGGCAGGAGCCAGGTGCTTCTCCTGGTCTCCCATGGGGTGCAGGACCCAAGGACTTGGGCCATCCTCCACTGCACTCCCTAGCCACAGCAGAGAGCTGGCCTGGAAGAGGGGCAACCGGGACAGGATCGGTGCCCCGACCGGGACTAGAACCCGGTGTGCCGGCGCCGCAAGGCGGAGGATTAGCCTGTTGAGCCACGGCGCCGGCCTGAAAACACTTTTTACTGCTACTCCTGCGAGGGAAAAAAAAAAAATCTTCAGATGTATAGATATCTTACTCCTAGTTAAATCTTTGTGGTTGATTACATTTTTCTACCTAAGGACTTCTCTGTTCACAATCGAACCTTCTTCCTGTCTCCATTCCATCACCCAACCCCCTTGTCCCAGCCACACACCTGCCTAGTGCATTTCTCTTCCATACTATCTGAGGATCAGCACTTCTGTAGGAACAGCCATTCTCAGCCTCTTGTTACTGCTTGTTTCCTTTCCATCTAACCTGGTTGCTAGAGGATCTGGAATGCCCTGAAGATGAAGCATTATGGCTTCATCGCCTTGCTCCTCCAGGACTTCTGTCTCCTTTCACTCCACTAAGATATACTGTATCACAGAATAGAGTCTTCATGGCTGCACTGCAGTGACTGCCAGCATAGAGCCAGCCACACTTCAGCTGAGGGCTCCAAACTGCCAGGCAGTGGGCATCAGAGTGACCACCACAAACTCTTTTTTTATTTTTTAAAGATTCCATTTATCTATTTGAGAGATAGAGGTACAGACAGAGGGAGAGACAGAGAGAAAGGTCTTCCATCTACTGGTTCACTCCCCAGATGGCTGCAATGGCAGGAGCTCAGCTTATCCAAAGCTAGGAGCCAGGAGCTTCTTCTGGGTCTTCCATGTAGGTGCAGGGTCCCAAGACCTTGAGCTATCTCCCACTGCTTTCCCAGCCCATAGCAGAGAGTTTGATCAGAAAAGGAGCAGTCTGGGGCCGGTGTCGTGGTGCAATAGGTTAATCCTCCACCTGCGGTGCCAGCATCCCATATGGGCACCAGTTCTAGTCCCGGCTGCTCCTCTTCGGATCCAGCTCTCTGCTATGGCCTGGGAAAGCAGTAGAAGATGGCCTAAGTCCTTGGGCCCCTGCACCTGAATGGGATACCGGGAAGAAGCACCTGGCTCCTGGCTTCGGATCGGCGCAGCTCTGGCTTTGCGGCCATTTGGGGAGTGAGCCAACGGATAGAATACCTTTCTCTCTGTCTCACTGTCTGTAACTCTACCTCTCAAATAAATAAATAAAATCTTTTAAAAAATAAAATAAAGAAAAGGAGCAGCAAGGACACCAACCAATCCCCATATGGGATGCCGACACTGCAGGTGGAAGCCTAGCCTACTGTGCCACAGCACCAGACCCCACAGAACATCCTTAACAAACCCTATTCTAAGTCTTCGTGGGTTCCTCAATAGGTATGGACCAACTTACTTTCATTCTCTATGACATCACTCAGAAATTTTATCTCCAAGTCATTTCCATCCCTTCCTTTGAGACATCCTCCCAAGCCCACACCATCTCAGACTTGAACTCCATTATTTGGTTGCTCTTAAAGTGCAGTCATGATGACCTCTTAATTTTCCCCAGCCATCATTAGCTTCTGCAGCAGTCATTCTCCTTCAAGGCTGTGAATATTCACATCTCACTGAGTGGTCCATCTGTATAAGCACAGTGCTTATCTCATAGATAAGCATCCTTACAATAGACCAAGGAGAAGCCAATATTCTTCACTCTTCTACTTCCTAGGTGAGAAAACCAGGGTAGAGAGGTAAAGTGCTTTCTCTAAGACTACCCAACTAAAAAGTAGCAGACTTAGCTGCAAAGCAATGTGAGCTGGATATCAAACACTAGGTCAAACATTCTGAAAACTAAAATCAATCAGCAACTCTTGGTGATGGATCACTCTATCTGCATTATTACTTCGGGGCCTCCAAGCTCCATGGCCTTCTCTTCAGGGGCTTCCTCTCTGGGTTTCAGTCAGTTCTCCCTGCTGCTCCCACTTGGGGTGGTCTCTCATGGACTCAGCACCATCTAGTTCCAACTACTCTTCACCTGTGGTTCATTCTTGGAGTGTTCTGCCCCTTAGCATGGAGTCTGAGACTGTGAATCAATCAACCAGCTCAAGCTCATTTTGAGGCTACCCATGCCCCTTATGGTCTTTCCAACAACATCTCCAGCCATGACTCAGAATGCTTCCCTCCTGTGCTCGACAGCATTTCTCCCCAGGAATTTGTGTAGAAATGATGAGTGTTTGAGGTGATGGATGTGCTTGTTATCCTCTTTAGATCATGGCATAAAATATACATATATCAAAGTAGAATATCATGCAGCCATAAATATCTACAATGATCATGTGTCAGTTTAAAAATCGGTTTAATTGAAAGTTTCAAGACAGAGTTCCCATGGGATAGTTTCCGTCTATAAAGGAAAGAAAACAATCTCAAGCTAATTGTTACTGCAACCAATTTCTAGTCTTCTAAATTCATTTTAAAAAAGATCACTCTCCAGTATTCAGCAGTAATTCTGGTCTTTCTGGACCAGCCAGTAATAAACCATATACTTTTTCAAAAATGGTAATTCCATGGGGTGGCACCAAGGTACAGAGGGTTAAGTTGCCATCTACAACCCTGGTATCCTTTATGGGAGTGCCAGTTCAAGTTTCATTGCTCTGCTCCAACCCAGCTCCTGATAATACACCTGGAAAAGCAGCGGGAGATGGTGGTGACCCCTGCCACCTATGTGGGAGACCCTGATGGAGTTACAGGCTCCTGACTTCCACCTGGCCCAGCCCCAGCCATTATGGCCATTTTGGAGTGAATCAATGGTTGGAAGATCTCTCTCTTTCTCTTGCTCTCTCATCTTACCTTTACAATAAATTAATAATTTTTTTAAAAAGTGACAATTCCGAATTTTGGCTCTGATTCTGCAGTGGTCATTTATAAGAGATTACATTTCATATTTCATTTACCTCTGCTTTTTGTGCTGTACACATCCAAATTCCAGCAGTCATGCTATAACATAATATCAGGAAGGAAATTTTTTTATTTGCGATAAAACATGGTGCCTCACCTTAAGGTTAAAATCTTCAGCTGAAATCCTAAAAGACATCACAAACACAGAACATAGTCTGGCATCACAAACAAATAAAGTGACAGGGCAGAAATTGGAGAATTTATGGCAAATCTAAGGAGAGCAACCCCTGGAGAGGACATTCTGTGATAGAAGGTTGAGTTAAGACAGGAAGAATGGGATGCAACCCTGAGTAATTAAAGCAGGGGTTGGCATTTCCGTCTTGTCTACAGACATAGAGGCCATGTTTGAAACAATCCTACTGCCCAAGAACAAGGGAAAAGGTTAGAAATCTGGAGTCTCTGAAAAATTGGAAAATCCAGTGTCCCTCCTTCTTTTGCAGACTGGCTGACCCTCATGGTGCCCTCTTCTGTCTTTGAAGGAGATAACATTTTTCTGAAATGCAAGGGAAAAGATGAATCAAAAATAAAGACTATGACTTACTACAAGAATGGAATAAAAGTATTTTCTTCAAAACACGTTTCAAACTTCCCTATCTACAGTGCAGCTTTGAGCAACAGTGGCAATTATTACTGTAGTGCTACTTTAACAACATGGTGGAGCAATAAACACACTTCAAAAACAGTGGAAATCAAAGTTCAAGGTAAAATCTTCACTATCACAGGAACTGGGCTGGGCAGGAGATTGGTAGCAGAGCGGGGTGGGTACTTGGTAAGGGAAAGCTGCCCACAGACTAAATATGGGCTAGAGTCTGGTGGTTTGAATATGCAAGGAAGATGTGATGGGTGATATGTGTCTGGTCATTCATGTCTTCTTGGCTGCAGTTGCTTCCCACCAGGTACTTTTCCACAGAAATACTGAATCTCACTGCTTTGGGGACTGTTCTAGAGCTTTTTCCACGACCTGTGCTGACAGCCAGCTCTTCCCTGCCCTTGGAGGGTACACCAGTGACCTTGACCTGTAAGACCCAGCTCCTTCCACAAAAGTTACATGTCCAGCTCCGTTTCTGCATCTTCAGAGATCACCAGACCCTGGGGTCAGGCTGGAGTAGCTCCGCAGAGCTCCAGATTCCTGCTGTGTGGAGTGAAGACTCAGGGTCCTACATGTGTGAGGCAGAGACAGTGACTCCCAAAATCAGAAAACAGAGCCTCCGATCCCAGATTCATGTGCAGAGTAAGTGAAAGTGGGGCTGAGCCTGGCAAACAGAAAATAATGCTGAGACTTCAGCTTAGACTGCTAATCTTTTTGTTTCTTTGCACAACTCCTGTCCTTGTAGAAAGTGAGAACTGAGTTAGAGAAACTTCAAAATACTCATGGCATTTCTCTTCATAAAAATCCAAAATGGACTAAGCTCCCTGTAAGTCTTCTCTTCTTTATTAGTCAACCAATACTCCTTGACCAAGCCTTCACTGACCACTAATGGTGTGTTGTGTGTTGGGTACTCCAGAAGATAAGGTGTCCACCCCCAGTGATGTTCCATGGGGCTCACATGCAGGGATCCCAACACAAATTGACTTATTAGTAGGTAGAGTTGTGCTACAGCCTGTGAAATGTCAGAGGAAGCAGAGATCAGAAAGAACTGGAGTGACCAGAAGAGTGGTTGCAATTTGGTTAAACCTTGAAATTGAATGATATGGGAATTGTTATTGGGATTGTAATTGGAAGAAATGCCTTTTATAGAGGAGGACTGTTGTACTGGTGTTCCTCTTTGTTTTGTACAGAATGCACCTGTCTGCACAATGATATGTCTAAGCCAATTTAAAAGCTTCCCATCTCATGGACCGAATGAATCATCATAAATTCTCTAATTATCACTACCCGATAAATCATCCAGGATCAGGGTTAGGACATACAAGCGCCTGTATCCACATTCTTCAAGGATAGTGGTCATGGATACCCATCTCTTTGGGAATATTTATAATGCACACATAACAATCCCCAAGTTCTTACTCCTTGCAAGAAAGAGTAGAATCAATCTACCCTCATGTTCCTAGGATGTCCCATAGTAAGGCTTCTCACATTTTCTCTTATATCCACCCAGGAATCCCTGTCTCCAATGTGAGCTTAGAGATCCAGGCCACTGGGGGACGGGTGATTGAAGGAGGAAAGCTGGTCCTTCTCTGTGCGGTGGCTAAGGGCACAGGGAACATCACCTTTTCCTGGCACAGAGAGGACCCAGAAACCAGTCTGGGAAGGAAGACCCAGCGTTCTATGTCGGCAGAGCTGGAGATCCCATCCGTGAAGGGGTGTGATTCTGGTGAATACTATTGTAGAGCCAGCAATGGTCATGGCGCCATCCAGAGCAAGGTGGTGAATATCCTTGTACACAGTGAGTTACGCTCTCATTTATCTCAGCTAGAAATTCCAAAATTAATGTCATAATACCCTTGAGACGAGGGGAAATCCCAGGATGTCTTAGAACAGTGTGCAGTGGAGAACCACAGCAATTTGAAGACGGGTGACCCTTGGAAGTCCAGCTACTCACATATTCCTTTTTCTGAAGAAATATAAAGAGGGCTATATTTGTGCAAATGAAAGAATAAGATGAAACCAACAAATGATTATGTCTTCAGACAGTGTACCAGAAATGATATCCCCCTAAATTTCTTCATTTAAAAAGATGTGTGCATTTTTTGAAAGGCAGAGTTAAACCAAAAAAAGGAGAGCCAGAAAGAGATTGAGAGAAACACACAGAGAGAGAGAGAGATAGAGAGAGAATCTTCCATTCACTGATTCACTCTCCCTAAATGGCCACAAAAGCCAGGACTGTGTCAGGCTGAAGCCAGAAGCCTGGAACTCCATCTAGGTCTCCCATGTGGGTAGCAGAAGCCCAAGTACTTGGGCCATAATCCACTACTTTCCTAGGCACATTAGCAGGAACCTAGATAGGAAGTGGACCAGTATAACATGGGATGCTAGTATTGCAGGAAGTGGTTTAAACCCCTGTGCCACAATACTAGCCATTCTTCCCAAATTTCCAAATACAATGTTGAGACAATTTCCCCTGGTTTTTCTAGTTAAGTTAATAGAAAGAATACATAATGACCCAAGGGCCAGGCCCTTTGCTGAGACCCTGATGTGGAAGTCTGGGAGTCTATTGCACTCTCACAAATCCTTTCTGACAGCCCCCCCTCTTATCTGTCAGTTCCAGTGTCCCGACCTCTCTTCACTCTCAGAGCCCCTGGAGCCCAGGCTATGGTGGGGGACGTGGTAGAGCTGCACTGTGAGGCCCTGAGAGGGTCTCCCCCAATCCTGTACCGGTTTTATCATGAAAACATCACCTTGGGAAACAGCTCAGCCCCCAGTGGAGGAGGAGCCGCCTTCAACCTCTCCCTGACGCCACAACATTCTGGAAACTACTCCTGCGAGGCTGACAATGGCCTGGGGGCCCAGCGCAGTGAAGTGGTGTCACTCTCCATCTCAGGTGGGGTTGATGATACCTGGATACAGAAGGTTGTGGTCAATGGCTCTGTCCCACCCGTGTTTACTGGTATCGTGTTGGGTTTTCAAAAGACAGATGTCCTGGGTATTCTCCGCTCCGTGTGGGGGGAGAGGAAGGCTGATCTTAGTATCTAGCCTCTTCTGTCCTCTCCCTTAACCTGACAAGTACAAATTATATTTAAATGACTTCTTGGATGAACATATGTCTACCGTTCCCATCTGGTGTTGATAAGGACTCCAGGGCCCAAGACTTTTACCCCCTGAGGCTGAAACACTGGATTCTCCCCTCAGGGCCTGGTGGCTATGGAGGAAAACTCCTCGCAGTCAGAGTGGCTGGGGGACTGTTCGGGGCCCTTGGTTTCGCCGTTGTTGCTCTGCTGTTTTATTCCTGTTCACACAAGATATCAGGTTAGTATCTGCTATTTGTTTTGTTTTCCCTTTTTTGTTATGAACTTTTCCACTACTGGTACAGGTTTTATTTGCAATAAAAGAGGAGGAGGAGAAAGAATAGGAGGGGAAGGGGAAAAGAAAGAAGGAGAAGGAGAAGGTAAAGGAGAAGGAGAAAGAGAGGAAGGAAGGAGGCATTTCGCTGTGGCCTGGATTTCCTCGCAGCATGGTGACCTCTATATAGTGGGACTTTTTTTTTTTAAAAAAAGAGAACATGTATAACTTCTTTTATTAATTATCAAAGTCTTCTAGACTAAACTGTATACTCAGTAATCAACTCTCTCTCTCTAAGCAAAATAAAATATAAGACAAACCGTACACCTAGCACACACAAGTAGTTCACTTATATTCACTGAACATCCTTCAGAATCTGATGTTAAAAATACTGACATTATTTAGCATTACACTATTACATATGCATCTTGATGGTTGAAAATGATTCCCCAAACCATTATTTTATGAAACAGAAAATAGTATTAAAGTGACTTTATTTGAAAGGAATTTTAGTAGTTAGTGTGCAGAGAAATTGTTAGAACCTTTTGGACATCAATTGTACAGAGTATGCATTGTGGCATAGAGTTAAGAGAAGTTCATTTTGTCCTTAAGTTGTTTTGCAAACCTAAAATCACAGATCTCAATGGAATCTGCATTGGCATATTCACCCATGTATAAAATGTTACTAGGTTTAAGATCACGATTAACAACTCCTTGACAATGAAGACAGTTAACTGTCTTAGTTATTACCTACAGTAATTCACTAACCTCCTATTCTGAGAAACATTTTTGTTTGAGAAAATGATCCAGTAGCTCTGCTCTTTTCAACAAATCTGTAGCAAGGTAAAAATATCTACCATCATCAAAGACATCCTTTAAAGTAGTAATGTTTGGATTTTGTGTGGACAACACTATAAAGTGCATCAGAATCTCAATTTCTTCTGAGGGATCTTACTTATTTTTGTCAATGATCTTCACTACAAATTCCATGCCTTTGTTTTATGTATACATCACTTGCAAATGGCGCAGGAGCCAATACCAATATCCTCTTTTAATTCATATCATTGAAATTGTGCTGCATTTCCATATATCTGAATGATTGGCAATACATTTGCACTTGTGATAGGAGTGATTTTATATTTTTCTGCAATAGACATTGCAAAAAATCTGAATCCTTTGAAGAGTTGATGAACATTTGCGCGGGCTGGTAAACCAGGAGCATCTTTAGTCATTTTTGCAGTAAATTCAGCATCAAAACAAAAAGTATTATTTGCTTTTCCAGAGGCATATTTAAAAGGAGGTTGAAATTCTCTTTTATATAATTTATTTATATAAATAATTATTTATAATTTACAAGTTGTCTCATACTCCAAAAGCAAGTGTTATTATGAATCTGAAATACCTTTTATCAACTACTTTCTTTTTTCAAAAGGTTTACTTATTTATTTAAAAGGTAAAGTTACAGAGAGGCAAAGGCAGAAAGAGAGAGAGAGAGGGAGAGGTCTTCCTTCCACTGGCTCACTCCCGAAATGGCAACAGCTGGAGCTGGGTTGATCCAAAGCCAGGAGCTTCTTCCAAGCTTCTTTTTATTACCCTGTCAATGCCCTTAAACAAACTTTTAAAAGATTTTCCCCCAGCATTTCTAGTCCTTCAGAGATGGGTGGTTCAAAATTGATGAAGAAAAAAATTCTTCATCAATATTTACTGGAAGTGTAAAGTCATCTGCCTTTAGTAACCAACACCTTCCTGAAAATGGTTGTGGTTTTGATAATTTAACATGACTCGGTAGCATGTTTCTAAAATAAAAGACTTAGGGAATTTTTCCAAGTGGTTTGTCGTTCTGATCTCTGCTAGTATCTATCATTCAAAAACATTTACTAGTGATCAATTATTGAACCTATTATGCATGGTAAGCTTACCTATGTTACCTATAACTATAAAAAGGTAAGTTTGTGTTTTTATCCATACTATCAAAACAAAGTCAAATAGTTTGCAATGCTCACATGGCCAGTAGAGGGCAGGGCAAGACCGAAATCTATATCTGCCTGCCTGTAAAGCTTCAAACTCCTGACTTTTAATTATTCTCCTCACATAAATTTCATCTATTTCAGTAAAGTGGTATTTACTTTATCAGATACAGGACAATTATGGGATACATCAGAATCCCAATGTAAACTATTAGGGTCTCATTAAATGCTTCCTTAGAGTTACTGCCTACCATCAAGTGAAAGGAATTTTAGAAACTTATCAGTTGATTTTTTTTCCTATATAGTAAGTATTCAGGCCAGTATTTCCAAGTCGTCCAATGGAAGTTCTGGTTTTTAAGCCACCTAAGATGAAGGAGATGGCATATTGTACAAACTGGACCCCTCTCTACCACTCTATTCCCAAAATAGCTTTCCAGGCCCTCAGTCCTTTCTAGAACCTCCTGCCTCACCACCAACCTACTCTTTCAGGGATGAGATGACCTTCCAGGACCGTCTATGTGTGGAGCTGGCATCCAACCCTGCTCTGTCTCCTCATCCACATAATAAGAAAATAAAGTTACCTTAGCTCCACCCCACAGCATACCTAAGCTATCTTCAACTCTTCTAGACCCACAGAAGGCAGCACGGGCGCCTATATTAGTCTGCTTAGGTCACCATTATGAAATACTGCCGGCTGGGTGTCTTAAACAACAGAAATGACTTTTCTCACAGTTCCGGAGGCTGGAAGTCCTAGATAAGAATAGCGGTGGCTTCATTCTGAAGCCTCTTCTCTGAAGTTGTAAGCAGCTGCCATCCTGCTCTGTGTTCACATGACTCCTCCCTGTGCAGATATAGTGAAAAAGACTGAATTCTCTTCTGATAAAGACACTAATCCTCTTATTTCAGGGCTTCGTGCTCAGAGCCTCATTTAAATTTAATCTCTTAAACTTGATAAAAGCACCTATCTCCAAATATATGAATTCTCATTACGCAAACATTCTGTACATAACAGTGCCCACGGGTGGGCAAGCTTTGACATAAAACCACCTTTTAAGCTTACTATTGAGTCATTTTTATTATTGTACCATTGGCCAAATTAAGTGACATGGTCATGCTGCAATGCAAGTAGGAGAAGCAGTCACTACTTCTTTACTGAGGAGTGACACAGTCACCTTTCAAGACACTACATGACAGGAAGATAGGAACAAGTGGGAGGCCTTTATTAGACTGCACCTTCAGTCACCACGTTCTTCTCACTGTAAGTTACACACAGTCCCACAGAAAGCTATTTTCCCTAAATTTCCTAATAAAACCAGGGTGACTATTTCTGGACATGGTTTCGAGGTTCAGATTTCTGGAATTAACAGCCTATTTTGTAGTGACTTTATGTATGGCACCTATTTTTGTTTCAAATAGACAACTCAGTTGGAAACAAATTAATCCATCAAAAGATGACACAGTAACTAAACATTATATAAACTACTAGTACATTAATTGGATGATCTAGCAAAACAATCTTTTTCTTTTCTTTTATGGATTTTGGATTTTGTAATTTGGGAAATCTTTCCCATTTAAATGACACAAAAATCCCATCCCTCATATTTTCTTCAAAATTATATTATTTCATATTTATGACTAAATTTTAGATCCATACAGAAATGTTTCTGAATAAAATTTTTTTTATTTGACAGGTAGAGTTATAGACAGTGATAGAGAGAAACAAAGAGACAGAGAGAAAGGTTTTCTTTCCGTTGGTTCACTCCCCAAATGGCCTCAACAGCCAGAGCTGTGCTGTTCTGAAGCCAGGAGCCAGGAACTTCTTCCGGGTTTCCCACACGGGTGAAGGGGCCCAAGGACTTGGCCCATCTTCTACTGCTTTTCCAGGCCACAGCAGAGAGCTGGACTGGAAGAGGAGTAGCCAGGACTAGAACCGGCGCGCCCATATGGGATGCCCATGCCACAGGCAGAGGATTAACCTATTGTACCACAATGCTGGCCCCTATTTACTCTTGCTACTATAATTAGCTATTTGAACAAGGGGACTCAGTAACTTCAAAAAATAGTACTTTATCTCCTTCTTCCTTTGCTCATTCAAATTCATTCAATTAATTCTCTTACGCTTATATGCTTATTCACACTCACTTGATTTCCCTTAAGCTTATAAGTGTTAGGCATATCTAGAGTTCTCGTACTTTTGATAAATGATATATTCCATTGTGATAAAAGTATATCTACCTTTTGAATATTTTTTGAAGTTTTCTTTGTGAACTAACATATTATCAATTTTTGTTATTATTCAAGAGTACTTCCAAAGTAGATAAAGCTCATTTCAAAAATACTTTCTTCAAGAAGGAATTGCGAAAGACACAGACACTGACTTCATTTGTGTAATTAAATGTCTATCCCTTGCCTTATGCTTGAATGACAGTTTGGCATGGTAGAAAATTCTAAGTCTTACTTCCTTTTCTGGAAGACTGAACAAGCTAATTATAGAGTTTCACTTTCTTCTAAGGAAACTAAACTTAGATTAACCTTGTATCATGGTTTTCTGGGAAACCAAATATAGTTGGAATATTGGTTGTGTTAGCAGCAGCATTTTTCATGGTTGGTAAACTGGAAAGATTCTAACCAGGATTGTAAATGGTTGATGGGAAACAAAAGTAGGGGCATTACTAAAGTATTGTAACTCCTGACATTGGAATTCCCTCGTAGTGCTCACCTCTGGAGGCTATATTCACACACTTAGGGGTGTGACAAGAAGTATTGATTTCTTGAGCCAGGGTATCCCAATATCCATCTATGTGGCCTTCTTTCCTGATATTATGTGATTCTGGTTCTACAGAATTATTATTATAATAATAATTATTATTATTCTGGTTCTACAGTATGCAGAGCTACATAGAACAAGAGGATAGCCTAGTGGACCTTATGTATGTCTATATCAAGCCTAACCCTGAGACCTTTGCTATTGACCAAGTGTTACAAATATCACAACGTATAAAAATTCAGAACGGTCAAGTAAAGTCTACAACAGAAGAGTAGTAAAACAAAATGAGAGCCATCAGCAATTGAAATATATTATATTTTACAATAATTCAAATATCATTGCAGGTACATCCATGCACAAAGAGACAGTAGAACAGAGTAGAAAATCCAGAAATGGTGATCAGTGTACATAAGGTTGCATTTGAAGTGGCATTTCAAATCAGTGGTGTGGGGGTGGGGGTTAGGGGTGTATTATTTAAATAATAACTAATAGTGGTGCAAATATAAGGTGAACAAAATATAATTTAATTACTATTCTATATGCTATATCTTACCAGCTGGTGACACATAGTTAAGTCATATAAAAGCTTTAAGAGTTAAAGTTACTATCCCTGAAATAAATATTCCTTTATCTACTTTTCAGGAGAAAGTTCTGCCATTGAAGCATTCAGGTAAAAACTCTTCCCAGCCAAAATATCAACTCTAAAGGCTTCTCCCATTCACAGTTTTACATTTTTTTTGAAGACTTACTTATTTTTTTGAAAGGCAGAATGACAGAGAGATTTTCCATTTACCGGTTCACTCACCAAATGACCACAACAGCCAAGGCTGGACCAGGCCAAAGCCTGTAACTAGGAACTACATCTGTATCTCCCTCTTAGGTGGCAGGGGCCCAAGCTCTTGTTCCATTTTCCACTATTTTCCCAGGAGCATTAGCAGGGAGCAGGATGTGGTGCAGGGCAGAATCAGCTCTCCAATATGGGATGTCAGCTTTGCAATCACAGCTAAACCTTCTGTGCCACAATGTCACTCCCTGCCCCCATTCACAGTTTTAATTACTTACTACTATTGCTTGTACAAAGGAATCAAGGCTATTTGGTCACATGGAATCTTTCTATAATACTTACTCATGTCTCCACTTCTGGCTTAGCATGGTCCACATCACTCTAGGTAATATCTTGTATAGTATTGGATATAGTATTGGATTTATTGAGGACCTATAACATATGAGTAAGTTTTTGTTAGATATTTAGAGTAATGAAAATACATATAGAATAGTTTATTTTCCCAAGGGACACCCTGACTTATAGGAAATGGAAGACATACACAGAGTATTAGAAAGTGCAGAGAAATACAGTAATGAGAAAGAGGCAAGTGACACTCTATAAAAGTTTTGCAGGAGAAAAAATCACATCTGTGGCAGTATTACTTATAAGTCTCTAATTAATAGCTTTCCAAAGAGGTAAACGTGAGAGACAGAAAAATTTGCTGAATCAGAGTAGATAGTCTACATAAGGACCATTAAAACACCCAAGCAGAAAGTTATGATTTCCTGGCTTCTACCATCCTTCTCACCAGACTCTTCCCTCTCTGTTGTCACTCACAACCCCGGAGAGTATCATGTCACTAATTCACATTCTCACAGAGGTGCTTCCAGCTCAAACCCTGAAGAGGGCACCCCACCCAGCCCACTCCTAGCCTTAGAGGAGCAGCAGCCAGTGTATGTCAATGGTGAGTCTTCCTATTAGGGATTGTGTCTTGGGCTGAAGCAGGGAGAGAGCAGAAGAAAAGACCAATAGGTGGTCTTCATACTACAAACTCATTACTCCTAGTATTGCCCACAAGCCAATGATTGTCTTGGGATCACTTTGGGGTTCTTAAGAAGGATGCATTTATGAAGCAGGGGACTTGGAAAATGTGTATGAGGTTTGAACTTGGCTAGGCATATCTGTGAGCTATTGTTTTCTCCCTGCAGTGCACTCTGTAGATGCGGATGTGATTTATTCCCAGGTCTGCAGCATCCAGCAGCCACACAGTCCAGGTGAGAAACTGCAAAGTAGTTCTTGTTAGATGTATCTTCCCAGGAAAGTGGCATATTTTGTACATCAGAGGCTTCAATGCACTTGCCCTTGATATGAAATCTATAGATCCAAGAGAGATGACCATCAACAGTCAGTTCTGAGCCAGGCCAAAGCCAGGGGCCAGAAGCTTCATTCAGATCTCCCACATAGGTGGCAGGGGCCAAACCCTTGTGTTATCCTCTGCTGCTTTCCCAGGGGCATTAACAGGGAGCTGGATCAGAAGTGGAGCTGCCAGAACATGAACCAATGCTCATATGGAATACTGCTGTCATGGGCAGCAGCTTAACCCACTATGCCACAATGCTGGCCCCAGCAGCGCATCTTTTAAAGGATCTGTAGTCTTGGGGATCAGATGGGAGGAGTCACTGAAAGAATCAACCTAATCTAGAAAACTTTCAGTTTAACATTCAGCTTTGTACGAACTGAGCCGATGTTTCTATAGCAATGTCCTTTAGCTATTGCTCCAGTGCCTTTGAAAATGCAACCACAAATGCTTGCCTTTGTTCTGTGCTCCCAGCTGGCTATGATGGAACCAGTGTCTTGTGGCTGCTGGGCTGATTTCCTGGTCAGGAAATTTGCTGGTCAAGAGAGTGGTCAGCCACTCTCCTCTGAATCTCTGAAAATGAGTCCTCTGCTAGCCTTGCTCAGAGTTGTGCCCACGGTAGCTGAATACCCTATCATTCTCCTTCCCCTTCTCTGTTCTGTGAACATCCCAGAGAATCAAAGGGTACAGTAGTCTCCACATGATACTCAACTTCCAAACCATCTAGTTACTGACTTACAGACCCATAGTCTGTCCACTTATTCTTAAGTAATTTTAAACAACAAAAGATCGGAACAAAAACAAAAGCTAGTGTCTCCAAAGAGTCGTTGTTCTGTAATTAGTGTGCTTGGTCCTAAATAAAAATGACTGAAGCTTTCTACCTCTGTAATTGAGCCCTTCTCTTCAGTAGAAGCCCTCTCAGGATAGCCTTCTATGCCTGGTGGGGAAGGGACCTTAGTCAGATGCTTTTCCCTTCCTCAACTTGCTTCTGTTTTTGAAAACTTCATGTTTGGCACTGATTTCCCATGGATCTGAAAAAAAGAAAAAAAAAAAAAAAAGCTGATTCTCCTAGCTTGATCAAATGAGCAAACTGGCTCCTATTTGGGGGATGTGCTTGTGGATCCTCCAGTGTCCTCCACCTGGGAACTGGGGAGGGAAGGAGATTCTGCCCCACTATGCAAAACTGGAAAAAATAGAGAATGAAAATCATCAGTGAGCATCCCCCAAACCTTAACTGCTATGTGACTCAGGGCCTGCCATCTCTTATCTGTGCCTGCAATTTCTTTCTATTTGGTGGGGTGAATCACCAATGGTTGGGTACCTGAAGAACATAGAGAAATGACAAGAAAGTGAACCCTGGCAGAATGTTGCAATGGTCAGAAAAGTCAAAAGGACAAAAAGTCATGTGGGCAGTAACAAGTGGGACATTTCTTCAGAAAGAGGAAAGGTTTTATTGTGACTAATATTGGTGGAGGGCTTGGAGGATGAATGAGTCTTCAAGAAATCTCAAAATGAGCAACATTAAGGAATAGGATTTTACAGAAGAATAAGAGATGGTGGAATTCCACACATTAAGCATAGTAGTTCTATGCTCTGGAGCATAAAGTCTGAGGGTGAAATCTAAGCAGGAACCCAAGATCTCAGTACTACTTTTTTCCCCTCCACAGCAAACATCAGAAGAGCTCTTCTGGAGAACAAGGTGAGCTAGAGTCCTTGAAAGTTCTCCATCTTGCATCTCTTTGCTGTGCTGCTTCTCTTGTTCACTCAGTTCTTTATTTCTGTGTATCTCTCCCAGGACTCTCAAGTCATCTACTCTTCTGTGAAAAAGTCCTAAGACTTGGAGGAATCAGAGGGGAAGATAAACAGCAAGAATGGAGTCACACTAAAGGTTCTACAAAACCTTATGAGAATGCTCGAGGCCATATGGCAGCCAGTTTGTGCTCCAGGGAGCCTGGCAATCAAGTGCATGTCCTCATTTTGTTCTCATGTTCCTCCCTTAATAACTCCTTTTATACATTAAATATTTATTGAACTGATCCTGCATCTCAGGTATGATACATAGAATTTTTTTCTGCTATATTCTCTTAAGCTATTAATGCACAGACCAGGGAGGAAAGAAGAACGAATAAGAGAGACAACATCTCACCTTTACGTACTTTGAAGTGACGAGAACAGAATCCATTTGTGGTCTGCATTATTCCTTCCCAACTAGATTCAGTTGTCTTTTATTTCCCCAGAGAACTCAAATATTTAAATCTAACCCTCTCCTGCTTTTGTGAGAACTTGAGGGTTAAGTTTGTAGAAATAAACATCTGCCTAAGCTGAGCTTGCCACATTGTCCAGGACTTTGAAAATTCAGTTTTACATAAATTTAAACAAATTAAAAAGTGTTTATGTCAGTGGAAGATGGCCCAGGTCTTTGGGCCCTGTACCTGCATGGGAGACCAGGAGAAGCACCTGACTCCTGGCTTCAGATCGGCGTGGTGTGCCGGCTGCAGCGCACCAGCCACAGCAGTCATTGGGGGGTGAACCAATGGAAAAGGAAGACCTTTCTCTCTGTCTCTCTCTCTCACTGTCCACTCTTCCTGTCAAAAAAAAAAAAAGTGTTTATGTCTTTTTGAAATTCCAACCATCTTTGTTTTAAGATTTACATTATTTAATTGAAAAGCAGAGTTATGCAGAGAGAAGGAGAAACAGAGAAAGAAATCTTCCAGCTGCTAGTTCATGCCTCAAATGGCCCAAGGGCCAGGGCTGATGCAGACAGAAGCCATTCTCATGTGGGTTTCAGGGACCCAAGTACTTGGGACATCCTCTGCTGCCCCCTCAGGAGCATTAGTAGGGATCTGGATCAGAAGTGGAGCAGCCAGGACGCACAACAGCTCTCATAAGGGATGCTGTTTTCACAGGCAGGGGCTCAGCCCACTGGGCCACAATGCCAGCCTCTAAATATTAAGCATCTTGTAGAGAATAAGATCACAGCCAATGGAACCCACTGCATACTGTGATTTGCTAACTCCAGCCCATGCCAACCATGTGATCTTCAGCTCACTGTCCTAACCTCCTCATACCTCAGTCTCCTCACCTTTAAATGGTGATAGCCCGAAGTGTTGTTATGAAGATTGGTCATAAATTGCCTGGCACATTTTCTGGGCTATAGGTAACACTGTATTAGTGTACATTATGCTCAGGTAAGGTATCCATAATTATCATCCAGCCTTCAAATCATTATGATGAAAGCTTAAAAAGTTGTGTAATAAGGAACCCTAGTCAAATGACTGTTAAAGGCAATTATCAGAATTTTTACAACACCTTTTTGATAAATGTTTTTAATAATTCCTTCTCCCACTGAAGGCAGTCACCCATGGGAAGGTCATAGGTTTATGTGAACTTGACTTTTACATTTCAGCTATCGAGGAATAATTCAGAATGCTATATGAACTACACTGAATTAAGTTCATCAAAATGAATAAATAGGAATGATGATGATTTTAAATTTTTATATTGAAATGATTATAAATCCACAGGAAATTGCAAAACAATGTGTCCCCTTAACCCAGCATCTCTCTGTGGTAATATCTTGCATAATAATAGAACTCCATCAAAACGAGGAAATTGATATTGGTAACATCCACAAAGCTTTGGGAGGTTTCACATATTTTGCAAACATGCACACACATGTGTGTAGTTCTATGCAATTCGTGTTCCATGTGTAGCTTTTTGTGATGACCACTGCAATAACCAAGGTAAAGAACTGTCCTCGCTATAGGCCTCCCTTTTTATAGCAACACTGTCCTCACTCTACTGCCAATCTCTTGATCAACCACTAAGTTTTTCTTCATTACTGTAATATTACTGTAATTCTTTATTCAAAAAATGTTGTATAAGTGAAACCATACAGTGAATAAACTTTTTGAAACTCAATACATGCCTTGGAGCCATCTCGCTATATTCATTAACAATTTGTTCCTTTCTATTGCAGAGTAATATCCCATATTGTGGATATACCAAAATTCTTTTAAAGATTTATTTATTTATTTGAAAGGCAGAGTTGTTACAGAGAGGCAGACACAGAGAAAGAAAGAGAGGTCTTCCATCCATCATTGACTGGGTCACTCCCTAGATGGCCGCAATGGTCAGAGCTGCACTGATCTGAAAGCAGGATCCAGGAGCCTCTTCTAGGTCTCTCACATGGGTGCAGGGACCTGGGGATTTTGGCCAGATTCTACTGCTTTCCCAGGCCATAGTAGAGAGCTGGATGGGAAGTGGAGCAGCCGGGATTGAATCGGCGCCCATATGGGATGTCTGCACTGCAGGCAGCAACTTTACCTACTACACCACAGCGCTGATTCCCACAATTTGTTTAACCATTCATCCATTGGAGGATATTTGGATTCTTTTCAGGTTTTAGCTATGATGACTAAAGTTTTTATGAATATTCATGTACAGGTTTTCAGTGAACACAGATATTCATTCCTCTGTGATACATGCTTAAGAGTGTGATTGCTAGGTATTATGGTGTGTACAAGTTTGCTTTTAAAAGAAAATATTACAAAAAACATATAGACCAATGGAACAGAATAGAAAACCAAAAAAATCAACCCACATATCTACAGACAACTAAACTTTGACAAATCTGTGTTTCTTATAGGCAGAAAATAGATGGATCTTATTTTTTTTTTTTAAATTTTTGACAGGCAGAGTGGACAGTGAGAGAGAGACAGAGAGAAAGGTCTTCCTTTTGCCGTTGGTTCACCCTCCAATGGCCGCCGCAGTAGCGTGCTGCGGCCAGCGCACCGCGCTGATCCGATGGCAGGAGCCAGGTGCTTCTCCTGGTCTCCCATGGGGTGCAGGACCCAAGGACTTGGGCCATCCTCCACTGCACTCCCTGGCCACAGCAGAGAGCTGGCCTGGAAGAGGGGCAACCGGGACAGGATCGGTGCCCCGACCAGGACTAGAACCCGGTGTGCCGGCGCCGCAAGGCGGAGGATTAGCCTAGTTAGCCGCGGCGCCGGCCGATGGATCTTATTTTGTAATCCATTCAGCCAGTTAATCCTCCACCTGCGGCACTGGCACACAGGGTTCTAGTCCCGGTTGGGGCACCGGATTCTGTCCTGGTTGCTCCTCTTCCAGTTCAGCTCTCTGCTGTGGCCCAGGAGTGCAGTGGAGGATGGCCCAGGTCCTTGGGTCCTGCACCCGCATGGGAGACCAGGAGAAGCACCTGGCTCCTGGCTTCTGATCAGCGCGGTGCGCTGGCTGCAGCGGCCATTGAGGGGTGAATCAACGGAAAAGGAAGACCTTTCTCTCTGTCTCTCTCTCTCCCACACTGTCTACTCTGTCTGTCAAAAATAAAAATAAAAAAATAAGGGCAATGAGTAATAATTAAGGGATCAATTCAATAGGAAGATGGGACTATAATAAATGTATATATACCCAATGCCAGGGTGCCTGGCACTTTAAAACAAATATTGATTTCTCTAAAGAGAGACATATACTCCATTACAATAGTAACGGGGGACTTCAACACCCCACTTTCATCAATGGGCAGATCAACCAGACAGAAAATCAAAGAAAGAAAAGAACTAATCTACAGTATGGACCAAATGGACCTAAATGATCTACAGAACCTTTCACCTACAGTTGCAGAATGCACATTCTTTTCATCAGCTCATGGGACTTTTTCTAGGAGAGACCATATGCTAGGCCATAAAGCAAGTCTCAGCAAATTTAAAAAAAAAATCAAAAGCATACCAAGCATCTTTTCTGACTACAATGGAATGAAGCTGGAAATTAGCAACTCAAGAATCTCAAGAACATATGCAAACACACGAAGACTGCACAACATGCTCCTGAATGAACAGTGGGTCAAAAAATTTCTGGAAATGAATGAAGACAACAATGAAACCTATCAAAACTTATGGGATACAGCAAAAGCAGTGCAATGTTAAGAAGGAAGTTAATACCAATAGGTGCCTACATCAAGAAGTTGGAAAGGCTTCAAATAAATGAACCTTCAATGCATCTCAAGAACCTAGAAAAAACAACAAACCAAACTCCAAATTAGTAGGAGTAAAGAAATAATTAAGAAGATGGCACTGTGGCATAGCGGATAAAGCCACCGCCTGCAGTGCCAGCATCCCATATGAGTGCTGGTTCGCGACCTGGCTGCTCCACTTCTGATCCAGCTCTCTGTCATGGCCTGGGAAAGCAGTAGAGGATGGCCCAAGTCCTTGGGACTCTACACCCACATGGGAAGACCTGGGGGAAGCTCCTGGCTCCTGACTTCAGATCAGCATAACTCCAGCTGTTGCGGCCAATTGGGGAGTGAACTAGCAGATGAAAGACCTCTCTCTCTCTCTCTCTCTCTCTCTCTCTCTCTCTGCCTCTCATTCTCTCTATGTAACTCTGACTTTCAAATAAATAAATAAATCTTTAATAAAAAAGGAAGAATTAAAATTATAGAAGAAATAAACTTAATAAAACAAAAATACAAAAGATCAGTGAAGAGCTGTTTTTTTGAAAAAATAAATCAAATTGTTACACCACTGGTAAAACTAACCAAACGAAATGGGAGAAGATCCAAATCATTAAAATCAGAGATTAAAAAGGAAATGTAACAGTGGATACCACAGAAATAGAATGAAATCATCAGAAATTGCTACAAAGTGCTATATGGGCCGGCGCTGCGGCTCACTAATCCTCCGCCTGTGGCGCTGGCTCCCCCGGGTTCTAGTCCCGGTTGGAGCGCCGGATTCTGTCCCAGTTGCTCCTCTTCCAGTCCAGCTCTCTGCTGTGGCCCGGGAGTGCAGTGGAGGATGGCCCAGGTCCTTGGGCCCCTGCACCCGCATGGGAGACCAGGAGAAGCACCTGGCTCCTGGCTTCAGATCGACGCAGTGCACTGGCCACAGCATGCCAGTCATAGCGTCCATTGGGGGGTGAACCAATGGAAAGGGAAGACCTTTCTTTCTGTCTCTTTCTCTCACTGTCCACTCTGCCTGTGAAAAAAAAAAGTGCTTTATGCCAATAAAGTGGAAAGTCTAGAAGAAATGGATAGATTCCTGGAAACATATGGTCTACCAAAATTGAGTTACGAAGACACAGAAAACTTAAACAGCCTGATAACCAAGACAGCAATAATTTCAGTAAAAAAAATCTCCCAACAAAGAGGAATAGATGGTTTCACTGCTGCATCTACCAGACATTTGAAAAACTAATTCCAATTCTTCTCAAGCTATTCGAAAGAATTGAGTGAGGGAATCCTCCCAAACTCCTTCAATGAAGGCTGCCTCACCTGAATTCCTAAACCAGAAAATGAAAAAATACAGCAGAGAAAGAGAACTACAGACCAATAACCCTGATGATCATAGATGGAAAAATCCTCAACAAAATGTTAGCTAATCAAATCCAACAACACATCAGAAAGATCACTAACCTGGAACACGTGGGATTTGTGCTTGTTATGCAGGGATGGTTCAATATAATGAAAATCAATAAATGTGACACATCACATTAACAAACTGGGGAACAAAACCTATATGATTATCTCAATAGATGCAGAGAAAGCATTTGATAAAATACAACATCATTTCACTATGAAAACCTTAAACAAATTAAGTATAGAAGGAACATTCCTTAACACAATCAAGGCAATTTATGACAAACCCATAGCCAGCAACTTATTAAATGGGGAAAATTTGGAAACATTCACACTAAGATCCGGAACTAGACAAGGATGCCCACTCTCACCATTGTTATTCTAGATAGTTCTGGAAGTTTTAGCCAGAGCCATTAAGCAAGAAAAAGAAGTTAAAAGGATTCAAATTGGGGGGAAGAAATCAAACTATCCATATTTGCAGATGACATGATTCTGTATATAGGGGAACCAAAAGATTTCACTAAGAGCCCATTGGAACTCCTAAAAAACTTTGGTAAAGTGGCAGGACATAAAATTAACACACAAATGTCACTAGCTTTTGTACACATAGATAATACCATGGCTGAAAAAGAACTTGTAAGATCAATCCAATTCATAATAGCTACAAAAAAATAAATATCTGGAATAAATTTAAATGAGGAAATGAAAGATCTCTACAATAAAAATTATAAAACTTTAAAGATGGAGCCGGCACTGTGGTACAGTGGGTTAACACCCTGGCCTGAAGTGCCAACATCCTATATGGGCACCGGTTTGAAACCTGGCTGCTCCACTTCCAATCCAGCTCTCTGCTATGGCCTGGGAAAGCAGTAGATGATGACCCAAGTCCTTGGGTGCCTGTACCCACATGGGAGACCCGAAAGAAGCTCCTGGCTCCTGGCTCCAGCTCTGACCATTGTGGCCAATTGGGGAGTGAACCTCTCTCTCTTTCCCTGCCTCTCCTCTCTCTGTGTAACTCTGACTTGCAAATAAATAAATCTTTAAAAAACATCAAAGAAAGAAACAGAAGACAGAATCTTCCCTGTTCATTGATTGGAGGAATTATTATTGTCAAATATCCATACTACCAAAAGAGATTGAATGCAATCCCAATCAAAATACCAATGACATTCTTCTCAGATCTAGAAAAAATGATGCTAAAATTATATGGAAACACAAGAAACCCCAAAAAGCTAAAGCAATCTTACAAAATGAAAACAAAGATGGAGGCATCAAAGTACCAGATTTCATGACATACTACAAGGAAGTTATAATCAAAACAGGCAACAAAATAATTGAATAGGTGTGTAGACCAGTGGAAAAGAATAAAAACTCCAGAAGTCAATCCATGCATTTATAACCAACTTATCTTTGGCAAAGGAGCTAAAATCAGTCCCTGGAGCAAGGACATTCTCTTCAACAAATTGTGCTGGGAACACTGGATCTATACACGTGGAAGTATGAAACAATACCCCTATCTTACACCTTACATAAAAATCCACTCAAAATGGATCAAAGTCCTAAATATACTACCGAATAATATCAAATTACTAGAGAACATTTGGGAAACTCTGCAACTTTAGCATAGGCAAAGGCTTCTTGGAAGATATACCAGAAGCAGAGGCAATCAAAGCCAAAATTGACAAATAGTATTAAATAAAGCTGAGTAGCTTCTTCACTGCAAAGGAAACATTCAACAAAGTGAAGAGGCAACAGGCAGAATGGGAGAAAATATTTGCAAACTATGCAACTGATGAAGAATTAGTATCCAGAATCTATAAAATGCTCAAGAATCTCAACAACAACAAAACAAACAATCCAGTTAAGAAATGGACATTTTTCTTTTTTTATTTTAAACTTTTTATTTAATGTATACAATTTTCATAGGTACAACTTTAAGAAGACAGTTATTTTTCCCCCCATACCCACCCTCCCATCCCACCCCCTACTCCCTTTCCCATCCCATGCTTCATTAAGATTCATTTTTAATTAACTTTATATACAGAAGACCAACTCTGTTCTAAGTAAAGATTTCAACAGTTCACACACACAAACAGGAATTTTTCAAAAGAGGAAATTCAGATGGCCAACAGACACATGAAAAATGCTCAGGATCACTAGTTATCAGGGAAATGCTAATAAAAATAACAAGGACATCTCACTTCACCCCAGTTACAATGGCTCTCATATAGAAATCAACAAATGCTTGTGAGGATGTGCAGAGAAAGGTAACCTAATCCACTGTTTGCTGGAATGTGAACTGGTACAGTCTTTGTGGAAGACAATATGGAGATGCCTCAGAAATCTGAAGGCAGATCTACCATATGACCCAGCAATCCCACTCCTGGGAATTTATCTAAGGAAAATTAAATCAGCATCTGAAAGAGTTATCTGTACCTGCCTGTTCATTTCAGCTCAATTCACAATAGTTAAGAAATGGAATCAACCCAGATGTTAATCAAATAAACACAAAAATTAGCACACACACACGCGCACACACACAAAGCAAAAATTTTTGTAGAAATAGCTATAAGTTTGCCTAGGAAAGACTCACCCAGGAATTAAAATTGAGTGATATATTTGGTAAGTCCACCTACTGTGGAAGCTCTCAGCATCAAGGACTGAAAGCTAGCATGTCTCATGGATTTATCACAAGGTAGAGTGATCTCACTCCTACAATTACCCTGAGATCCAGCAGGGAAGAAAGCATAAACGACATGGTTATGGTACCTACCCTCAGCCTTCTCTAGACAGTACCCACAGACTCCACTAGACAGCATCCATGGCCAGAGAAACAGATGGTGACCCAAGGGAGCTTCATATGAATACTGCCAAGCAGGTAGAAGAATTTTTATTTTGCCCATTGTTCCCTGTGTACTTTAAATTAAACAAGACATCTGTAAAGAAAGAGAAAAAATACAATTAATAATCACTCATAAGTTTTAGAAAAGTATTTTCATTATAATAAGTCAAAGAAGACAAGGAAATTGATGACTCTAAATATTTATTTAATGATAAATACTTTTCAAATAATGTGATTTCTAATTTCTCATTTACAATCACGTTGAAGAGTCTGAGTTTCAAGTATGAGACTCATTAGTGATTTTGGGGGACAGATATCTACACTTTTTGCACATAACTAAGAAGGGGCTTGAGAATGGTTTAAAACTTATATTTCAAGAACTTCTTTTATTCCAATCTATTCGTGTACATGAAAGATGCTTCTCATTGCTGATATCCATAAAAATGAAAAATAGAACTGAGGGCTGACTTTTTGTATGCTATGTTCTATATTCCTGTTGATGAGGGCAGTCCATAGTTTTCATAGCTTTTTTTTTACTTTTATTTAATGAATATAAATTTCCAATGTACCGCTTATGGATTACAATGGCTTCCCCCCCGCCATAACTTCCCTCCCACCCGCAATCCTCCCCTTTCCCGCTCCCTCTCCCCTTCCATTCACTATAGCTTTTCAATAATTGTCTACTGGATCAGTTAGAAAACAGTTTTCATTGGACATATGAGACAATTAAAAATGTTTAAAAGAGTGCTCACATCTCATTTAAAGATAGATTTCTTTCTTTCTTTTTTTTTTTTTTTTTTTTTTTGACAGGCAGAGTGGACAGTGAGAAAGAGAGAGACAGAGAGAAAGGTCTTCCTTTACCGTTGGTTCACCCTCAAAGGCTGCTGCGGCCGGCACACTGTGCTGATCCGAAGCCAGGAGTCAGGTGCTTCTCCTGGTCTCCCATGCGGGTGCAGGGCCCAAGCACTTGGGCCATCCTCCACTGCACTCCCGGGCCACAGCAGAGAGCTGGACTGGAAGAGGGGCTACCGGGACAGAATCCAGCGCCCCGACTGGGACTAGAACCCTGTGTGCCGGCACCACAGGAGGAGGATTAGCCTATTGAGCTGTGGCGCTGGCCTAAAGATAGATTTCTAGTACAAGTTATCTTTTAGTGCCCATTACTTTAATCAAAATATGTAATATATTTCTATAGTTTCGATCAGTTGCATAACAAAGTAATTCTAAAGATAATTTAACCAAGAAGTGTTTTAACACAGAGTCCTATGATCACAGAACATTTTTATAAAAAGAGTGTGATCAATAAAACATGATCAGAAATAAAGAGGAGTTACATTTGCGCTTAAATTCTCAAATGAATGAAAATGTACATTCACAGAAAAAGGGAACAAGAAACTACAAAATTTGCAATTGGCAAAGGAAAGTTTATTCATGCTCACATTTTAAAAGCCATGATAGTATCAAATTCTCAAGAATTTAATTCTCAAGAGTTTAATTTTTATTGTACATACTTCCAAAAGTGGTATCATATTTTTCTGCAAATACTAATATTTTATGTATGCCAAAGATTACATATCTTCAATTATATAAATTTAGAATAATAAATATTAAATGTCAACTTATAAGGAGAGGCACACAAACCAAAAGGTATGAAGGCAATTGACCTACACAATTTGCTGTTGTAGTCTTCATAACCAGTCCTTCATGAACCACTGGTCCAGGAGAGGCAGACCAGCTTCAGAGCACCACATGGCATCACCTCAGCAGTGATGAACTGCTCTTCACTACTCTCTGACCTCTCAATACTGCAGCATTGGTGACCAAGTTGCCAACTAACAGACTTTCGGGGGACAGAGCACCTGTATGTTTGACTATACAGTAACTCGCTTTGCAAATTACTTACATGAGAGCCTACGTAGTATCGACAATTACTAACTATGATGTTACAATGAATATGCTCACGTCTAACTCAGCATTTTGGGTAGCATAACTAGTTTAGAGAAATGAATGCTGTTTTTCTATACAGAGTCAAACAACAACTTGGCAACAATTTCCCTACGCTGTCCCTGTGTTTTCATGAAGGCCCTCCTAGCTTATGATACATTTCTACCCAGATAAACAAGCAGATTTACTGGAAAAAACAATCTCCAATTTCCCAGCAGACTGTGTGAGGAAATAGAGGTGAAACATCGGAGGAGGTTTTTAATTTCTCATTTTCCTTCTTAGACAAATATTCTGAAGAGTCTCTTCTGACCCTTACTTCCTGTTACTTGTTGAGGGTCCCCTTAGATCAGTTACTGAGGCAGCCTCTTCTCAAATAGCAGAGTGAGGAAGACCTCGTGGTGCTCTGGTCATTGATGCTGGCATTTGGTGAGTTGGACAGCTTAGAACGAACTCTAGGGCAGGAAGAGAATGTGTAGTGAAGTATCTAGAGCCGTTGGGGACTTTCACAGAGCCCAAGTCTATGATCATGTGTATCAGGGAGGCTGGGTCTTACTTCCACGTCTGTCCCCAGAGATATTTGGAAATTGAGAAAATGAGAAGTCTCATATTTTCAAGAAAATGTAAAAGGGCACATTCCCATTTATATTTAGGAAAAAGGATTTTCTTTGCAATAAATTTCTATTCTGATCTCATAGAAAACTTTAGAAATGATGTATTTAGGATTTATTTTAATACCAAACTCCAGTAAACCCTGCTTTCCTCACATACAGAATAAAAACCAACACCATTTGGATAATGGATTAAATTTTATGATAGGCAATGAGACCCCTTAAAATGATAACACTTAAAATTTATGGTCAAGGGAAGGTGAGAACTTTACTAAGAAACACAATTGCTTTCTCTGTACTTAGGAAACATTCCGAATTTTACTTTGGAATGAAGGAATTGATTCTTTAGCTTAAGGTTGACCTCAAGTTGGGAAGTGGGTAATGCTGTATAATTGTTCAGACCTGGTTAATGCCACTCTTAGGATCATTGGTTACTATCCTCACCCTGTCTTTTATGATCTTGTCTAAATATGATCAGAGTCGGTGAATTTGGAAGGCTTCCATAGCCTTGGCAACTCATGACGAGAGCCTAGGGTGGTTACTAGCGCCATAAACTAGAGTGTCAATTTGTTGGGTCAACAACAGGAGTCACTGTGCACTTGCTCCTCATGTGGGATCTCTGTCCTTAATGTGCTGTACATTGTGATTTAATGCTATAACGACTACTCAAACAGTATGTTTCACTTTGTGTTTCTATGTGGGTGCAAACTGTTGAAATATTTACTTAATATATACTAAATTGATCTTCTGTATATAAAGAGAATTGAAAATGAATCTTGATGTGAATGGAAGGGGAGAGGGAGCGGGAGAGGGGAGGGTTGCGGGTGGGAGGGAAGTTATGGGAGGGGGAAGCCATTGTAATCCATAAGCGGTACATTGGAAATTTATATTCATTAAATAAAAGTTAAAAAAAAAAGTTGGGAAGTGGGGACTTGGATATCCTACAAAACACTGGGAGAAACTGCTTTTATTCCGCAGGTTCTCTCCATGACTCTGTGTCGTAATCTACATCAGGGCCTTGAAGAAGTGGAGGTAGCGATGAAAAGAAAACTGGAGAGATCCAACGTTTTGACACAGGGACCAGCTCTCAGAAATGTACCTCAAATGCATGCTGTCTTTGAAGCTTCCTTCTGGGAGCAAAGTGAAGTATGTGATAGTGTTGGGTGGGTTCAGGGAGAGAGATGTCATCGATGGGAGAAGAAATTTGAAAGAAAGAAAGGAAATATGGAAGTGGTGGACCAATGCTTAGAAAGTCCTCAGAATTACAGACTGAGAAGAGATGAGACGACTGCCCCGTTCTCATGGTTCATTATCCTCTCTCCAACAGCTTTAGTCAGGGGACAATTTGCTGTTTCCCTGCGGGTCCTTTCTCAGAAATATTTCTCACCCTGTGCTGACCAACTCCGGATAGTGATGCTGCTTCAGACACATGAGGCTGAGCACTGGCAGATATGCAAATGTTTGGTGGTTTCCTCAAGCCCAGGCTGGTCTGTGCTCACATGACCCTCTGCTCAGAAAACAGGAGTTTTCCTGGCAGACAGACACTGCCCAGCTTTTCAACGGTCACCAATTCTTTTTTTTTTTTTTTGACAGACAAAGTGGACAGTGAGAGAGAGAGAGACAGAGAGAAAGGTCTTCCTTTGCCGTTGGTTCACCCTCCAATGGCCACTGAGGCTGGTGCACCGCGCTGATCCGAAGCCAGGAGCCAGGTGCTTCTCCTCGTCTCCCATGCGGGTGCAGGGCCCAAGGACTTGGGCCATCCTCCACTGCACTCCCGGGCCATAGCAGAGAGCTGGACTGGAAGAGGAGCAAACAGGACAGAATCTGGCACCTCGACTGGAACTAGAACCCTGTGTGCCGGCGCCACAGGTGGAGGATTAGCCTATTGAGCCACGGCGCCAGCCTCACCAATTCTTTAGCCTTTATTCCGGGTGCTCAAAAATGGTGGTCAATGACCAGACATTGCCCACCAAGAAACTCGTTCTGTTTCATTTGTATGTTCTCTCTCTCTCTCTCCCTCTCTCTTTCTCATTAGCCACCCTACATTTATGAACAAGATGGCTCTAGGCTCCTCCTCTTAAACTGGAGGAAGTGAGGCATAAACAAGATGCGGGTTGTTGCCTATCAAAACCTTATGAAAATCTATTATAAATACACAGGATACAGACAAGCAGGGAAGCAGGCACGGCTCGGAGAGGAAGGGAAGGGAGTGCTTCCTGGATGACATCATTTCTCTCACTCATGTTGTTCTGAACTGATTGATGGACAAATATTGTCCCACCAATGACAGTAGAGTGATTATCAGGGCAGCACTAGAACCCAGCCGTTACGGGGAAGCACAGAGCAACAGGCACAAGCATATGGCATAGCTCTTGAGAACTCCTGCCCAGCCCAAGGACTGAGTGATTACCATTGAAAGAGGCAGAGAAATATCTTGGGAAAGAGCAGAGCAGTGGCCTGCAGAAGAGAAATCTTCAAGGGGGATGGGCAAGTAGGAAATGACGATCTCCTGCAGACCTCTAGGTCCTTTGCTCTGACTCCACACTTCCTATACATGTCAAACTGCAACGATCATCAAAATAAATAACTGATTAGCGCATAGAATAGTCCTAAAGATAAAACAGCTCAAAGTTCAGCAAAGACTCTGCTAAGTATATCAAGAAGGAGTGGAGAGATGAACACTATAAAAGGAAAAGTTCTAACTATGAATGATGGTGGTGGAAGTGTGAGTACCTGTATCACTTGTGTACTACAGCTAAAAAAAAAAAAAAAAAAAAAAGAGAGAGAGAGAGAACACTTATAGAAAAAATAGCAAAGAATATTATGAAAACAGAGAAAGTTAGAAAGATAAACAATTTCATTTAGAAAATATCATTTGCTAAACTGAATAGACAGTAAGTAATGTTAACATAAAAGTAAAACTTAGTAATATCAAAGACCAAAGGAAATATTCAAGAAAATAAATGCATTGTTTATAAGCCACAGGAATCAGATTGACCTAAAACTTTTTAACAAGAGCCCTAAATGCAAGTCATTGACAAATAATATTTTCAAAGTGTTCACAAGGAAAGTCTAACCTGTGTATCAATCTAGACTTCTATTTAATTGCGAGGGTGAATAAAAAGTTTTGAAATTTTAACACGGAACACTCATACAACACACACACACATACACACAACACTAAAAACATGGTTATAGGAAGTCATCAAGTGAGAAGAAAAAAATATGTCACAAGATATAAAAAGTGAGTTTACATAAAATAAAATAGTAAAATTTTGTTGTTTAAACAATGATAAGATATATGAAACAAAAACACGTAGACAAAATTCTATTATTTAAACTGAAGAGTAAAATAATGTGATTGAAGTATGGGGAGGGAGTTGCTTCCAAGAAATGTAAGTGAACGCTGTTACTCATCTTGGAAAGTTAGTAATTACCACCAGACAAAGAACACATGGGAGGCTGGCCTTGTGGCACAGTTAATCACTGTCTGCAACACAGGCATCCCATATGAGTGCTGGTTTGAGTCTCAGCTGCTCCACTTCCCTTCCACCTCCCCGCTAATGTGCCTGGGAAAGAAACAAAGAATAATCCAAGTCCTAGGCCCATGCCACCTCCCAGGAGACCCAGATGGAGTTCCAGGTTCCTGGCTTCGATCTGGCCCAGTTCTGGCCGTTACAGCCATTTGGGGAGTTAACCAGTGGATGGAAGATCTCCCTATGTAACTCCTCCTCTCAGATAAATAATAAGTAAATCTTTTTTTTTTTAAAAGGAAGGTATAACCTTCAGAGCAACATAAGAAAATTCAACTTCTAATCCAGTGGTAGCTGCTGCCGAGTCTGCTAGCACGCCCCCTAAGCAGAAGGAAGATGGCCGTGCTCACACATATGATGACCTTTATCAATCTGCCAAGGATGTCTTTACCCAGTGCTGTGGATTTGGCTTAACAAACTTGACTTGAAAGCAAAACCAGAGAATGTACTACAATTACAAGTCCAGGCTTAACCAGCACTGAGACCATAAAAGTGATAGATGGTCTGGAAACCAAGTTCAGATGGACCAATATGACCTGACGTTTTTGGAGAACTGCAACACTGCTGATGGAGTCCAGCTTCATTCTAATGAGAAAAATGGAACACAGCTTGACAGGCAGCTTCCTTTACAAGAGGTGAACAGGAAGGCAGAGACTTCTTTATTTTTTTTAAGATGTATTTATTTATTTGAGAAGCAGAGTTATAGATAGAGGGAGAGACAGAGAGAGAGAGAGAGAGGTCTTCCATCCGCTGGTTCATTCCACAAATGGCCTCAACAGCCAGAGCTGGGCTGATCCGAAGCCAGGAGCCAGGAACTTCTTCTGTGTCTCCCATGTGGGTACAGGGGCTCAAGAATTTGAGCCATCTTCCATTGCTTTCCCAGGCCATAGCAGAGAGCTGGATCAGAAAAGGAGCAGCTGGGATTCGAACTGGCACTCATATGGGGTGCCAGCACCACCTGCTATGCCACAGCATCAGCCCTGAGGCAGAAACTTCTGTCAACCTCACTTGGATAGCAAGAAACAGCAATACTCTCTTTGAAATATCAGCCAAATAAATATCAGATCAATTCTGATGCATGTTTCTCACCTAAAGTGAACAACCCAGCCTGATAGATTCATGAGGCATTCAGACCCCAAATCCAGGTATCGAACTGATTCTGTCAGTTCTCCTGGCTGGCCAGAAAATCATTACTCATGGTCACACATTTGGTGTACGACTGGAATTTCAAGCATAAATGAATGCTGTACAATCTTTTAAATTAGTTTGTAGTCTAGCTACCTTCAATATTTCTTGTATCTTTTAATGGCCTATGTCTGGATGCAAGTATTGTTAAATATTGTGTTAAACCTGAAGTTAAGGATGACTCAGCTTTATATTGCTACCCTTCCAGAAGTACAGAAGGAACCCAATCTGGCTGCCAGTTTGTGGGCAGGACACACGTGGTGGGCCCTCTAGGGATGCCAGCTTTCATTTCCACCTGGAAATGGCTGAAAGTGGAAGCTAATTGAGTATAGGCACTTTGTAAATTCATATTGAATAAATGGATGATGTTTTGACCTCCTGAGAGCTGAATCCTGGTTTTCCAATGAGGAGAAACTCATCGTTTGATGATGTGTACAAACTCTTCTGAAAGAGACTCTGATAGAGTTTCCTAATCTGTTTCTACTCTGAATCATCACCCAGTCCCTCACAGCAGCAAAAGCAGCTTTCAGAGTGGAGTCTGGTTCTTTTATTCCACTTCGAGCTAAAGAGGTGGGTGTGAGGAAGCTAATATCTCAGGACTTAGTTCCTGCTCATGTTCTGGGTTTTTGAAAATAATATTCATTTAGTTATTCAAAAGGCAGAGTTAGGGGAAAGAGAGAGAGAGAGAGGAGAGAGAGAGAGATAAAGAGAGAGAGAGAGAGAGAATGAATCTTCCATCTGCTGGCTCACGCCCCAGACAGCCTCGCCAGAGCAGGAAAGGGTTCCCAAGCTACAAGCTGAGCAGAGTCTATGACTGCAACCATAAAGCAACAACACCCAGACTCCACACTGGATATCTGCTCACCACTATTTTCTCACAGTTTAATGGGCACATTTTAAAGTCTTCCATTCCAAGTAGAATTAGATTTGCCCCTTCAAATGTTATAACAGCACTTAAAATTAGACTAAAACATTGAAACTCAAAAATGAAATTCAACCTCTGTGATGAAAACTGGTAGGCCAGGGGGAAAGAGACATAAAGAAAAATATGCTTAAGCAAAAAGGATGAAGTAAAACAACTGAAACCAGGTCCCATTACCACAGTATTTACATTGATCGTAAATGAGAAGCTTAATAATGAAGTCATGAACTCTAAGACTGATTTATTTTATTTTATTTTATTTTGATGTATTTATTTGTTGGAAAGCAGAGTTCCAGAGGCAGGAGGGTTGGGGGGAGACAGAGACATGAAGATCTTCCATCCGCTGGTTCACTCCCCACAGCCTCAATGACTGGAGCTGGGCCAAGTCAAAGCCAGGAATCTGGAACTCCATCAAGGTCTCCCACATGGGTGGCAGGGGCCCAAAGACTTGGGCCATCTTTAATTGCTTTTCCAGGCACGTTATCAGGAAGCTGGATCTGAAGTAGATCAGCTCAAGATTTACACCAGCTCATAGAAGATGCCAGCATCATAGGCAGCAGCCTAAAAATCCAACAGTGCATTCAGAAGTATATTTATAACATAATAGCTAAATGAGCACAAATAATATCATTTGAATGCACTTTAGTTGAGTTCCAATATTACTATCTGAATTATTCCTTCAAAACAAAGAGATTATTCTCCCATTTCACCACTAAAATGAATTTTGTCATGATACAATTTGCCTTCTCTTAGGAGAAAATTCAGGTGGGTATCATGGGTTTTCTTCTCACTCTTAGATAAGTCAAATCCCAGATGTTAATCAAAATTCAAACTATCCCCCTTCTCTCTGCAACAAGTCTCTTTCCTTCTGTCAGCCTGGATGTATTTCATGTTGAAAGCCTGTAGTGAAGACAGAGTAGAATGTGCTTGTTCCATCTTTCTCCATTTCCCAACCCCAGGTGGCACCAAAACTTGGGGGCTGCTACCTAAGAAGACAACTTTGAAAAGGAGCAGGCTTCACATCCTCCAGGCATCCAGATATTTAAAGCAGTTATCTCTCTCTTTTGGAAGGTTCTAATTGGCTATGCAGGAATTGCCGGCTGGGTCTTTCCCATTTCAGTTTCCTTAATCCATGCAAAGGTATCATCAGTCTAGACAATAACTTATGACCTTGAAACGCCTTTTCCAGCACAGGATATTCACCTCCAACAGTTTCTTTCTAGGATCTCTCCACACCTCCATGTGGCCTTATTAGACAAAACTCAAAATGACCACAACACTTTGCCTCCTATTGTTCTCTTTTCCTGTCCTGTGAAGTCCTCTTCTGAGGTGCCAGGAAGCTCTGAGAAAGCTCTCTCCCAGATTCACCATTAGAGCAGTTAGTTTTTTCTCTCTTTCCCTCTGGATTGCCCACGAAGGAATCATATCAGTCTACCATTCTCCTCTGAATACAGAGAATGCATGTCAAAGTTCTCTGAGACCCAAGGCAAAGAAAGTACCCCGTAAACCCATCCTCCTTTAATGAGGAGAAATCTACCCCTCAATGACTCTGCTCAAAGCAACACATTCACCAATCTCATACCTCTCTCTCCAAAGCCTTCACACTCTTCCAGTAGATCAGGAGTACAGGAGTCAGAGAGCAGCTCCTCCATATTTACTTTCAAAATCACATATGGCTCTTCAGCATCTAATTTTAGAGCTTTACAGCTATTGAGTCATGACGTCTAGTCATAACTCTCATTTTAACCACCTGTTTATACACTTAAAACAAATCAGAAAAGCTGAAGAAAAAGCATAAGAAACATATTCAAAGTAAATACTGGTAAAAATCAAGATGATATTAATATCATGTTAACACACTCATGCAACAATATACTCTCAAAATATGTAAGGTAACAAGGGAACTATAGGGAAAGAAAAGTTAGTCAATGATAGTTAAGTGTTGATTTTTATCACGACCCTTCTGAAATCCAATAGACAAAATAAGTAAAGACTAGACAAAAACATAGCAGTTTTTTTTTTTTGACAGGTAGAGTGGACAATGAGAGAGAGAGACAGAGAGAAAGGTCTTCCTTTGCCGTTGGCTCACCCCTCAATGGCTACTGCGGCCGGCGCACCGCACTGATCCGAAGCCAGGAGTCAGGTGCTTCTCCTGGTCTCCCATGCGGGTGCAGGGCCCAAGGACTTGGGCCATCCTCCTGCACTCCCGGGCCACTGCAGAGAGCTGGACTGGAAGAGGGGCAACCAGGACAGAATCTGGCGCCCCGACCTGGACTAGAACCCGGTGTGATGGCGCCGCATGGCAGAGGATTAGCCTACTGAGCTGTGGCGCCGGCCAGCGGCTTTCAATGATGGATTAAAATAGACCTAAGCATATGTGAATTTGAAAACTTATTATCTTTTTTTTTTTTTTGACAGGCAGAATTAGACAGTGAGAGAGAGAGAGAGAAAGGTCTTCCTTTCGTTGGTTCACTCCCCAAATGGCTGCTACGGCCGGCGCGCTGCATCTATCGGAAGCCAGGAGTCAGGTGCTTCTTCCTGGTCTCCCATGCGGGTACAGGGCCCAAGCACTTGGGCCATCCTCCACTGCCTTCCCGGGCCACAGCAGAAAGCTGGACTGGAAGAGGAGCAACCGGGACAGAACCAGCGCCCCAACCAGGTCTAGACTCGGGGGTGCCAGCGCCGCAGGTGGAGGAATAGTCAAGTGAGCCTTGGTGCCAGCCTATTATCTTTGAGAGTACACTTGGAATATTCAAGTCTATCAGAAATTCAAAAAAAGCCAGTGTATTGTTTTCAAACTATAATGTAGTAAAATTCATTTAAAGAAAATAACAGAAAGTTTCATGTATGAAGAAAAGCAAGTTTACTCTATTTTCTTTCAAGATTTATTTATTTACTTGAGAAGCAGAGTTACAGACAGATAGAGGGAGAGACACAGAGAGAGAGGTCTTCCATCTCCTGGTTTACTTCCCAAATGTCCACAATAGCCAGAGCTGTGCTGATCTAAAGCCAGGAGCCAGGATTTCCCAAATGCATACAGGGGCCCATCTTCCACTGCTTTCCCAGGCCATCATCAGGGAGCTGGATGGGAAGTGGAGCAGCCAGGACTCCAACCAGAGCCCATATGGGATGCCAGCACAGCAAGCAGATGCTTAAACTACCGCACCATAGCACCGGCCCCCCACAAGCTTACTCTAAATAGCACCACAATGAAAGAGGAACTCCTAAAGAATATTATAAAAAACAACAGGATGATAATGAAAACATAGTGTGAAAAATATAAAACACAGCTAGAGTGATATGAGGAGCTTTATTGCATTCATTAACAATTATTTCTTGAATTAATACAAATGAGATTCAAGTCAAGAGACCTATCATTCAAATCAAAAAGCTCAAAAAAGGAAAAACAGAATTATCTTCTCTAAAAGGGAAGGAATGGTAGAAAGGTTAAAAATAAGAGAATAACTGAAAACAACTGATAAAGGGTGAGAATCAGCCAAACCCATAGCTATTTCTGTAAGAAGACTAATGAGATATGCAAACATCTAACAAGACTGGCTAAGAAAAATCAAGAAAATGTAGATACACAAAATCGGACTGTCAAAGGATAACATAGGGAAATTTAAAAATTATGTCAATAAATCTGAAAATTTTGCTACTGAATATAATAAAAGGTACTTGAATTCCAGTCATACTCTTGTCCATCAGCAAGCATCATCATAATAAGTGATCCTTACATAAACAGTAAGCTGTTTCTTTTTTTTCCTATGGGTCCACTAAAGGGAAGGTCCCAAAGCCAAGCTGTAGTCTCAGTTTCCAGATCTGTGGAATTATTGTTGTGTCCCAAGGTGAAGCTCTCTCTCTTCTATGATCTCTAAGCAGAGCCCAAATTCATAGGAGTGGGAAGAAATTATGTTGAGCATGGATCATAAGTCAACTTAAATTGATCTTTCAGTTGAAAAGGGCATTTTGCCAAAACGGAGAAAATGGTTATAAAAAGTATGTTTTATTTGGTGAAAAAAAAAAAGTAAACAAGTCTATCTGGTTTTTTAAAAGATTTTATTTATTTATTTGAGAGGTAGAGCTACAGACAGTGAGAGGGAGAGACAGAGAGAAAGGTCTTCCTTCTGTTGGGTCACTCCCCAAATGGCCGCAATGGCTAGAGCTGTGCTGATCCAAAGCCAGGAGCCAGGTGCTTCTTCCTGGTCTCTCACACGGGTGCAGGGGCCCAAGGACTTGGGCCATCCTCCACTGCTTGCCCAGGCCATAGCAGAGAGCTGGATTGGAAGAGGAGCAGCCGGGACTAGAACCGGCTCCCATATGGGATGCTGGCGCCACAGGCGGAGGATTAACCTACTGTGCCAATGTGCCGGCCCTACAAGTTCATCTTTTAATTCCATTTTTCATGAACTTTTTGAAGCCCTATTTTAGACCAGTAGTGAAAGGTTAGACTAGGTCATATTGATGAAAAGGGAAGTGAAAGAAGTTAAGGGTAATTTTATCAAACAGAACTAATAAATCTAGGAATAGAAAAGAGACTGGAGAGAATCAAAGTGCTAATTGATGACAAGAGGCATTGGTGGTTAGTCTTTTCCTCTAAAAACACAGAAATTATAAATTTCTGTAGTCCCATGTATTACACTTTATACATGTAAATGCAATGCTTGTTAAGAAAAGTGAAATTTATTGAACACTGTCCCAACAAATATTTACTTTTATAATTGTTACGAATTAAACTGGATTAGTGTTTTGTTTTCATGTGTGAATTAAGCCTTGTGAAATAAACAAATGCAACCCAGAAAGAAATAAAAACATTTTCAAGTTTCTGACTTGAGCACCTGAGTGGATGGGGATGGGATCATCTAGGGAAGAGAAGATGTGGATAAAAATGATTATTTCATTTTTTGATGTGTTGTATTGGAAGAGCCAGTAAAACAGATGGAAGACAATATCCAATGAATGTCCACTTTCATCTAGCCTCTACAGTAAGGACAGAATCGTGTTTAATTAAGTAAGGATTGAATGCTGTGAGCGAGGAATAAATAAGCAAAGAAGGGCACGTAGAATAAAAAAAGAATAAAAATGCCTATGACTGAAACCAGAGTAATTCTAGCACTTAAGGGAAGGACAGAGATAAGGAGCATCAGAGAAGTCTGAGAAGTAATAGAGAGACACAGAAAGAAAGTGGACAGAGTGTCACGTCATGGAAACCAAAAGTAAATAACACTTCAAAAGAAGAAGTCAAATAAGATTTTAAAGATGAAAAAAAAAAAAAAGAAGAGGCAATTTCAAGTCAAGATCTTGATGACACTGGCCAGAGTAGATTCCGAGAAATGATGGAAGCAAATTTGCAAATTGGTTGGAAATTTGACTAGGCAGGGCAGATGTGATGTATGTGAATGCATAATTTGAAGAAGTTTATATGTAAAGGAGATGTAAAGAATTTCAGTAATTTACCTGAGGTCACGTGGTGGAAAAATAGCACAGCCAAGATTTAAACCTTGTTCCTGGGTCTTTAGAAGTAGATTCAGAAATACTTCAGTTAGGAGAAGAGTTGTCATGGTTGTTGCTGCTTTTAATTAAAAAATATTGTCATATTTGAATTCTGACAGGAAGAAGAAATGGAGCATTTGAAGATATGAGACAGAAAGAAAGTCAGTGGTAGAATTGGTGAGAAGGCAAGGTGGTGTGGAATCAGGTCAGGTCAGACTGGTCTTGCAGTGTAGCTCTCCCTCCTATTGCTTCAAGAACACTGCTGGTTGGGATGAATGTGTGAATTCAGAATTAAGAGTTAGCAGGTTTGACAAGGTAAAAATGAGTGAGTTCCCATCATGTATCTTCCATTTTTCCTGAAAAGAAGGAGGATAAGTCAGTTTAATCTGAGAGTGAGGAAGTGAGCAAATATTCCTACCCCAGTCTCCTCTTCTCCTCTCCCACCATTAGCATTCCCTGAAATGTGGATCCTTTTCAGGGCTCTTTTCCAGAGTGACTTCTCCCCCTGTCCAGACACTTTCCTGGGCAACTTCATCTACTCTCACAGCTTCATCAGTTTTCTGTTAGAGCAGATGTGAAAAAGATTCTACCACTACACAAAGACATCAAATACTGTGTGTAATAAAATTAAATCCAATTTCAGATTCCTGGACCAGTTCAAGGTTTAATGTTTTAACCATTTAATATCCATTCTATGCAGGCTCAGAGTCGAGTGTATTGTATATACCATTTTGTCTCTCAGAGATCACTGGGCCCTAAAGCAGAACATAGGTACTCTCAAATCTTTCCAAGAGCTTAGCAGTCAGTGAACTCCAAAGCTACAATCTCCTTGCACTTTGCTTCTGTGTGCATGCTATTTCCTTACCTCATCAGTAGATGCCACTTGTATTATGTTTTAGCTCACCAGTAGAGCATTATTATAAGCTTTGTGAATCAAAGACAGTGATACAAAAAAGAGGGGGAGGAAAAAAAGAGGAGAGATGAGGTAAGACAGAGAAAATTATTTTCCATTTTATTTTACTGTTAAGCTTTCAAATGTTGAAAATATTGGAAAGATGGGGAATGAAACTTCCTGTCTCATCCTAGAATGACATGCAAATGTGGTTAGATCTCTACCCTACCTGGCCTTGGAACTATGACTTTCTTCTATTTCTCCAATTGTGCCAAAACCTTTCTTTGACAAAGACTTATGTCATATACACACTTGGCTTGATACTATACTTATTTCATACTTGTTTCACATAGTAATTTGTGCATACATCTTTTATCAAATTTATCCATTTTCACTATAAAAACTTAGGTTTCTCCTTGTAGATTTTTAGGAATCCTATCTTATTTCTCCTTGCGTTGCAAACAATATCTCTCAGAGTTCCCAGAACTTGTCACCTATGTTTATGAAGTTGTTCTCCCAGGACCAACTCTGTTCCTATGAATATCCTCATGCGACTGCTGGTGGGTAGAGACATAAAATTTCTTGAGTGGATTCAGGAAAACATAATTTATTAAAGATTTATTTATTTATTTGAAAGATAGAGTTACAGAGAGGCAGAGGCAGAGAGAGGTCTTCCATCCACTGCTTCATTCACCAAATGGCTGCAACGGTCAGATCTGGGTCAATTTAAAGCCAGGACCTCGAGCTTCTTCTGAGTCTCCAACATAGGTGTAGGGGCCCAAGGACTTGGGCCATCCTCCACTTTCCCAGGTGTATTAAGCAGGGAGCTGGATTGGAAATGGAGCAGCTAGGACTAGAATTTGTGCCCATATGGGATGCAGGCACTGCAAGCAGCAGCTTTACCCACTATGCTACATTGCTGCTCCCCCCAAAAAAAATCATGTTCATCATCTAACATGAACGTCATTTGGCATCCAAGGCTGGAAATTTGCCCTAATTTCATTTTCCATCCCAAATTAAGTCCAAAAACCAATTCAAATGTTCTTCAATGAAATTAAAATTTAAGATAAGATCTTTCAAAACTAAGACTGCAGTTTTGAGATGCGATAAATTTGACTTTGTTTGGCCTTCATTACACTATTCCCTGTTGCATATTTCTAGGAAGAAATTTACATTCAAAGATTAAATCCCCTAGTAAGAAAATTTCCATACACATTAAAATATAAATTAGAGCCTTAAATCAATCAACATCCTCTCAGTGGAAAGTCAAAAGAAATTAAGGTAAGCCTTGGTCCTTGATTTTTTCTATTAACCTCAGCTAAGAGGAAGTCTTCAGTGTTGAATGGAGCTAAGGTTGTTTCAGCAATGCTTGTTCCGACTGTCTGAATTGAGTCATTTCTTTCAGAGCCTCAGAGGTGGTATTGATTTGATGCCAGGACTCTCAGGAATGGTGGTTCTAATGAGTAAAAAGCATTAATAGGGCATAAAGTCTGATCCCAGTAGGCCCATACCCTGTGAATTGGACAAGCCAATGCGAACTCTGCAGTTGTAGTATTTAGCAGTCTCATACTCCTAGAACTCATTCTGAATGTTTCCATGGACCATAACTGAGATCCATTTACATATGAAGAGAAAAAATCCGTTAAAGTCTTTGTTTAACTTCAGCAGGATGCAAGTTGGTTAACACCACTTGATTCAGAACCTTTGAATTTACATTCAGTTGTGAGAAACCTCCCAACATAAGGTTAATGCTGACAGCAAGCGTTTACTGTTGTGAAGTTGGGTTTTGTGCATTTCTTCCCCTAGTGAATCTATTTAAAGTCTCTAGTTTTCACTTCCTCTTGGAGGGAAGTGTTCTGCCCCCTTGATTCTGCATTCAGGAGAGGTCTCTTAAGAGACACAGAGCTGCCCTGGCGCCAGCACAGGAGCTGCTGCCAGTATGGAATTGTGTTAGCCTTCAGAGCCTGCCTCTTGGAGAGTATTTTCACCTTCCCTCATATTTATTTCAGTTACAAAATATATTTCAACACTTTCTGAAGTGAAACTGCTATATATGTTTCTGTGTCCCAAAGGCTCCCATGAAAATCAATTCTTCCCAAGAATCTGACGTTCATCCCTTCTGAAGTCCATGGATTTATCAGGCATGATCCTGTGGAAGAAGGAGCAAGACTTGCACGCAATAACTATACAGCCTGTGGAAGAAGGAGCAAGACTTGCACGCAATAACTATACAGTATTGAAACTCCTCCAGCAGTTTCTCGCTTGAGTCTAGAGAACACCACATGAATCAAGTGTGGCCCCTCCTGTTTACTCCTAGGACCTAAATGCAGGTTGGAATTTGAGGACTGATAACAAGGAGCCTTCCTAGCTTTGGGACTAGCAGTTTGAAACTAGACACTCACATTGATGCTTTCTAGCACACAAGGAATCTTGTGGCTAAGCATACTACTCCAGCCACCAGAGGCTAAAAGAGCTGTCCACTTCAGCCACGACTGCCTTGGAAAAGAGACCCAGGCTACCCTGGGTCTTTGAAACCAACCATGTGCCTCATCTGCCCCTGTTTGCAAAGACATTCGCAGCTCTATTGAGGCCTCTCATGAGGTTCTTGAACCCTTTGCTAATTTGTCCTCCACGAGTGTAATTACCTTTCTATAGAAACACCATAAGCTGATGTCATCTACGAGGTCACCAAACAATTATCCCTAAGGCTGAAATCCTCTTGCCCAGGTTCAGTAGTTAAGTTTAAAAGGTAGTCCAGTATTTGTTTCTGCAATCTAAAGAATTCTACTCTCTGGCTAAAGCCCAAGGCCAAGAACCATAAGGCCTGGTCCCATCAAAAGCTTCTCCTTGTGAATATGTGGCTCCCATTTAGACAAATTTGTTCTTTTTTTTTTTTCTGTTTATCTTACAAAAGCCCATGCACCAATTGTCAGTGTCTTAGAATTTGCTCTCCACCCATAGATTCCTCCCAGCACACGCTTGCATCCAGGAGGAAGAGCATGGAGCTGAAACAAGCATGGCTCCTTCATTCTTCCAAAACTTAGAAATCAAATAAGGTTCTGCACCTTCCCCAGAATGAAGAGAGTTAAGGGGTAGAGGGAGGAATGGAGGTGAAGGTGCATGCTTGTGGAAGAAAACAAGTCTGCCTCCAACACAATCATTCATTAACTCACTCATACAAATTAGAACTGACTCTGTCCAGTTAGGATTGTTAGCAAGTATAAACACAGGACTTCTAGTTACATTTCAAGTTCAGATAAACAAGCATTACATTTTTAGTATAGTTACAAATACCTGAAATATTTTATATGACACAGTTAAAGTAAAATTTTCTTAGTTTTTATCAGAAATTCAAATTTCACTGGGCACTCCAAATCTGGCCATCCTATACTAAATTGCCAGGCCTGTGCTACAGTGGGGATTATGGAATGAACATGATATATTCCATGTCTTTTAGAAGGAGATAGAAAATGTGTCGTTTTTGGCCCCAGCTGGTCAGTGAAATTCAAAAGACTGCTTCTTGAGCATCTTTCTCAACCACAGGAAACAACTGTTAGCAGTGATCATCAAAACTCCCACTTCTGACCAAGAAAGGAATTCGTTTTTGTTCATGTCCGAGCTCGTTGGACTTGGACATGCTAAACATTAAACTTATCCATATTCAACTGTGCCTTAATGAGTGCTGTCTACAAAGAAAACAAAAGTGAGCCTGAACTCTTTACTTCCCTAAAGGTACGCTAAGGAATATTGTCAGACATAGGAAATTATAGTTTGCTGTGATGAGCTCTGTGGCAAAGGAAATCAAAGTGTTATTGACACACATGAGAGAGACACCTAGCCCACAAGTGGCACACACTCTCTACAATTACTAGTTTACAGTGATCCTATACTATGAATGAACTGGGTACAATTTTTAATCAGGAGTTTAATTTAATTTAAATAAGTAGATATAATCTATACCTCCTCTTCAGAATATTGGAGAAGCCTTTAAAAGGGAGTGACTAGGGGCTGGCGCTGTGGCATAGAGGGTAAAGCCCATATCCCATATGGGTGCCAGTTCAAGTCCCAACTGTTCCACTTCCTATCCAGCTCTCTGTTATGGCCTGGGAAAGCAGTAGAAGATGGCCCAAGTCCTTAGGCCCCTGCATGCATGTGGGAGACCTGGAAGAAACTCCTGGCTCCTGGCTTTGGATCGGCACAGTTCCAGTCATTGCTGCCATTTGGAGAGTGAACCATGGGATGGAAGATATCTCTCACACTCTCCCTCTGGCTCTGCCTCTCTGTAACTCTGTCTTTCAAATAAATAAGTAAATCTTTTTTAAAAAATGGAATTACTAAGGAAATATCTTAAATACATCTGATCCTCTTCTACTGTCATCTTATTCCTCATTGTTTAAAATCCATTCACTGGTTCAGCCAAGAACTTCCTGACACCTTGGTAGGTGACAAGGATTCTACTCGGTACTGAGAGCACAGTGAAGACCAAACCAGACCTGTTTTTCAACTCTGGCAATCCTGCAGCCTAATTAGAGAACTGCATGTGCACAATCCCTTAAATGCAAACGGAAAGTCAAACTTTGGTGATTTCTGTGGGGGTAAGGATGTAAATCTGTTGAACAAAACAGGAGCTCTTTTTCCCTTCATGCTCAGAGTCAGCAGCCCTGAAGAAGTGACGGGGTCAGGCCTGAGATCATCTTCCATCTCTACGGTAAAAGTCTCTTCGATGGCCACAACGTTTATCCTGTTAGTTAGATTACTGAGAATGGTGTGTTTGTAGGCCTAGGTTAGGAGTGATACCATCCCCACAAATCCGTTCTCAGGAAGGGGAAAACACCTCACCTTTTACTATATAAAGTACAGCTAAGCAGACAGTATGTAAGCAGATTGTCTATCTGTGTATGGGAATTTCATGAATGAAGAAAGTTGCTAGGGGAAAAAACGTCTGGAGCCAGTGTTACACACAGTGTGTTAGTTTGCGGAGCCTGCATACCATGTCAGAATGCTATTCAAGTCCCAGATGTGCTGTTTCGGATGCAGTGTGTTCATAATGCCCCTGGGAAAACAGCGGAAGATGGCCCACATGGGACAACCAGAAGAGTTCATGGCTCCTAACTTCAGCCCGTTGCAGCCATCTGGGGAATGAACCAGCAGGTGGATGATTCTCTCTCTCTCTCTCTCTCTCTCTCTCCCTCTCCCTCTCCCTCTCCCTCTCCCTCTCCCTCTCCCTCTTTCTCTCTCTCCACTCCCTGTCACTCTGCCTTTGAGGTAAATGAATCTTTTTTTAAAAAAAAATTTAAGAATGCTCTTTAGAGGAATGCTAATGGACAAAAAGGTTGTGAAATACTAGTCAGAGTTTCTCACAGTCCATTCAACAGTAACCACTACCCCACCACATATGTATAAAATACCTGCTTTCAAGAAAGTGTTATTAGAGGCACAGGGGATATAATGGTGGTGAAGACTTAAATGTTAATTAAGGTGAAGAGACAAAAGCAAGCAAGAAAATAATGACAGATATGACAAACAAAAAAGAAAACAACAACAACAAAAATGCACACAGGGCCTGAAACAGAAAAGAATGGGGTAGGACCTCTGAATTGCAAGATGAGTGAAAGCCTGTTTGAAAATGGCCCTGGCTTAAAAATAGGGTGGGTTTCATCTGGCTCCTGATTTGCACAGGTGTGGGTGGGACTTAGGGACAGCTCCTTTTGCTAATCTGAAAATGTGGGTAAAGTTCATGCCCATTATGTAAACATCAAAAAGGGTTTTGCACCTACTTTGACAACTTGATGTGTATGACTCATACTAACACATAGCAGGGCACGACATTCACAGATAAGCCTATGTGAAGAGCCTCATGTGGAACCAGTGGCTATGTGAATTCGAGGTAATACAGGGGATTTCCATTTGAAAGGTGAAGAAACAGCTACATGAATACTAGCCAATTCACAGCCTGGCACTCTCAGAGAACTCAGGCATGGACCTGCGGAAGTTTCTCCTGAGAGACTTGAACCACTGGGAGGTAATCCCCAACATTTTAAATATACACAGCTTCCAGGGGGTGAGATAGAAACATCATGTACAAAGGCAGCCCTGTTCATGTATTCAGAACTCAAAGTATAATGTGATACTAAGTTCTTCTACTTCCCCTTTCTAATTTTGCAGGTGTTATCTGAGCAGAAACCTCCTACCCTGCTTCCTGGATGAGAGATAAGCCCAGCTTTTGTGAGATGGATGTGCCCAGCCCTCAGCCAGGCCAGGCCCCCATGTTCCTGTGGCTGCTGCTGTTGATCCTGGGTGAGTAGCCAGGCCAGGCCAGCGGAATGGTCTCGGTTTCTAAAGTCAGCCAGGGGAATAGCCGGGGAGCTGCTTTCTCTGCTTCCACTCAGGGCTTGGAGACAGACAGTGAGAGATGGGAAATGAGCAGAACTGGGTCCCAGGACAACCAAAAGTCTCTGAATACAACATCAGAGCCAGCCAAGAATACTGCTTTTGGCTTCCCACAGATGCTCAAATCCTGGGAAACTTGGACTTTTCTTTCCATGAACCCACAACTCTATGTCCCTCTTTGCTATGGCCTCAAATGAAATTATTTTTCAGAGAAACAATTACTTTCAAAACCAAGGCACCTGAGGGAAGATCTACTAAGAAACATGACTGTTTCTAAAGTTTTAAGTCAACATTTAACTTGAGGTAGAAAAGGTCAGGGAGACCATAGGAATCCCAAGAACTGAGAGGAGATGATGCCCTCTTTCCAAGTCCTTGCCCGTCTCCGCACTGCTGAGTTGAGGCTAGAGAAGAGAGGGAGGGAACGTGCTACAAAGCAGCGAGGCAAGCCACAGCAGAGCACCAAGCCAGGGTTCCAGGCATTCCATTGCTGTAAAACAAATTCCACTCTACTTTTTCTTGCTTTTATGGGTTGTGAGTGGTATGGAACAGGAGAAAAACTGGGAAGGATAAACTGAAGAAATGATCGTGGTTACACTGTCGGAAAATTTTACCCAAAGTGTCTAATTGAGTCTCTGAATCTTGGCTCCCTCACAGCTCCTGGAAGAGAACAACTGGGTGAGTTTCCCCTTCTTTCTGATCCTCCGGGTCTCCTCCCAGCATGTCCTATCCCAATCCTTGTAAATGAGGCTGCAGGGACACACCAACACCAGTGAGCTTGCTACTGGAGTCATGCCTGTTCCTACGCTGGGCAACAGACTCTCCTCTCACTTCTCCATCTGCAGGTTTCTCAGTCCAGGACGTCTCAGCGTAGAAAGAAAGGGAACATTTGAGGGGAGGGCGCAAGTAGGAAGCTGATGTTGAGAGAACCTCACATCTGATCTCCTCTGTTCCCTAGACCTCTCCCTGCATGTATCCAAGCTAGTGCCACCACCAAAGGACATAGCAATGACTCCCATTCTTAGAGGAAAATGCTACAGTGAACTATCCATTTCCCAAAGAAGTGCATGGTTCTGCCATGGCTCAACTTCTGGGCCTATCAGTCAGATCCTTCAAGCAGCTCACTTTCTTCCATTCAGATTCTTTATGGTCCTCAATTATCGATTGTGTCCAATCTAGATGAAAAGTTTCTTTCTTGTAGAATCTCAGGCTAGCAAGATTTAAAAGAAGTGAGTGCAAAACCAAGCAAACAAAAAAAGCCTGATCATCAAATGCTATCAGCCAAGTAGGAAGTGTGTTTTCTAGAGTTCAGAAACTACCTCTGAGATATGCACATCCTGGCTTCACAGGGATGTATAAGACAAGAGCATTTCAGAATCAACCCACCTTCTGAGACCTTCATGGTGTTTGTTCAACTACCCATCACATCTGATAGCTTTGCTGAGCCCATATCAGGAATTGGAGATCTATCCCCAGGATTGCTTGACTATGACCAGGCTGAGCAAAGGATGAGGAAGAATAGAGTGTGTCCCAGATATTTCCCCAGGGACATTTCTCATTCTGGTTCTGACTGAGATTAGCTCCAGGAAACTCCCAGCTGCAAGGCTGAGCCCTCCCCTGCTCTGTGCCCACCTCCTATTTATCTGCCTTCATCTTCGTATTGCCTGTGCAGGAACCCCTCCAAAAGCTGCCCTTCTCCTCGATCCTCCATGGTCCACGACCTTCAAAGGCAATAAAGTGATTCTCATATGCAAAGATTTCCATTCCCCAGCCTGGAGAGATGTATTTTGGTATCATGATGGGAATGTCTGGAAAACAGAATCTAACAAGATCCAAACTGAACATTCTGGATATTACCAATGCAAAACACAAGGATCTTCCCTCAGTGACCCTGTGCATGTGGAATTTTCAGATGGTGAGGAAAGGAAAGTCAAGCCACTGGGCAGGGTTTCTGAGGGCTGGGTTAATTCAGGGACTCGAGAGTTGTAACCAGGCATGGGTGTGTGTGATGTACTGACTTCAGAGGAGAAAATAAGGAGCTAGGGCAGCAGCATGGTGCTGTATTGCTCATCTTCTCTGTCCAGAGAAGCACTGGTATACCAGGGGCTATCTGGCAAAAATGGACTCAGGCCAAAGAAAGGTTTGGGATGTATGGGAAAAAATTCCTCTGTTACTTAAGTGCATGTGGGGGAAATTTCTCAAGGGCATTTTCTTGTAATTAGTTCATTCTCCTAGGGCAAAGAAGAATTGGGTGTTGGAGTCATGTGGAAACATTGGTGGAGGACATTTGCAGATATGTGAAGGTTGTAGCTCTCTCCTCCTGGGCAGAAAAGAGGGGGAAAAAAGAAATACCAGGGGATAAACTGAGCACGCTTCTTGGCTCTTTGCAGATTGGCTGATTCTGCAGGTTTCACACCCTGTCTTTGAAGGAGATGATGTAGTCCTGAGATGCCAGGGGAAAGAAGAAGAGAAAACAAGTGAGAAGGCGTACTACAAGAATTTTAAACGACTTCCTGACAATAACAACCCAGACTGCATTACACTAAATTCAGTCTCCAGGGACAGTGGTAAATATTATTGTACTGCTTCAAGGAAAATACTTGGAATTTTATGGCCAAAAACCTCAACACCTCTAAACATCCAAGTTCAAGGTAATGGCTGGACTTTTGTGGGTTGTAGGTTTTGGTGGGGAAATGGTGAGAATTGAGGGAGGGGGCTTGTCAGTGGGGATTTCCTGAAGAGCCTCTGAAGGGCCAGTCGTGGAGGCAGTGGGCTCCACTTGCATGGTTCCCCAATGCCTGAAGTCTGTGCTAAAAACTCAGGTGTTTCTCTCCAGGAGCTCTGCACTTCACTGCCCTGGGAATGGTTGTGTTCTTCTCTCTAGAGCTGTTTCCACAGCCTGTGCTGACAGCAAGCCCCACTCAGCCTATCGAAGGGGGTCTAATGACCCTGACCTGTGAGACCCAGGTCCATCCACAGAAGTCAGATGTCCAGCTCCACTTCCACTTCTACAGAGATGACCAGGGCCTGCAGCCAGGCTGGAGTAGTTCCCCAGATTTCCAGATCCCCACGACAAGGAAGGAAGACTCAGGCTCTTACTGGTGTAAGGCAAAGACAATAAACAACAGCATCATCAAAAAGAGCCCAAGATTACAGATACGTGTGCAGAGTAAGTGTCCAAGGGGCTGTTCTTACAGGGTCAGAGCTGGTAGGGGCAGATAGAGCAGAACAAGAATATCACCTGCCTCTTGGGTGGACATGACAGAGAGGGGCTTTTAGCCTTCCTGCAGGTTCAACATTCACCTAACTTTCCTATAACATTCTTTTCCACCCAAGTCAGTCATAGTTATTGATCAGTTGCAGGGTGCCCAGCTCTGTGAGGGTTACAAAGATGTTCTCTCATGAGTATACAGACAACAAGAAACGCTGCTGGCTTTAGAGGCTGTATGGTGTTTTCATTTCTGGACCTAAACTCTTACAAAATACTGGGGAAAGAGGAATGGGGGCATAAACTAGAATAGCTAGAGAAGAATGTGGGGACGTGGAGGTGAAGCTGCAGAAGTCTTCAAGGGTTTAGATAGGGTTTGGATTTTGAGCAAGGTCACTTCAGATAGAAGTAACGTCTCCACTGCTTCCTCTTATTCTGTGGCCCATCGCTGCACCAGAGATTCCTGAGATAAATGCCTGTAAAATGTGACTGTGGGCAACATTCAGCTTAGGAAGATGGTGGACCTGGGTGCCCACATTCCCCAAAGATGAGAATTATTGTGGGAGTGGGGAGAAATGTTGCTCCATTTGTAATTTCCCATTTCCTACCTTAGACCCCTGCCTATGGCTGCTATTGGTTTATTTATGGCAGCATCAATCCTCTCCTGGACTTTGTGGTTCCTGTCACTGGTGCCTTCATATACCATCTTGTGTTTTCCCAGGGATCCCTGTATCTGAGGTGAATCTAGAGATCCGGCCCCATGGGGGGAACCTGACTGAAGGAGAAGACATGGTCCTTATCTGCTCTGTAACCAAGGGCACAGGGGCTGTCACATTCTCCTGGCATCGAGACGGAACAGTGAGTCTGGGCAGAAAGACCCAGCATTCCCTGCTGGCAGAGCTGCAGGTGCCTGCTGTGAAGGAGTACCATGCTGGGAGATACTACTGTGCAGCTGACAACAATCACGTTCCAGTCCTCAGCAAGTGGATTACAGTCACCGTGAGAAGTGAGTTCTCAGGCCAGGGTCTAAGTTCTCTGTCAGCTGTGAGGAACTTCTGGAGGAGATAAAGGAACAGGGATATGAGGATTCAAAAGCTGTCCAAGAGAGCTGTCCAAAGGTGGCAGATACGAGTTGAAGACACTTTACCCCTAGTGTAAAGACAGAGGGGTGGGAAAAAGCAAAATTACCCAAGAAGACTTCTTTGACTTTAGGAAATGCTTGTGATTATTGGATGAGGACAGTGTAGTCAGTGGGGAACAGAAATGACCCATGGATGTATCTATTTCTAGTCTCCTTGAAGAGTGTCGTGAACCTGTCATGGGGTTGGGCTCCTTCTCTGACAGCCCTTTTGTCTCCCTCAGTACCAGTGTCTCGCCCTGTCCTCACCTTCAGGGCCTCTGGGGCCCGGACTGTGGTGGGGGACGTGGTGGAGCTGCACTGTGAGGCCCTGAGAGGGTCTCCTCCAATCCTGTACCGGTTTTATCACGAGAACGTCACCCTGGGGAACAGCTCAGCCCCCACTGGAGGAGGAGCCGCCTTCAACCTCTCTCTGACAGCAGCACATTCTGGAAACTACTCCTGTGAGGCTGACAATGGCGTGGGGACTGAGCGCAGTCACAGAGTGAGTCTCACGGTCCTAGGTAAGCAAGATACGTTCACAGCAGTTAAGGGCCAGCAGCCCCGTCTTCCCACAGACAGAGCTAGACTGAACTATTTGTTGGTGTGAAACCACAGCAAACTTCTGCCTCTACTTGCAAACTCTGGGATTCTTCCTTATGACTACACATTCAGTAACTCAGACTTGTATGTTATTTCCTCTGCCATTGTCATGAATAGTTATACAGCCCACACAGTCTTTCTATTGAAGCACAAAGACTTTCCAACATATCAGATATATGATGATTCAGCAATCACTGATAATGAACATGGTGTAGAAAGTCTTACTTCTGAGTTCCTTTGTTTAGAAACAACTGATCAGACCATTCCTTGCCATAGTTCCCTACCCACAGTTTGCTCCAATATAAATTCCCATGTGGTGTGGTTCCCTGAGTCATTAAACACAGAGTGTTTCCTTGTACATACCCCGGCTGTCATGGTAGCATGACTCTCATGGCCTCCAGATGCTTCCAGACTCTCAAAGTACCAGCCTCTCATTTACTCTGATCTCAATATCCCCCAACAAAATATTTCTTCATCAGGGAAGCACTCTCAGCCCATATTGACAATGAACAACAATATGTCCAGTCATTAAGGAGAGACACCTCCCCTCTTCCCACTGCCACCTAATCCAAACCATGCTTATCCCAAAGTGCCCAGCATTTGTAAAGTGGGTTAGAACACTGGAAGATAGAAGATGGCAAAATAGGCTGGTGCCGCGGCTCACTAGGCTAACCCTCTGCCTGCGGTGCCGGCACCCCGGGTTCTAGTCCCGGTCGGGGTGCTGGATTCTGTCCCGGTTGCTCCTCTTCCAGTCCAGCTCTCTGATGTGGCCTGGGAAGGCAGTGAAGGATGGCCCAAGTGCTTGGGCCCTGCACCCACATGGGAGACCAGAAGGAAGCACCTGGCTCCTGGCTTTGGATTGGTGCTGTGCACCGGCCATAGCGGCCATTTTGGGGGGGTGAACCAACGGAAGGAAGACCTTTCTCTCTGTCCCTCTCTCTCACTGTCCAACTCTGCCTGTCCAAAAAAAAAAAAAAAAAAAAAAAAAAAAGAAGATGGCAAAATAAAAGAGATGTTTCAATGACTCCCAGTGATTCAAATCCATACCATCCATGGATTTTGCCATCAACTTGCTGTTTCAGGATTCTAAATTATTAGAACAATTATCATGTTTGGTTAACAGTGATTTTCAATGGGCCAACTTGAATTATATTTAGCTTTTAGGTCCACTATTAGAGCTGGGAATGTTAGACAGTGTTCTGAAAGTAGGACTCTAGTTTTGCACAAGAAAGTATTCTATTAGTGAAGTCTCTTCACTAGTGTTGTCCTTGCTTTCCTCACTTACAAAGTAATTGAGCCAAGTGAATCATGGAGGTTCAACAATTCTTGATTTCATAACTTTTTCAGTCAAAATGTTGAACATGCCCTCCAATTATTTATTTATTAATTACATTTATATACAAAAGGGTACTTCAAAATGTTTGTGGAAAACGGAATTAAAAGATAAAGTTACTTTGGCACAAAACATTTGAAATCTATGTAGTTTTTTCATAGTAAGCATTGTCCATCAAATTTTTGAGGACCCCCAATGCCTGGATTTAAACATTTTTGTACCAATATCCTACTTTTTAAGTTCATTTCCCACAAACTTTTTAAAACCCTATCATACATGTGCTGCTGTACTAAATACACACATGGCAAAGGAAACAAAGAAGTATAAATTAAATAAGGAAGAAATGAACAATATTTTAAGATCTTTGACTTAAAATCTAACTAAATTTATAGTTGAATATGCTTCATTTAATTTTGAAAAACTTACTTTACTTTTTGTGGTAGAGTTACTAGAGGTTTGGCTTTGAGCTTGGTTTATTTCAATTGGTTTCCGTATTGTGATTGCTTAAAAAGTTATCTTACCAATACATCCAAGTAAAAGTAGAATACCACTTGTTGCTTTTTCAGATCTGTGGTCCTCATTTTTCAACCTCATGCACTAATTATGTAAAGGTATTCATTGCTACTTGGTTGGTATATTTACAGTTTCATTGATGTCATCAGTTATTCTTGTAAAGTAAGTAGGAAGTGGAAATACTATTAGTCTGAATTTACAAAAAAAAAAAAATGGTTCAAGCCTAGAATTACAAACTGTTTGCAATACTGTTTCCATGAACTCTCATAGCCACTGATCACAAAAAAAAAAAAAAAGAATCACCAAAAATAAGTACTAGTCTTTCTTCATAAAAAAAATTACGTGATTCAGGCCGGCACCGTGGCTCAATAGGCTAATCCTCCGCCTTGCGGCGCTGGCACACTGGGTTCTAGTCCCGGTCAGGGCACCGATCCTGTCCCGGTTGCCCCTCTTCCAGGCCAGCTCTCTGCTGTGGCCAGGGAGTGCAGTGGAGGATGACCCAAGTCCTTGGGCCCTGCACCCCATGGGAGACCAGGAGAAGCACCTGGCTCCTGCCATCGGCCAGCCGCAGCGGCCATTGGAGGGTGAACCAACGACAAAAAGGAAGACCTTTCTCTCTCTCTCTCTCTCTCACTGTCCACGCTGCCTGTCAAAAAAAAATTAAAAAAAAAATACGTGATTCAGGCATATATTTAATTCCTCTTTTTATAAATTTAATACAAAATAAGTAAACAACTTTCATTTGATATTAAAAGGTTTGTAGACATTCCCCAATCGCATTACAATGCAGTAAAATGATTTTGTTATTTAAGTTAATCTGTGAAAACAATCAAGTTGCCAACTGAAAGAGCAACCATTTCCAACATGCTGACAGTAAAAAAACAAGTGAAGATATCACTGCCCACCCTTCCACACCATGGAGGCCCCCTACCATCCCAGGAACTCCTGAACTATCCCAACACAAGGTATAGCGTATGGCCTAAGCAAGGATACCAATGTGAATATTTGCAAAGAATTAGGAAAAGAATGTCTTTCTGGCATTCAAGCTCAAAACTAAAGACTTTTAAACATTCTCATATCTTCTTCTCACACCCGATGAGATACTCTGCACCCTACCTTGAAGACCACTGACATTGATAACCATGGCCTCTTCTAGTCCTACAATAATTCTCTGATTTTAGGGGAATGTGTTTGTGGAAGCCAAAGTTTGGTGAGCCACATAGAGGAAGAAGTTGAAAATATCTGCACCCAGCTTGCAGAAACCCAGAGTTGTAGGTGGAAGGCACATTGAGATTCACAAAAAATCCCTGGATCCCTCTTCATGTTGTCCAGATTGCTTTGTATTGCAGAAGATACACAGAAGAGCCAACCCAAACTGGTCATTTCAATTTAGCCTACACTTCCAACACCAAGACTTGGCATCTTTACGGGGAGACAGCGAGTGCCATCTTTCTTGCAGCCAGCAGAGGGCTCATCGTCAAGTCTGATCATTGCCATTCATTGAATGGTCTCCACATTTGCACTCACTCCCCTTTATCCAACCTCTGATGCAAAGCAGAGTTGAAAATCTTTACCAAGCCTCCCTTGCCAATGAAGCACTCAGCTTATATCTAAAGTCCTGCACACAAAGGGACTCACCCAGGTTTCCTCATTTCCTCATAGCTTGGCAGAACCAGCAATCTGACCATCCACATTTGACATTCCACTTTTCTGGTTTCCTGTTCTCCTTGACTATTCTATTTCCATAAGTATTAAATTAAAATAGAAATCACTGTTATTTGTGCTGCCTCTGGCTACTTTTGTGCCAATTTGTATCAATACAGTTATCCACTTAATGACCAATTATTAGGCAACTATTATATCCAGGGAAAGTTCTAGTAGCTGGAAATATAGCAATGAACAAACAGGTAAATCTCTATTATGATTGAAGTTAAATTCCCTTAGAGGAACTAGAAATGCAATAGTGAAAGGCAGACAGATAGAGGGATAGAGGGAAAGGTGGATAGATGGATGGGCAGACAGATGTTAGATAGTACAAAATGTTATATAGAAAAATAAAGGAAGGTAATTGAGTAGACAGTAATCAAGCCTCAATTTATATAGTTGTGGAAGTATCTGTCTTAGAGCTAATATTCGGAGGTAGGAATATTCAGAAATGAAACTATTGCAGTTACTATTTCTGTCAGTAATAATAGCTCAGATTAATTGAAAATTTTACATACAAGGTTCTTAATATAATCACTTGAGCCATCATTTATTATTAGCTCCATTTTATAGAGCAATAAACTGAGACTCCAAAAAATTAAGCTTTTTTTTTTTAAAAAAAAATCAAGATCACGGCTAATAAAGGGCAGAGACAGATTTAAGTCCAGGTTTTCACAAATCCAGGTCTATTTTCCTACTAAAATTTCACTGCATGTTCTCATATTAGGTTCTCTTGGATACATCCTGAAGCAAAATTGCCAATGACCTGCTTTTCCTCTTGCAGTTCCAGTATCTCGCCCTGTCCTCACCCTCGTGGTCCCTGGGGCCTGGGCTGTGGTGGGGGACGTGGTAGAGCTGCACTGTGAGGCCCTGAGAGGGTCTCCCCCAATCCTGTACCGGTTTTATCATGAAGACGTCACCTTGGGAAACAGCTCAGCCCACACTGGAGGAGGAGCCACCTTCAACCTCTCCCTGACGCCAGAACATTCTGGAAACTACTCCTGTGAGGCTGACAATGGCCTGGGGGCCCAGCGCAGTGAGGTGGTGTCACTCTCCATCTCAGGTGGGGTTGATGATACCTGGGCTAAAAGTTACAGTTATGCTCAGCTTAATATTTATCCAACAGGTTATACAGATTCTACCATAGTCAAAGAATTTCTGGAAATGCACACCAAGGCTTCAGACTTCTGGAGCTTGGTGCTGGTTTTATAGAGGGAAGAAAAAGGAACAGATTTTTAATCTTAGCTGCTTGGCAACAACCTTTCAAGTACCATTGTAATGAAAATTACAAATTGTAGGAGATAATTTAAATGGATCAGACCTTAACACAAACCTTCTTTGATAGATCTCTAGCCCCAGCTGCATGGTTTTTGCCTAGATCCAAAGTCTTTGCCCCTGGAACTCAGGCCTAGATCTCCCCTCTCAGGTGCTTCCAAGAGCAGACTAGGCCTCATCATGGCAGGAGCCAGTGGGGCACTCATCGTTGGTCTTGCCACTGCTGCCGCTCTGCTGCTCCACCTCAGGACCCAGAGGAGATCGGGTGAGTGTCTGTGTCTTACCCTCTGATATTGTGACTTTGCCACTGCTACAATGATTTGGAGTTGTGTGGTGTCTGAAGGCCACTTACACCCTTCCAAGTCCTAGGTGCTCAGTTGTATTACCTGCTGTCACTCTATAGGCCACACTAACAAAAATGTAGAACTTTTCAATGATGTTTCAGCCTCACATGTTTGACATTAGAGTTCTGTTTCCAATTAAAAATTAGAAAATTAAATATTTACTATTACATCACTGTTCCAAATCCTACTGGAAACAAAAGGGAGGAAAAATAAGCCCTCCATTTAAAACAAAAAGTGGATAATTGTCACAGGTGTAAATCATGAACTCTCAGAGTTACTTCAATATCAATCAAATATGGTTAAATTTGCATCAAATTAGTAGATAACCCTGGAAATAAGATTTAAAAATCAATTTCTGATTGTTTCTTGCCCATATGTTGAAATACAATTTTTTGTTAATCTTACATCCTGAGACCTGGCTAAACTCAGTCCTTAATTCTAACACCTATTTTATTGATTTCATCAGATTTTTCTCCATAGATGGTCACATTTGCTAATAAGGAAAGTTTGACTCCTTCTGTTTCCATCTTACTTCCTTTTTTTTTATTTGCTTGCACTGGCCACAACCTCCTGTACAATGCTGACTAAAAGTGATAAGAGCAGAAATGCTTGTCCTGCTTCTGATCTGTGTGAAAAGAATTCAGCCATTCAGCATTAAGAATTATGTTAACCTATGGGGTTTTTGTAGATGCTTTTTATCTGGCTGAGGGAGCCTAAGCATTTCTAATTTGCTGAGAGTTTTTACAGGAATAGATGTACGTAAAAGCATTTTTCTGTATTGAGAAAATCACCTGGTTTTCTTTTTCATCTCTTGTTAAGATAAACTGTGTATTGAAGCAGCCTTGCATTTCTGGTGTCTGCTCAGTTTGCTTATGATTGTTAGACTTCATTTGCTACAAATTTGTCTCCATTGGTATCATATATTCAGAAATAGCATTTGTTATTAATAGATTAATAAAATATAATTAATAAAATTATAATTATAAATATATTAAATGTAATTAGGGTGATATTTCTTTTATCTCTTTTTCCTTTTATAGTCTCTATTTCTAATGTGAATTTTAAAAAATAAGTGTCATTTGTGAAATATATATATTTTATTATTTATTTGACAGAGTTAGTGAGAGAGAGAGACAGAGAGAAAGGTCTTCTTTCTGTTGGTTCACCCCCAAAATTGCCACTACGGCCAGAACTACGCTGATCTGAAGCCAGGAGCCAGGTGCTTCCTCCTGATCTCTCACGCAGGTGCAGGGGCCCAAGCACTTGGGCCATCCCCCACTGCTCTCCCAGGCCACAGCAGAAAGCTGGAGAGCTGGACTGAAAGAGGAGCAACTGGGACTAGAACTCGGCGCCCATATGGGATGCTGGCGCCACAGGCAGAGGATTAACCAAGTGAGCCACAGCGCCGGCCCCCTTGTGAAATGTATTTTTACTGACCTAGAATTCTAGAGGTTAACAGTTTCTTTTTCTTTCAGTATTTCAAAGCTATTTCTCACTTTCTACTTGTGTGCATTGTTTTCACCAAGGAATCGGCTGTCATTTTTACCTCTGTTCTATTATTGCTTTTTAAAACCCATGAATATTTTCCCATGAATCAGAAATCTTTGAATGTATGGACTTTTTTTTCCCAATGCTTTGGGGTGCAAGGTTTCAAGACTGCAGATTGTGGAATCACTATTCCTTTACTTTCCCTATGAATCCCCTGCTCCCACTACCATCACTGTGTTGTTAACATGGCAACTCCTCTCTGTCAGGACAAAGACTTCTGTCCTCTCTTTCTCAAGGTTCCTACTGGAAATCAAGCATATAAGTGAAACATTCAGACCCCAACTTGATGAAAAACCTCACACATCTTCCCTCAGGAGTCACAGATTTAAAGGGCTACTGACAAAGATGGGAACTAGGAGGAGGCTTGAACTGGGGCAGACAGGAAAGATGTTAGTACCTTGGTGATGTTATAAAACTCCCTTGTTGTTAAGGGAGATGAAGCAGGCTTCCAGATTAGACTTCTACATAGACAACTATTATAAAATCGTCAGCTTGTCATTTTTTAGTCCTCAAAATACATACTTTAATTTGTTCATGTATTTAAAAAAATTTATGGGATAGTTTTAACTGGTAGACATGCTACTGGGAATACAAAAAAAGAAAAAGAAAAAAAAAACACAAGATTTATAGCCTCGAGAAGCACATACTTTCATGAAGGAGAGAATTAGAAGCAAGTACAGAAGTAGATTATCACAATGCAATGTATTGGTTTTAACATTACTTGATTCTATGTTCCTGAGAGTTGGCCACTCAGTCCAGCTGCCAGTTGACATCAAGGAAAGCTCAGGAGGAGGAACAATAACTTGAGATTAGCCAGGTGAAAGAAAAGGAAAAAGAGTTGTGTAAAGATCAATATGTAGGTGACACACAGTCCAGTGCTGCTGGAATGGGTTTGCAGGGGTCATTGATAGAGAAAGCGGGGCTTGAGCCTAGTCCCATTGGTTCACACTGGTGTAAGAATTCGTATCCGCTTCTGGGGCTGGTGCCATGTCACAGTAAAGTTAATCCTCCACCTGCAATGCCGGCATCCCATATGGGCGCCAGTTCTAGACCTGGCTGCCCCTCTTCCAGTCCAGCTCTCTGCTATGGCCTGGGAAAACAGTGGAGGATGGCCCAAGTCCTTGGACCCTTCACCCACATGGGAGACCAGGAAGAAGCACCTGGCTCCTGGCTTCATATCGGCACAGCTCTAGCCATTGCGGCCATTTGGGGAGTGAACCAACGGAAGAAAGACCTTTCTCTCTGTCTCTCTGTCTCACTGTCTGTAACTCTAACTCTCAAATATAATAAATAAAATCTTAAAAAAAAAAAGAAAGAATCCTTATCCGCTTCAACACCCTCCTGGCCTCTCCAGGCCTTGTCTCCCTCTTTCTGCTTTGTCAGACTGCAGTTAGGATAAAGGAGTGGAGTGTAGGGAAAGCACTTGACCCAGAGTTAAACACAAATGTGTCTCACGTTGCTACCCAGTCACAACTAGAGGTGTTGTTTAAATAGCTATTTCTGATTGGAAAAAGACTTAGAATAAGTGTGACTCTGCAAATGTCTTTTAAGACAATATTTGCCTTTGCCTGTAACCTGACACGGCTGGTGGAGCTTAGGGGGTCCCAGAGATTTGCCATAGCTGAGACCTGAAAGCCTCTGATTGCTGGGATGGAGCATCCTGGCGTAGAGCTCATCCGCAGCTCGCTCATCATCAATATCCCCTTGCTTGTTTTCCAGGAGGACCTTCTGCCCCTGGCACATCCAGGTGAGGTCTCTGCTTCTTGTGCTGCCAACATCCTCATGATTTATTTAGAGCCACAATGTAAGAACATGGAATTATGTCTACTTTTAAAAGATTTGCATGGACTTCCTGTTAATATTTTTTAACATTCTTATGAAATCCAAAACTGTGGTGAGGAGGACACTTTCACTCACATTATGCAGGCTTCTCATTCAGTCTGTTTATACAGAAAATTCATCTTATTAGCTATTTGTGTTAATTTATCTGCTTCTTTAAATGTGCTCCAATAGAAAATTGACCACTTATGTCTTCCTGACAACATCTTCACAATGCTACAGTTCACTGAGTCCCTCATCCCTTCATTCACACACTCATTTAGGAAATGACTATTGGAATGCTGCAACTGTTCAATTCCTAATATTAAATGCAGATAAAAATGATGCTGGGGGAAAACTCAATTTTCTTAAAGAGTCCTCATGGTATCTTACAGGAAATGCAGGTTATTATACTATGAAGTAGAAAATTGAAAGGATCGTTAGTAAAGACAGAAGTCAAATTCTGTGGGGATGCAGAAGTCTTTATGTATTGATGTTTAAGTGTGTACATATCTTTGAAAATGAATTTGAAAGTTAGCCAAATATGAGTTTTTACACTATCAAAGGGGCTTTGAGATTTTACAACTTTCCCCCTGACATTTCTGTGACCAGCCTAACCTATAATGCTGCCCTATAATGCTCCATCTTTTGCCATACTACTTTTTTTTTTAACTTTTATTTAGTAGATATAAATTTCCAAAGTACAGTTTATGGGCTAGAATGGCTTTTCCCCCCAGTAACTTCCCTCCCACTCACAACCCTCCCATCTCCCACTCCCATTCCATTCACATCAAGATTCATTTTCAATTATCTTTATATACAGAAGATCAATTTGGTATATATTAAGTAAAAATTTCATCAGTTTGCCCCTACACAGAACACAAAGTGCAAAATACTGTTTGAGCACTAGTCATAGCATTAATTCACATTGAACTACACATTAAGGACAAAGATCCTACATGAGGAGTAAGTGCCATACTACTTCTAATGTGTTCTTGAAAGAGCCATGCAGAAGCAACCATAGTATTTTTATATGAATTGTGCTGTACTTCCTAAATACTGATTTCCTTCTTCGAGATTCTGTGTAACCCACATATATTTCACACACACACACACACACACACACACCTTGTTTTTTTAATTTTTAATTAGTTTTTAACAATTCAATGTGCTTTGCAAATGCAATTCTAAGAGCATAATGACACTTTTTATCCATGTCTCTTTCTTCTGTGTCACAATTATAATCCCAATAAGTGTCAAGAGCCTTCCTTTTTCAGCACCTCCAACATACACCCCCAAGAGCTTTCCTATTCTGAGCCACCAGCGATGATGGAGTTCCAGCCAGTGTATAATGGTGAGCATTCCCTAAGAGCAGAAGGCTCCAAGGTGCCAGGGAAGGAGAGCAATAGAGCACAGTGGGTAGACCTGTCATGTCCAGTTTTTTTTTTAAAGATTTATTTATTTATTTGAAAGTCAGAGTTACACAGAAAGAGGAGAGGCAGAGAGAGAGAGATCTTCCATCCGATGGTTCACTCCCCAGATGGCCGCAACGGCCAGAGCTGCACCGATCCAAAGCCAGGAGCCAGGAGCTTCCTCCGGGTCTCCCACGTGGGTGCATGGGCCCAAGGGCTTGGGCCATCTTCTACTGCTTTCCCAGGCCACAGCAGAGAGCTGGATAGGAAGTAGAGCAGAGGGGTCTCGAACCAGCACCCATATGGGATGCCGGTGCTTCAGGCCAGGGCGTTAACCCACTGCACCACAGCGCCGGCCCCTCACGTCCAGTTTTAAAGTGACCTTCCTGGCATTATATTGGATATAGAAGAGGGGTATGAACTCGGTGGGTGGAGAAGAGAGTCTAGAATGTGGGACTCTTGACTACAGTCAATGATAATTTCTTCTCTCTTTGCAATAGATCCTAGAGACAGCGACCTGGTTTATTCCCAGATCTGGATCACTCAGAATGCATATAAAAATCCAGGTGAGCTGCCTTTCAGACAAGTATAAGTGAGGTGGAAAGTGTTATCAGCTCCAGCAAGGTGCCTTTGATCAGTTATTTCAAATATGAATCCAATATGGAAGGCACCACCTGTTCCTTCTGTTACCAGTCATATCATCTGTCCATACCCTCTTATTCATGCTGTCACCATTACTCTATAAACTCTTTGGGAACAGGAAATGTGACTCTTTCACTAATATTTCATAGTATCTAGCACAATGCTTAAAAAACCGTAGGCCCCTTAAAATACAGTATTTGCTAAATTAAACCTTTCATAAACTAGTGTGTAGATAATTATAATTCTCCTACCTGATCTCATTTCTAAACTTGTTCCCCAACAACCTTGCAACAATGTTTCCCACACAATCCCTCTGAGGTGCCCCACAGATCAAATAATTGTTTACTCTAATTGCCATGAAAATGTCTCCATTCCAAAGCCTGACACTTGCCAACCTTGCATTCTGACATCGATGTCCTTCCTACAACCACACTGAACTTGGCATTTTCATGCTTTGGCATATGTCCTTCTTACTTGTCCTAACACATCCTTGCCCCTGCTATAGCTGGTGACCCCTGTGCACATTTCAATATACAGCTCAGGCACTACTGTGAATCTCATGTGATTCTTAGCACCCCTCCCTGTGTTCCTACCTGGAATTAAGTGGTGATCCTTTGTGACAGTAGCATTTCTCTCTTGGTGTCCATAAGATTTTTTACCCATTTCTCCCCTTCAAAATTACAGGCTCCTTGATCATATGGGCTGAGTTTTTGTCATTCCCATCTCTTAATAGCTTACCTAATACCTAATAGAAGGTCATTATTCAATGAATGCTTATTGACTGCATAAATAAATGAAAAAGATGCCTGACAAAGATAGAAGAGAAACACATTAAATTTTATTTCCTTTTTTTAAAGACTAATTTACTTATTTGAAAGGCAGAGTTACAAAGAGAGATAGGAAGAGGGAGAAGGAGAGGGAGAGGGAAAGAGAGAGAGAGAGAAAGAGAGAGAGAGAGAGAGCTCTTCTATCCACTGGTTCATTCCCCAAATGGCTGCAACAGCCAGAGCTGGGCATATCAGAAGCTGGGAGCCAGGAGTTTCTTCCAGGTGCAGGAGCTCAAGCACTTGGGCCATCCTCCACTGCTTTCCCAGGCACATTAACAGGGAGCTGCATTGGAAGTGAAGCATCTGAGACTTGAACAAGTGTCCGGGGATGCTGGCATTGCAGGCAGTGGCTTAACCTGCTATGCCACAACACAGGCCTCACATTGAAGTTGCTCAGTGTTCCACTGCAAATCTTTGGCTTCCTGGGAAATCATCATGTGGCCTTAGAATGCTAACTTCCGGTTGGCGCTGCGACTCAATAGGCTAATCCTCTGCCTGCGGCGCTGGCATACCGAGTTCTAGTCCCGGTCGGGGCACCGGATTCTGTCCCGGTTGCCCTTCTTCCAGTCCAGCTCTCTGCTATGGCCCAGGAAGGCAGTGGAGGATGGCCCAAGTCCTTGGGCCCTGCACCCACATGGGAGACCAGGAGGAAGCACCTGGCTCCTGGCTTCAGATCAGCGCAGTGCGCTGGCCACAGCACGCTGGCCACAGCGCGCTGGCCGCAGCAGCCATTGGAGGGGTGAACCAATGGAAAAAGGAAGACCTTTCTCTCTGTCCCTCTCTCACTGTCCACTCTGCCTGTCAAAAAAAAAAAAAAAAAAAGAACGCTAACTTCCTCTCTCTGGTCTCTTCCAATTTCTCAGCTAACATCAGCATGAGCCATATTTGCTACCTTCTCTCAATGATCAATAAAGCCATTGAGGTTGTCAGTCAGAAGGGGTTATAATGAGCAGAGGAGCAAGAGGAAAGCATCAGGGAAGTTGTTCTGGGCATTCAGTGGTCAGGAGAGAGGCTTTGTGTGTGGTTTTCTGTGAGGGCATAGAAGAATTCAGCAGAGCAAACAGTCAAGAGAGAGAAACAGCGTTAAGACTGCCTGGGAATGCAATGCTGTTGGAAGTTGGAATTTATTCCCCACAGTTTAATATTTTGCTGCTTGCATCCAACAGCAGATTCACCGAGGATGCCCCACCAGGTTACGGTGAGTCACATTCCCTTTCTCTCCTCCTTCTCCTTCTCATGTGTGTTTAGATACTTACCCTGTGTGGCTTTCACCAGGAACCCACAGTCATTTACTCCGAGTTGAAGGCACACACAGATGACTGTGCCGAGAAGTCCAGCAGGAGAGGCAGTGCCCATGAAGATGCTACAGACAATTATGAGAACGTTCCGTGTGCATCAGCAGCCTTGAGGCACTAGCCCTTGCCAGAGTGTTGCACAGAGACCCCTCGGGGGGGAAAGCCTGCGCTGTTCTCCCAGTTCTCTCCAACCCTGCTCCCTCCCAGACTTGCAGACGCCTCCAGCCTGGGCTGCAGGGAACAAAGGCTTGGCAGAAGGTCCGCCAACCTCCTCTAGGCCTGAGTGTGTGTCCCCAAGGGACAGAAGGGCAGCATCTGAGCAAGTGCTGGGTTCTTCTCACGGTGGAGACTCACAACGGGATAGTGGGCCTCAGCTCCTAGGGCTGTGGAACATAGGAGGAGGATGGTCTAGGCTGGGTCACAAGGACACTGTTACCAGCACTGGATCTGTGTGACTGAAAACTCTTCGTGGGCTATCTATATATAAACAATTTGTTCCAAACATTGTATTTGCTTTCTTGTGTGCCTGAAAGTGGCATTGCTAGTGTGTTGATGTGTATGCTGTGCTCTTGCTACCAACTGAAAACAATTAAAGAGTTTGAGGTGACTCAATCTGAAATGCATTTCTCTACTTGTAGGATGACATTCCCAACCAAATCCACCTGTGATGGTGAAAACTTACCTCAATGTCTCATTAAATTAAAGCTTCTGCAATCTAACTTTTTTCTTTTCTTTTTTTTTCCTTTTGGACAGGCAGAGTTAGACAGTGAGAGAGAGAGACAGAAAGAAAGGTCTTCCTTCCATTGGTTCACCCCCCCCCCAAAAAAAATAACGGCCGCTACGACCTGCGCACTACGCCGATCCAAAGCCAGGAGCCAGGTGCTTCCTCCTGGTCTCCCATGTGGGTGCAGGGCCCAAGCACTTGCGCCATCCTCCACTGCCTTCCCGGGCTACAGCAGAGAGCTGGACTGAAAGAGGAGCAACAGGGACAGAACCGGCGCCCCAACCGGGACTAGAACCCAGAGTGCCAGTGCCGCAGGCGGAGGATTAGCCTAGCGAGCCGCGGCTCTGGCCTCTGCAATCTAACTTAATATGTGACTTCTCCATCCCCACTGCAGGGACTTAACATGCAAAGATTTGTATTCATTGTAAGCTTTGTTTAGTGACATGGTCTCTTCGTTTTTCATGCACAATCCACTCCTACTTAGTTAGCTAGTCAGCTTGAGTTCTGTTTATAAGCACCTATTTACTCCAAACCAATAACCTAGCACATCTAACCACTGTGACTCTCCCATTTTTTCTTCTGCCTCACTCCACCTGATGTAAACATCCTCCTAAACATTATGCCCGTTTTCCTTTTACTCTCCTCTTTATATCATATCAATTCACCTACATGACAAGGTACCTCAAGGGGCTGGCATCGTGGTGCAGTGGGTTAAGCCACAGCCTGCCACACCAGCATCTCGTATGAGCTCCAGTTCAAGTCCCAGCTGCTCCACTTCCAATCCAACTCCCTGCTAATGCACTGTGAAGAGAGCAGAAGGTGGCCCAACTGCTTGGGCCCTGCCACCCATATGGGTGACCCAGATGGAGTTCCAGGCTCCTGGCTTCTGCCTGGCTCAGCCCCAGTCTTCATGGCCATTTGAGAATTGAACCAGCAGATGGAAGATCACTCTCTCGCTCTCTCTCTCTCTCAAAATCTCTACCTCTCTCTCTCTCCCCTCTGTGATTCTGTCTTGCAAATAAATAAATCTTTTTAAAAAGCTAAAAATTTAAGATTAATGGAAAAGTGAAATTAAAAGATAAGTTTATTTGGTACAAAAATTTTTGAAATCCATGCATAGTGTTTTCAGAATATGTATTTTCAGGAAATTTTTAAGACTGCTTATATACATGAATTTCAAAAATTTTTGTACCAAAAGAAGCATCTTTTTTATCTATTTTTTATTTAGTAAATATAAATTTCCAAAGTACAGTTTATGGATTACAATGGCTTCCCCCCCCATAATTTCCCTCCCACTCACACCCCTCCCATCTCCCACTCCTTCTCCCATTCCATTCACATCAAGATTCATTTTCAATTATCTTTATATACAGAAGATCGATTTAGTATGTATTAAGTAAAGATTTCAACAGTTTGCACCCACACAGAAACACAAAGTGTAAAATACTGTTTCAGTACTAGTTATAGCATTACTTCACATTGGACAACACATTAAGGACAGATCCCACATGAGACGTAAGTACACAGTGACTCCTGTTGTTGACTTAACAATTTGACACTCTTGTTTATGGCGTCAGTAATCTCCCTAGGCTCTAGTCATGAGTTGCCAAGGCTATGGAAGCCTTTTGAGTTCACCGACTTCGATCTTACTCAGACAGGGTCATAGTCAAAGTGGAAGTTCTCTCCTCCCTTCAGAGAAAGGTACCTCCTTCTTTGATGGCCCCGTTTTTTCCACTGGGATCTCACTCGCAGAGATCTTTCATTTAGGTCTTCTTTTTTTTTTTTTTTTTTTTTTTCCCCAGAGTGTCTTGGCTTTCCGTGCCTACAATACTCTCATGGGCTCTTCAGCCAGATCTGAATGCCTTAAGGGCTGATTCTGAGGCCAGAGTGTTGTTTAGGACATCTGCCATTCTATGAGTCTGCTGTGTATCCCACTTCCCATGATGGATCGTTCTCTCCCTTTTGATTCTATCAGTTAGTATTAGCAGAAACTAGTCTTGTTTGTGTGACCCCTTTGACTCTTAGACCTATCAGTGAAAAAAAGCATCTTTTAATTCCATTTTCCATGAACATTTTAAATATCTTCATTTGTTTTTCCTAAAAGTATATTTTTATATTCATTATTTTAATTTTATGAGTTAAATACAGTTTTGTTGTAGGAAAATTTTTAGGAGTTTTCACTAAATGTTGCCACTCAAAGATTCACTCATATTGTTGCATGTTGCTATAGTACATTTGCTTTGATTTCTGCTTAATATTCCTTTTTGTAAATACCTTGCTTAATGTTTCCCTATTCAAAAAAATCTTTCTACATTATCTTGAATTTTGAATATGACAAAAGTGAAAACCAGGAAACAATTTTCAGAGACCGCAGCTTCATTCTGAAGCCCTAATATTCCCAGTTATCACTGAACCGAGGTTCAGAAACAAAGCCCCAGAAACAAACGAAACCCTCTTAGCATTAATCTCTGAATCTTGACAACTCTGGGCCCTGGTTCATCAGGATTACAGGCCCCTTGCAAAGCTTCACATCGTCCTTCAGCCAGTATTTCTAGAAGTCCCTAGGGAATGTCTTACAGGCATCCAAAAAATCAGTCTTGACTGAAGCCCACCGATGTTCCCATTTCTGGAGACACACTACAGGGTCACCCTCACCTCCACTGATCTTCAACTAACCACGGACGCTGAGTTTCAAAGAAAGCACTGATGTCCCCATCACTAGCAGCTAAGTCACAAATGCTGGCCTCAACTCCTTGCTGTAACCCACCAGCCTTGTTCCCCTAGTCTAGCCTCTGCTGAGATGCTGAGCTCTCTCAACTCACCTTCATCTTGGCATGAGATTTTTAAGGTCCCCTGAGGAGGAAGTAGGAGAATGCCCCTGTCCTCTGTTGTTCCTTCTGATGGCAAACACATGCCACCAGAGTAGCTGGCTGTAGGCAGGTGTAGGCTACCAGCCACCAGGTTGTCCTCAGAAGCTCTACTCCCATTATGCTGCTGTAACTTTGGAAGCACCGTGCCAGGCTCCTTGTACCTTACAGTGCATTTTCTCTTGGGGACTTGCCGTCTCTTCCCATTGTGTATCCCTTTCCTCACTCTGAAAGTTTAGTCCCTCAGCACTGTGTGAATCAGTGGATATGAGTGGAGAGAGAGCTGAGTCCTAACCCCACACCTCAGACAGAACAAGAGTGCAAATTCCAACTCTCCTGGAGACTAAGCTATTCTTTTGTGTTGCTCTGTCTGTTAGCTTTGAATTGCCACCTACAAAATCCATTGCCCAGTAATTAAAAAACAGTAAGATAATGGGGCTTATGAAAGCAAAATGCACTTGGAGGGAGCACCAATTTCCACCATCTTTCCACACACATCTTTAAATATCTCCTTCCATCAGTGCCTCCTCTCACTCAAGTCTTGCTAAAGGGAAAGACATGTGAGAAGTTTAGATTTTGCCACTAGTGTATAAGCAGACATTAATACACAGAGTGTGTGGATGTTAAATCATTTGGCATATAGTTATGAATAATACTTCCCTGAATCACATCACGTAAATGCAACATATCCTTCTTTCTCCACATTACAATCAGTGTCATGAATCCTCCACTTTGTGATATTAATATCTTTGCAAGAAAAATAATATATATGTGTGTATATCCTGTCTACATTTGAAGTGATTGTGGCAAAATGTTTTAAAAATGTTAAACTTTAAAACTCAAAGAAATAAACAGTTTTTTTTTTTCCACAGGTGGCCAGCCTGCAGTTCCCCACAGCTCCCCCTTTTTTGTTATTTATGGCATGGAGTCATGCCCGTCTGTTGCTGAGGGTCAGAGCGATACATAGCAAGCATAGCCTGTCGGACCACTACAAATCAACAAATCTGATGCACTGTTAAATTCAAGTCCTCAGGACAACAGGAGTGATTAAGCAAGACCTCAAGTAACAATGTTAATGCCATTTACAAAGAAAAAACTGATACAAAAACATTCTTATTTACGTTACACAAAGCTTAGGTGTTAGCCTTGAACGTAACTTTCAAAATACCTTCAAATATATCTAACTCAGGTCACTTTGCTGATTTGCTGCAGTACAAATCACGTGCAACATCTTTTCTTTCCTTAAGACAAAACAATTCAAACAATACTGCAAGTACATCACTAAACACCATGAACTCAGGAGTTTTGCCACACTTTTTTCCTATTCAAAAAACTTATAGTATATAGAGCTATAGCCAATGCATTGCAATTAGCTACCATATATTCTCCTATTCCCCCTTTTTGTTTATAAAAGTTTTTAAGTACAGGTGAGTCTGTTCAATTATTGCCTGCCCTTGGGATTATTAACGTGCTTTATGCCGAATTCTTTTAAGAATGTAGCAAAACAGGCCAAAGTGTACGCCGGCTCGTTATCTGTTTTAGTAATTTTGGGCATCCCCAAGCTGCAAAGGACTGTAGACAGTGTTGAATAACTTGTTGAGTTCCTTCTTTGCTTAGAGCCGTGGTTGACACAATTCCAGAGAACGTGTCCACCGACACGTGCAAACAGCTCTGGCGTCTTGCATCTGCGTGATTAAGGCGTTCTTCAACCTTAAGATTGCAGCTGTACGAGGTGAGGCGAGCTGTGAATCGCCTTCCAAAATGTTAAACAATGAGGCCGTATCCAGTTTAAGTTACCACATAATGTCCTAAGTCCTGCGGTGGATAGGACAAAATCTAAAGGGGCCACCGTAGTTGGTGTTAACCTTAGTCCTAGGTACTGGACCACAGTGCCCTTTTGAATCTTTTCTGGTACAATCTGTAACCCCGCCGTCTGCAAGCATGAGGTTAGCATGGTAAATGCTCTTTCTAGGGTGTCTTCTCTCGCAGCTGCCAACAACAGGTCTGCAAATGAAGTTGCTCTAAGACATCCTTCTCAAATAAAGTTACAGGGATAGCACACACGTAAGGTTGTACTTTGCCTGTGGTGCCTTCTTGATCTTTTCAGTCTAGCACTTGCGCTTCAGGATTGGGCAACAGCGGTGCCTAATCCTACCAAGGTGTTATCTCCTTCCTGGAGGGCCCATGAAGGAGGCCAGTCTTGTTTGGAGATCTGTGCCCGTATCTAACAGCCCCTTGATTGCCTTTCTTTAGATAATAAGAGTCCATAGTGGGCGCTCGCCAAGAGTCTTAGTGAGGGCTATAAAATGCTTTCCTTTGATTACCTCTAGTATCCTTTATAAGGCTATGGGCCGCAATGGCAACAGCTGCACTATCCCCTTAGTAGATTGGAACATTACTTCGAGCTTTGAGCAAGGCAACTGAATAAGCCCTGTTATAACCACTAACCCCTTTAATGAATTTGTAGCCCTTCCTATAGTAACGCCTAAACCGAGGTTCCACATCTGTTGCCTGGATTCCCATTTGAAGTGTTAATACTAAACAGTTGGTGGCTCGCAGCTCTGTGCAGTAAACGCTTGCCGGTCCTTTTGAGATGGTCCTACTCCTCCCATGGTTTGTCCTCTCACTTACTGAGTTTTCGGGCCCCTTGGGTGTGGGGCCCGCCACTCTTTTTTTGGAATGTACTATTCTGGCCACTTAACCTGGTGGGCGATAGGAGCGGATTGCCTGCCTTATCTTGCTTGGAATAGCACTCATTTGCCCAATGGTTGCCTTTACTGCATCGAGGGTACAGTCCTAGTTGGCGTCCCAATTGTCTGTTCTGTACGTTCCCTTTTCATGTGACCTTCTTTTCCACACTTTAAACATCTTTGTCCTAGCCCGTTCCTTGGAATGGCCTTCCATGCCCTCCGGGCTAGTTCTCTCACTTGCATCAAAACCTCATTAGGGCAGCTAGCCTGAGCCTGTTCGTCATTATCCTCATTCCAGGCTGGCTGACCGTTCCGAGCGTTAGCATGGGCCTGAGCCCTTGCGAGCTCTCTGTAAGCCGCGGATCAGAGGAGGAAGTCTTTCCCCACCAAGCACTGCCTTGAAGCCAGTTTGCAGCAACACGGGAGAACTCCTCTTATGAGCTAATGTGCCGACCTCTGTCTCCATCTAGGCTCCCAGATTGAGATTCTCTTTCCTCTAGTAAATCAGCCCCTTCGTCTAAGAGGGTTGCTATTTCCTAGCTTGGTCCATCAGTTGCCATAGCCTAAGGACTTCAGGCGATTTCTCTGCTGCCCTCAATTGTCTTCCGACCCTACGCCATTGTTCCTGTTCTAACTCACTGCTTTACAGCGGCTGCTTTCACGGGCGTCCCCGCTACTTTTTTAATGTCGAGGAATTCCTTTTTTCCGCGGTACCAACCCTAGACTTTACCGCCTAGACTCCCGTGTTTTTCACACGTTCTAATTTTTTCCCTAGACTTTACCGCCTAGACTCCCGTGCTTTTCATACATTCTAATTTTTTTTTCTGGTACCAACCCTCCTAGACTTTACCGCCTAGACTCCCATGTTTTCCACATGTTCTAATTTTTTCTTTCCTGCTTCCAGTGACCGGCCCGACTATCCGAGGGTCGGACAGATGGTGCCGTGACTCGGATAGTCGGGCCGGTCAATAAACAGTTTTTTTTAAAGAGTTAACTTTAAGATAAAATTAAAATAACCTGGAAACTAGAACACAATAATGGCAGAAACTCCCTAATCTTATTGATGGTGATTAAGGAGTCTACCATTGCCAGCTGAATCGGGGGCTACATTAAAAAGTCCAACAGTATGGGTGGGAATTCGTAAAGATAACATGATTTCAAAATGTCCTTGTCCAGGAGCAATTACTATACCCCACAATCTATTTCTAGCATAGAATATTAGAGTGTCTCTCTGAATTACTTCTCTTTTTTTCTCTCCCCCACCTTTCTTTTCACATATTTCATGATTCCCACCCTTTCAACAAACACGCATGGCAGAGGTGTGCTAAGTTTTGACTATAATTAATAACTAAAATTTTTAGTGAAATATTTGCCAGATATTGTGCTAAATGCTTTACATGAATTATCTCATTTAATACAGCAGCTATATAAAGTAAACACTATTATACTATTTATTCTTTTAAAAAAGACTTTTGATTTGGAGAGGTCAAGACCTGGCTGGTAATTTCATAACCAGTAAAAAGGGAACACAGGCCATCTGAGTTCTCTGCTAACCATTTACCATCATGATTTTCCATTTTTTTAATCACTTCCTCAAATTAGACTCTCAGATTTTTTTTTGTTCTGTGACTCTAATAATTTTTGTCCTCCTGCATATCAAATAATGAAACATATCCAATCAATAATGTTTATAATATGAAATAATATATAGGGGCAAATTAAAATGTTCATTACTATATTGTCAAATATTCTTTATCCAGTATGTTCTGAAACACTAGAATTAAAAAGTTTCTACAAATTGATCTTTTCTTGTAAAGAGAAAAATAACATGAATAAATGTATAGATGTGGCTATAAACAGAGATTCATCAAACTGTTGGCAGTGGTTATTTCTTGTTTCTACTGAACAATTTTTATTTTCTCTGCTTTTTTTATGTGATAAAAAGTATACCTCTCACTCTTCAAATGTCAACTTCTAGCACTATGTTGACAAAGGATAAAATAGATAATTCTTCATTACAAGTGAGGAATAATTACTAGATCATTCTGGCATCACTAACAATGTTTTAAATGTGCATCCCTTTAAACTATTGATTCCATGAGACTTTTTAATAATAATAAAAAGCTTAGTTCTATATAAATTACACTATCAGAAAATGGGCAAATTTTAGCACATTCATAATATAAAGAAAATTATCAGTGTATAATTATATATCTTTAAAGTCCATGGAAGTCAAACAAAATGGATAAGCTATCAGAAGAGCTGATAAATTAATAAAGATTAATTATATAAATTATCAGTTGTAAATTGTAGAAGATTAATTTTTAAAGGCAGTAATGCTTACAACTATAATAAAGAACATTATACTTCTGGAAGTTGACATATAGGAAATAAAAATTAATAAAAAAAGATAAACAGAAGAGACAAGAAAAAATTTGAATTAAATAGAAATATATCCTAGTCATTATACAATAGGAATAGCAATAATGCTGTATCTGATTATTTAATACAGCTGGAATTGAAATAGAAATAGAAGAAATATAGAAATAGGAGAGAAATAAGATTTTAAAAAGCAATAAACATATCCAGCACAAGTGTCTATATCTCAAACAACTTTGCAAAAATGCACTATTCTTCCCAAGGCTCTTGACTGAGGAGGGTGTAGCAGAGTTGCCAGCAGAGCTGTTATGCTCATTGGGAACATTTTCTCAATTGTTCTTGTAAAGATTAATCCTCTCTATGAATTAATTCATCATTAATTTTATTCCACAAAACCTGGTTATTTTTCTATGAATGAATAAAATCAAGTCCTGAGTCTAGCTAAGCTGAGAACATACCAAGTGTTGGGCATTAAACTGAATTTTGTACACACATGATTTTAAAAAATGCACAAAAAATCTCTATTTGAAGAGTTAAGTAAGCTAATTCTTGTTTTACAGATAAGACTGAGACCCAGTGAGGTTAAATATGTGGATAGGCTGTTGCTGTGAGTTCATCTTCAACATCATCCTGTTCTTCTTAAAATGAGTTACTCATTTGTAAACTGCTGACTTACATGGAGTGTTGTCCCCATTAACTTTTGATAAAGTATCAATAATTTCACTACTCTTCCACACAAGTTCATATTCTTCAATTTTAGCAGAATCCATTTTGTTCTGATGGAGTCTCTTTCCAAGCTGATGTCTTATCCTTCTTAGTGCCTCAAATCAGATCCAGTACAGTCATGTGATAAAAAATTACCATGAGTTTATCATGTTGCACAAACATTTGAGATCCATGCAGTAATTTTTTTCATAATACACATTTTCCATGAGCTTTTTGAAGGCCTCTGTGTGCCATTTCTTCATGATTTATGTATCAGTATTAGCAGGCTGTTAAAAATAATTCATTCCTTCTAATGGGGAGTGAGCTTCCAAATTGATTAGATAGACACATACATGTATGTGATGAATGAAAGAGACTAGATGATGATGATGATGATAGATAGATAGATAGACAGACAGACAGACAGATGCAGATAGATGACAGCCTCCACTGCATAGCAGTTGTGATTTTCAACATGACTTCTCTGTCACGAGATCAAAAGTTCTTCCTAACTGTAGCAGCTCAGTTTTCCTGCTTAATCTCCACACCCACTATTGGAAGGCTACTGAAGCATAACACCAACCTCAGAAGCTTGGGACATCCAACAATTCACGAACTCAGACAGCAAAGCCCAAGCTTACACAGAGCCCTGTGACCTGAGCTGACAGTGGATGCACACACCCAAAGCATCAACAACTGGGCTTAAAACAGAACACTCTGCACCTTGCTCAAATATTTCTCATCTATTCATCAGTTGACTGACAAACACTGAGTGCCTGTTATTGAAGAAAAATTAAAGCACACCTTTGTGCTTAAGTTTCATAAAAATGAGCAGACTCACTTTTATTTACAATTACCTCTGAGGTAGCTTCTATCACTTTCTATTGCTTTGAAAACAACAGATCAAGGAAATACACTTCCAAATTCATTGATGATTGCTATACAGTAACTGATGCATTTTATGGGTGAAATTGATTTTGCACCAGCCATTGTTCATGACTTTATGTAAATGTATTACAACCAAGCTCAACAAACCTTGAAAATAACTCAAGCATAAAATTTTGAAGTGTATTTCACATTTAATGTTTTTCCCCTTGGGTGTTAATAGCTTACACAACAGAAAGTCAAACATGCATCAAAATGCAATCTAATTTAAAGTTTTTAATGTTACACTAATGAATCAAACAACAAGCTAATTCATTTTACCTTCTAAAAGAGGAAATATGCCTTTTTTGAATTATAAAAGAGGGGCTTATATGTCTCATTTCTGTAATACTGAGTGGAAAATACAACCCAGAAATGTGAACCTGGCCTCTAGAGAGATCATAGAATCCAGGTGGCATCTGTATGTGCATAAAATTTGTTCCAAATGCCTTCTTATCTACAGCTATGTATCTGTGCAAAAAAAGCAGAAGTTGAATATTGCTCCAATCCAGGCCCTAAGGCCATGTTGCTTATCAGAAGGAAAAGGAGCCTGTTCAGGTAGGCTGGAAAGCACTCCGGATAATGGCAGCATCACATCAAACTTGACATGAGGAAAGGAGGCAGCCAGGTGCTCCTTCATGTGGACATGAGTCCTTCAACCACCACTCAAGTTCATAGCCCCAACCCTGACACGAGCAAGCTTGCAACCAGAATAGTGTCACTTGATTTTGAGAATATGGCAGAATCCACAGCCCACGCCCCACAGGGACAAAAGAGGCTTCTGAATGATGCTGGACATTGCACCAAAATCCGTTCAATCATCTAGACCTTGTGTTCTTCCAGCAGCGCTAGCAAGTGAACACATGCGGCTGTTTGTCCCTGCCACATTTGAAAAATATCCACGATTAAATTGTGGCCCACAATCAGACCCATTTTAAGGAATGGAAACTTGTGGTTCTCTGGTTGACTGTATTTCATTTTCACAGATGAAACTGGGAGGGAGATGCCAATCTGAGATGGCTTGAAGACAGTTTAAGATTTGTACCATTTTTGGACTGTGAGTGTTCGTCAAGAATACTGTTTTTATCTTTTGCACATTATTTCCCTTTCTACATTTTACTAGTTATCCTGTATACAAGCTTAATATGTCACTTTAGAAAATTATTTACTTGAAAGTTGAAGTTAGAGAGAGAGAAAAACAGAGAAATCTTCCATCTGCTTGTTCACTCCTCAGATGGCCATAATGGCCAGATTTGGGTCAGGCTGAAGGCAGGAGCCAGGAGTTTCCTCCAGGGCTCTCAAATGGGTAGCATGGGCCCAAATACATGGGCCATCTTCTCCTGCTTCTCACAGGCCATTGGTAGGGAGCTGGATCAGAATTGGAGCAGCCAGGACCAAAACCAGCACCCATATACCTACAACAACAAGCTGGGGCTGGGTCCAAAGTTCAGAGCTCAATCTAGTTCTTCCATGTAGGTGGCAAAGACCCACATACTTGAGCCACCACTGCTGCCTCCCAGGGTGCACATCAGCAGGAAGCTGGAACCTGAAGAGGAGCCAGGACTCAGACCCAGGCACTCCAATAGGGGGTGCTAGAGTCCCAAGCGGAACTTTAATCACTGCATCAAATGCTTACCCTGTACTCATTAATAGTGTGTTGTTAGCTTCCACATGTGTGGGAGAGAATAGTGGTTACTGGGGGCTAGGTAGCATGGAAAGGAGAATGGAAGGAGGTTGGGTAACAAGATCCAAAACCCAGTCAGATAGAAGTAAAGAGTTCTTGTGTTCCACAGCACGGTGGTGTGGCTGTCCCTCACGATAATGTCAAATACACCATATGAAGGGTGAGAAAAGAGAAGATGGTAGGCTCCAAAAACAAAGAAAAATAGGGAAATAGAAAGGTAGATTGCTAAGCTGATCAGTTAGTATTGTATGTGTGTTAGTATTGTATGTGTGCTGTACCCATAAAAATGTACGTGCACAACATATTAGTAAACATTTTTTAAGGAGGCTGGCACTGTGGCATAGAGGGTTAATCCACACCTGCAGTGCTGGCATCCTATATGGGCACTGGTTCGAGACCTGGCTGCTCTACTTCCAATCCAGCTGTCTGCTAATGTGCCTGGGAAAGCAGCAGAGGATGATCCAAGTGCTTGGGTCCCTGCACTCCTGTGGGAGACCTGGAAGAAGCTCCAGGATCCTGGCTTCACCCTGGGTCAGCCCCAGTCGTTGCAGCCATTTGGGGAGTGAACCAGTGGATGGAAGATCTCTCTCTCTCTTCCTTCTCTCTATATAACTCTGCCCTTAAATAAAATAACTCATTGCTCTGTAAGTAATGTGACATTCTTCTCTGCTTTCAAGATTCTGTGTTTATCTTTGGCTTTCATCCATCTGATTATTATGTTTTTGGCTTGATTGACTTTGAATTTGTCTCATTTGTGTCCACCAAATTTCTTGAATCTGTCAATTATGTTTTCACAAAATCTGAGAACAATTCAGCTGCAATTTCTTTAAATTTTTGTCATTTTAAATCAGCTGTCTCCTCTCCTGCTGGGATTCCAAATACATGTATGTTATAGTCTTGGGGCCGGCGTGGTGGCGCACTAGGTTAATCTTCTGCTTGCAGCACCGGCATCCCATATTGGTGCTGGGTTCTAGTCCCGGTTGCTCCTCTTCCAGTCCAGCTCTCTGCTGTGGCCCGGGAAGGCAGTGGAGGATGGCTCAAGTGCTTGGGCCCCTCCACCCACATGGGAGACCAGGAAGAAGCACCTGGCTCCTGACTTTGAATCAGCACAGCTCCAGCCATTGCAGCCATTTGGAGAGTGAACCAATGGAAGGAAGACTTCTCTCTCTGTCTCTCTCTTTCACTGTCTGTAATTCTACCTGTCAAATAAATAAATAAAACTCTTAAAAATAAATAAATAAATCAGCTGTCTCCTCTCCTGCTGGGATTCCAAATACATGTATGTTATAGTCTTTTTTTTTAATATTGCCCCACATGTTCCAAAGTTCCTATTCAGTTTTTTTCAGACTTTCTGCTTTTAGATTCAATATTTTTTTGTTAAAACATTTTCAATTTCACTGATTTCTGCATTCTGCTGTAAAGGACACTATAATTTTTTTCAAATATTAAACATTTATTTCTAAAATCTATTCGATATTCTTTTATATGTTTCTACTGAGATATCCTGCTTTTTCATTCATTTTGCGCATATTTTCCTTTACCTCAATGACTGTAGTTATAGAAGCTATTTTAAAAATTCTTAAAATTCCAACATCAGCTGCATTTGAACTTGGCATTGTTGATTGCCTCTATTTTAGATGATTACACTTTCTTGGTTCCTTGTATGTGTAGTAATTTTGGATTATAACTTTTACTTTATTTTATTAAAGGTTTATTTATTAATTTGAAAGAGAGAGGTCCTCCATCCACTGGTTCACTCCCAGATGGCTACAACGGCCAGAGCTGCGCCGATCCGAAGCCAGGAGCCAGAGGCTTCCTCCAGGTCTCCCATGTGGGTGCAGGGGCCCAAGGACTTGGGCCATCTTCTACTGCTTTCCTAGGCCATAGTAGAGAGCCGGATCAGAAGTGGAGCAGCCAGGACATGAACCGGCACCCATGTGGGATGCCGGCACTTCAGGCGGCAGCTTTACCCGCTATGCCACAACGCCAGCCCCGGGATTATACCTTGAACTTTAGAAATGCTATGTTGTGGAGAGCTTGCATTCTGTTACATCCATCAGACGCATGTGGGTGTTTAGTAGGCATGTAACCCAGTTAGATCAAGCACTACGCTCTCTCTCCTCCTGTCAGTGGTGGTTCACATCTCAGTTCAATACTTTGATTCTTTGCTGTGCTGAGACCACCCTGTGCTTACCTGGCTCAGGAGTCAGTCTGGACTCGGTCATTACCCATGCAGAAAATTAAGAGATTCACTCTCCAGCTTTCTCCTTTCTGAAATTCTCCCCTCACCTCTAGTATCTTCAGTTAATCAGGCTCTTTTCCTTAGTTCCTCTGGCCAGAAATTTAGCCTTCCTGTTCAAGCTGTAACCTGCCCTCAGGGGAAATCTGCGAGAACAAACCCGGAAAGCTTAGCACTGTACTGGCCACTTCTCCCCCTTACCTGCCCTCCACAGTCTGCCTCTTCTCTACTCTTCAGAGCCCTCAGATAGCTGTTTTCTGCACTTCGTCAGGTATGGGATTTTTAGCCGTGGAGGGTTTGTCTTTTGGGAGGTTATCACAGCAGAAGTGGGGTTCTTGTGAGGACGAACTGGCACATTTGTACCCACTGGCTGATAACAATGGGATCACTCAGGATGCATGTGCATATTTTGGCTGTAGTGGTATTAAACATTTGTTGACTTAACATATTCAGTTTTGAACTTTTAAACTATTCTTCTGAAACATAAATTTAGTAGCTGTACAATATGGCAACACACACATGTTCCCTTAGTTACTGTTCTCCCACTTCCAGATATTTTATTTCTATTTTGATAAAAACATTCAGATGACATTTTTGATTATTTCCTCACAACACATTTTTACTGGGAAAAAGACTGTCAAGAACTTGAAGGTCTTTAATCCAGAACATTTTTCATTCAACAGTCTCAGAACATTTTCTGAGAGTTCTAACACTAGGTGGTGTTATACAAAAATTATATTTTTATTACTTAAATTTTAATTTATTTGTTTACCAGTGAAGTTGAATATAATCTTATGTTCTTCTTTTAATCAATAGTCAGTATTGGATACGAATTTTTCATTTAAAAAATTGAAATACTCTTTTCCTAATGAGCTAAATGAGTTTCTTGATAAACTAAGAATATTAATGCTTGTTCCATTATGCTTAATGTAGATGTCCAATATGTGTCCTTTGCCTTTTACTTCTGTTTATATCTTTTTTAAAAAAGATTTATTTATTTATTTGAAAGGCAGGTTTAGAAAAGAGGCAGAGGCAGAGAGAGAGAGAGAGAGAGGTCTTTCATCCGCTGATTCACTCCCCAGATGGCCACAACAGCCGTTGCGGCACTGATCTAAAGCCAGGAGCAAGGAGCTTCTTCCAGATCTCCCACGTGGGTGCAGGGGCCCAAGGACTTGGGCCATCTTCTACTGCTTTCCCAGGCCATAGCAGAGAGCTGGATTGGAAGTGGAGCAGCCAGGACTTCAATCAGAGCCCATATAGGATGCCAGCACTGCAGGTGACAGCTTTACCCTATACGCCACAACGCTGCTCCACTGTTTATATCTTTAACATGTCAAAGTTATCCTATAGGTAATGAAGATATCTTTATTTACTAAATGCTCCTCCTAGCCACCAGTTAAATGACTTAACAACCTGGTGTAAAGGCTAACTGAGGGACAAAATGGAGGAACTAAGGCTAACCGCATTTTTTTGCTTCTGTACGAGTTGGCTAAGCTTGCATGCGATATCTTTAGAAAACAGAGAAGGACGGAAAGCCCCCAGCCCTTATCTTGTGACATACCAAGGTTTTACTGCTTTACTGCCGCCCTGCAGCCCCTCATCCTGTTGTGACATACCAAGGTTTTACTGTTTTACTGCCATCCTCGTCCTTGCTTGCTTAAGCTGATAAGGAAAGAAGAAAAACGGCAAAGCACGGACAGCCCGTACCACCCCCGCCCTGCTTGCTTTAGTTGATAAGAAGAAACTGCCCGCGACCCCATCCCAAGCCCCTTACCTAGCAACCATTAACTTACCCAATAGAATGCTAGTAACCTGTAGCTTGCCCAATAGAATTGTAACACAATTAAGTATGCTAATGCTGTGGTTTTTAGCTTTAAATACTCTGTAAAGCTGATGTTCGGGGCCACTCTCTCTCTCTGCACTACACTAGAGGGTGCTGTTGAGACGGCCCATTTGCAAATGAAATAAACTTCCTCTTGCTATTGCATCGGTTGGAGTGGAGTCTGTGTTTCTGGGGTCCGGTCAATTTGTGGGACGCCTGCTTAAGGGGTCTTACACTGGACTGAAATTTCTCTAAACAGGAAACCAAGACTTGACCTGAATCTGAGAAGAGAGGAAACACTCTTGAGTACTGTGGAACACAAACCACTTCTCCAATTGTGTTCTCTAAAAGAGGAGTGTCTTGATGGGCAGGAACCCTAACATTAGGTGCCAGAGAGAAATAAAAAAAAAAAAAAGGAATCACTAACACCAAAGGACTATTTCAGAATAACAGACTAAGGATTATTGTTTAGGAAGATGGTAATCCTTGGATCATTCAGGTTAGAGAGCAGCTTCACTTTCCCAAAAGTGAGTATGGTGGAATGGTGTGCATGGAAGTGTTCATTTTTTTTTTTACACACTTTGCATTCAAAGGAGAAATGCTCTTAATACACAAGACAAAAGCAGTGACTTGCTGGTGAATAAGCAGACATACAGATCAGGAATTGTAATTCACAATACAGGAGCCTCTTGCAGGTCCTTTTGATGGGCTTCTCCCAAGCCTCTCATTTTGGTAGGTGAGATCACATTCTCACTCTTCTCTCCCTGACCATTGTGAATTCTCCTCTCTCCTTGCCTTGGAGTAAAAGTAGTTAAATGGATCTCTCAACAAAACTACTCTTAAAATGCATCCACCTCCACTCCCCACCCCCCCATCCTTATCAGTGGGTGTCTAATCTGATTCTTATTCAAAACTGCCATTTCTTCAGGCCTTCAGCTGGGATAGGGCTGCTTTACATATGGTGTAAGGAGTCAAAAAAGAAGATAAGGAAGTAGTGGCAAAAAGAGGAAGTCACGGTTAGTGGGCTCCTGAGAAAGTTCTCAGACGGTTACGAATTGAAAACCCTGGAACATTTACAGCTCTGTACTTATCTCTGATTTCTCCTTTTTGGAGGTTCCAGGCAGGAAAAAAAATCTACTTATTTGACTGCATAATCTCCAGGCAGGACTGGCTCTCCAGTTGCTACAAAGGAGACCCATAGATACTTGTCCAAGCTCAACCCTTTAAGAGCCTTTGCAGGGTAGTCCCCTGTCACCTTGGGCCAAGAGAGCTCTGTGGTTACAACTGTCTCCACTCCAGGCACCTGCTTGTCATTCTGGGTGAGCCAGCCCCTATCTGCACAGAAGCACTGAGAAGGGAGAGATCTTCAAAAAACAGAGCCTCTCACTGGATTTCCCTCCGACCTCTTGCTGTTTTCTCTTCTTGAAAATTTCTATGTTCTCTGTTTTAACAGTGGGTTTGATCTTATTTTTTAAGTCCTCATTTCTTAGGACACGGCTGCTTATGCACAGAAGGAACCTAGAGCCAAGAACCACAGGCCACACATCCCAGGCACATGCACAAGAAGGAAAATCTGTCTGTCAGGACCAAAGAAGCCCGAGCAACCCCGGAACTTGAGTACACCAGAGCTCTTTCAGAATCGAGGAGTCCCTCAAACATGATGGCCTGATTCCAACTTTCTCCTCCAATCAGGGTTTGCCTTGCTGGGCATTTCCACAAAGGAGCTTCTTCCCATCTCATCCATACTACTTTCTCTACCCTACTAACCAGGGAGGCAGATTTGAGACATATTCTTACGCTTCTTGCCCAGGTAATAATAATTAAGTCCCAAAGGACCAGCTTTGCAGAGCATGACTGAGAGTGACAGGCAGGGACCCTACAGCACTTTCCTGTCTCAGGACCTGATGACTGAATATGGAATAGAAAAGAGCTTTGCTCTCTGTGCAGGTCTAAATCTACCGAAAGTGAGAAATCCTCTTTTAAATTTTTCCTCTATTTATCTTGTGCAATTGAAAGGAGAGACATCTCACACCCACTGGCTTACCTCCCCCACTCCCTCGGACTCTCAGTTCCTGCAACACCCAGAGATCAGCCACACCAAAGACAGGACTCTTTCCAGGTCTCCCACATGGGTACATGTGCAGCAGGGACCCAGGTACTTGAGCCATCGCCTGTTGCTTTCCAGGGTGTACATTAGCAGAAAGCTGGAATTGGGAGTAGAGCTGGGGCCCAAACCCAGGTGCTGTGATGTGAGATGTGGGTATCTTAATCACTAAACCAAATATGGCCGCTACGGCCAGCGTGCTGTGCTGACCCGAAGCCAGGAGCCAGGTGCTTCTTCCTGGTCTCCCATGTGGGTGGAGGGGCCCAAGCACTTGAGCCATCTTCCACTGCCTTCCCGGGCCACAGCAGAGAGCTGGACTGGAAGAAGAGCAACCGGGACAGAACCGGTGCCCCAACCGGGACTAGAACCCGGGGTGCAGGCACCGCAGGCAGAGGATTAGCATAGTGAGCCACGGCGCCTGCCTCATAAGATATTGATAGGACTTATTCAGTAGTAGAGAATGTGCACCAACTTATGTGACCTTAAGTAGAAATGAGAACTTATTCTAAAGAAAAATAAATGGCTTTGAGAATACTGAACAGGAAGGTCAGAAACAAGCTGGACTCAGAAAGTGGTGGTTGGGCATCTTGGAACTACCCATGCCCCTGTAACCAAACTTCCACTTGACATCAGTGGCCTAGGGCAAGCTCCTCAGCCACCCTGTGCCTTGGCTCCCTCATCTGCACAATGGGAGCGATGATATCTGCCTCATGAGATGTGTGTGGATGTGGAATGAGTTGACAGGTAAAGGCCTTGGAACTACATCTGGGATGTGCTAACCACTCAGAGATTTAGCTATTGTAATGGTAATTCCTCTTGTTGGTTGTTTCCTTGAATCTTCCCAGGTATCTCAATTTCTACTTGGTTTCCTTCATAAAACTTACCATCCTTTTAAGTTATTTTGTTTTCTTAATTGTTTATTGTAAAATACAAATCTTCTGCACTAGTATTTAAGAGTTTTCACAACCTCTGTAGAGGGAGGTGTTGAGTATTCTGCTGTGTGTCCTGTTTGCTGAGAACTGTCAGCCTGTTTCTAACCCAGCCCTGCGAGCCCCTCTGCTCGGGAAACGTAGCTGGCTGTCATCCCCAGAGCTGTTTCTGTCTACCTCAGCTGTCAGGCTGAATGAATTAGGACTAATTTTGTTGCAAGTCTGACTGAGTAGACGACCCCCAGGTAATGCTTGTCTTTCCTCTCTTTCTTTGAAGAACAACCCTGGTTGGGATTGTAATGACGCAGGGGTCCACTTGCAGGTATCCCCAGGATAGGGTGCAAAGTCAGCAGTGGAACAATCCCTAGTTTTTCTTTAGTTAATTCATTACGAAGAATTGCACAGGAGACTGTAGATGTGTAGTGAAGGAAAGGAGGAAATGCTGCAAAAGTTGTCACCTTAGCAGTCAGCACCTCCTGTTCACACACCTTACTTGTGCTTGCCTACACCCACTCCTTTTGCATAGATTTCCCCTTGAGGGTGGACTGCCACCATGCATGCACAACCTGCGGATACGTGCCACCTCACTGCAGATGAGCGGTGCAGATCACATGGTCCCTTGAAATCCCAGGGTTCAACATTCAATTTCTAGTAAGACTCACTGTCAAACTCGATGCTCGATGCTATTCTTCAAAAGACTATTCATCTCCAGAAGCTCTAAAATCCCAAGAGTCCATGCTCTGGTTCTCCTCTGCTGGCTCCACAGAGATACCTGCCTACACCAGTCACTTTTTTTTTTTTTTTGACAGGCAGAGTGGACAGTGAGAAAGAGAGAGACAGAGAGAAAGGTCTTCCTTTACCGTTAGTTCACCCTCCAGTGGCCACCACGGTCGGCGTGCTGCAGCCGGCGCACCACGCTGATCCGAAGCCAGGAGCCAGGTGCTTCTCCTGGTCTCCCATGGGGTGCAGGACCCAAGTACTTGGGCCATCCTCCACTGCACTCCCTGGCCACAGCAGAGAGCTGGCCTGGAAGAGGGGCAACCGGGACAGAATCCAGCGCCCCGACTGGGACTAGAACCCGGTGTGCCGGCGCCGCAAGGTGGAGGATTAGCATAGTGAGCTGCGGCACCGGCCCACCAGTCACTTCTGAAACCTCAGCTCCACTATACTGTGAGTCTCAAGCAGTGAGCAGTCTCGGTGGCACCCTGGAATTGCTGCAGAATCTTTTCTTGCTCTGGGCTCTGCTCAAAATTGATAGTCTATGGGCTTCTCAGCAAGTGGGTAAGAGCAGTGTACGTCAAGAGGAATATATGTCATCCAAATGCCCACGAAGCCCACCAAGAACTGTAGCCTTCTTTAGTAATAAGGGAGTATGCAGTAGTTTCCATTAACTGGGCAATGCCCTGACAAGGAAATAGAAATTAAATCTATAGGGATTAGTTTGGAGAAAATGAGACACTTGGCCCACTATAGCATTAAGTGTTTCGTAAGTATTAGTAATAATGAAGAGGAGGGGGCCGGTGCTGTGGTGTAGTAGATAAAGCTGCCGCCTGCAATACTGGCATCCCATATGGGTGCTGGTTCAAGACCCGGCTGCTCCACTTCCGATCCAGGTTTCTGCTATGGCCTGGAATAGCAGTAGAAGATGGCCCAAGTCCTTGGGCCCCTGCACCCACTTAGGAGATCCAGAAGAAGCTCCCGGCTCCTGGCTTCGGATCAGCGCAGCACTGGCTGTTGCGGCCAATTGGGGATGAACCAGTAGATAGAAGACCTCTCTCTCTCTCTGCCTCTCCTTCTCTTTCTGTGTAACTCTGACATTCAAGTAAATAAATAAATCTTTTTAAAAAATGAAGAGGAGGAATATGGTTTTGTCACTGTATTTTAAATTTAAACAAAATGGAATGAGGAAAGCCCTTTAGGACTTCCAAAACTTCCATTCTTCCCTCATGATTATAACACTCTATGGGAAGTTAAGTCAAAAAAAAAAAAAAAGAAGAAGAAGAAGAAGAAGAAGAAGAAGAAGGAAAAGAAATAATATGGGTGGTAGAAATAACTATAGCCATATATCTTCATAAAAAGCAGTTGACTAAGTTCAAGAAGCCAGCTTCCATTTGTGCAAGCAGGTGGCTGAAATATTTTCTATGTAGGAATGTGTTCCAGTGAGGCCCTTGATTGTTTCACAGTTTTTCACGAGAATATGGCAAGAAATGTCCTCAGTACACAGTTGCTACGCATGTTTGTGTGAGATGAAGACAGAGGAAGAAGGAAGAGTTTTTTGGTCCAGAAGGTGGAGGCTGTTGAGCCCTCTTCAATGTCTCCCTGACACTGTTTTAGAGCCTGTCCATGCCCCCAGGAAGTCCAAGGACCAAACAGCCAGAGACTCCACTACAGGGAAGGTCATCTGCACCCAGCAGTGCGACTAAAGCAGGGGGCTTACCCAGAGGTGCCTCTTTCCCAGGAAGCTTCCCTGACACTCCATTGTCATCCCTGGGCTTCAGAGCCCTGACCTCCCCTGTACCTATGGAACTGCCAATGCCACATCCTGGGATGCTGGCAAAACCTATGGGATCACGAAGACCCACAAGATGAGAAAGGAACAGGAGAGCGTGTGCTCTGGAGTAGACTGGAACCACTGAGTACAGGCCAAATTTAACACACATGGAAATAACATCTTTGCTTGTTTACTTCTTGTGTATGTCAGACACTATATTTAATGCTTTTACATATTAATTCAGTGCATAATGATGAGGAAGTTGGGATTTTTGTTCAAGGTGGTAGGCAATAGGCTTGAGAACATGGAAGTGGGTTTGTTTGCAGGGTGTGGACAGGGCAGGAACTATAGAGAACTGTGGAGAGCATAGGTAAGTGGTAGGACATGAAGTAGGGTTTGGGACCCTAGCAGACCTGCAGAAGTCATGCCATTTTCTATAAACTCCTGCTCCCCTGAACAGGTAGGTAACAAACCACATGAGGGCAGAAATAGGATCAGCTTTACAATCAGTGAGAGATGGCTCAGCTAGATAACTCAGTAAATACTCAATAGAAATATTGGATAAGTGAACGAAGTCTACCAGGCACCAAAGCCAAGGAGACTTGCACTGTTATCATGGGCCAGTGCATATAAAATGCCCCCTGCATGGCTTCCCATCTAGTTTAACCATAACATCACCCAGTAAGTGCATATAGCAGATCTGTGAAGAAGAGAACATTTGATTTCCATAGTATGTACAGAAGAGGAAGTGCTAAGTAGCAAATAGCAGAACTTTTGGCTTGCCCTTCTCAAAATCTTCTAGGCTAGCTCATTGGTGCCACTGTGGACAGCCTCTGTCCTCAGACCTGAGTTGTATGGTCAGGTGCAAGAGAAGCTTCTCTGAGTCTCATAGAGTAGGCACCCATGCTGCTGTGGCCTTTGCTACTTGTTCTAACTGAATACACAGCATGAAACAGACCTGCTTAGGATGACCACAGCCTTCCCCAAGCACTGACCTCAGATGCTCATGAAAGCTTCTCATGGCTTCGGCTCTCAGGTAGTTTCTAGGCTGACAGGGGACTGGGTAATCTTTCCTTAGATGATAGGCCGTTAACTTCTTAAATAAGAGCTTAGTATCATATCAAAATACAAAAGATGATAGGGGCTGGCGCTGTGGCTTAGCCAATTAAGCTGCTACCTGCAGCACCAGTATCCCATATGGACACCAGTTCAAGTCCCGGATACTCTACTTCTTATTCCACTCCCTGCTAATGTGCCTGGGAAAGTAGTGGAAGATGGCCCAAGTGCTTGGGCCTCTGCACCCATGTGGGAGACCTGGATAAAGCTCCTGGCTCCTGGCTTCAGCCTGGCCCAATCCAGCCATTGTGGTCATTTGGGGAGTGAACCAGCGGATGGAAGACTTCCTCTCTCTCTCTCTCTCTCCCTCTCTCTCTCTCTCCCTGTCTCTCTTTGTTTCTCCCTCTCTCTCTGAAACACTGCCTTTCAAATAAGTAAATAAATCTATTTTTAAAAAGAAAGCAGAAATATTAATATTTATTGATTTCTCACTAATAATTTGCATGCATTCATTCTAATCTCTGTACTAGCTACTCCCAAGTAGGATGCATATTAGAATTGAGGAATATATGGAAATTCTGTTAAATTTTGAAAAACCACATTAACATGCTGAATAAAGGAAATCATATGGTGACAACTGATGTCAAAGGTATTGGAATAAAATTAAAAGTCAATATAATATTCAATATTTAATTAATAGTCAATATTCCAAAAGTAAGTATTATTTAAATCAGAATAATTAACATGATAAAGAATATGTATTACAGATTGACAGCCAGCATTATACATAATAAAACAGGACCAACATTGCCATTTGAATTGGAGTCAGAACCAAGATGCTTGTGATCATCATCACATTTGTCTTAGTTTTTTTAAGTCCTGACCAATTCACTACATTAGTTGCAAAATTAAGAGGCACACATATTTGAAGATAAAATTTTTAAAATCATTCATTCTTTCATCATGTTCACCACTGTTATTTGCCCTTGCTTGTTTATTCCTATTGCTATGTATTATATAGACTCTGCTCTTTATTATATTATCTATGTGGGATGGTTAAAATGCGTAAATTTGCATTGACTTGAAAGACCCAAGAAAATGTCCAAAACAGGGAAACCCTGGAATATTATCAATAACCAGTCTTAGGCTGGTGCTGTGGCACAATAGGTTAATCCTCTGCCAGCAGCATCAGCATCCCATATGGGTGCTGGTTCTAGTTCTGGCTGTTCCTCTTCAGATCCAGCTCTCTGCTATGGCCTAGGAAAGCAGTAGAAGATGGCCCAAGTCCTTGGACCCCTGCACCTGCATGGGAGACCTGGAAGAAGCTCCTGGCTCCTGGTTTTGGATCAGCTTAGCTCTGGCCATTGCGGCCATTTGGGGAGTGAACCAGCGGATTGAAGATTTTTCTCTCTGTCTCTCCCTATCTGTCTGTAACTCTACCACTCAAATAAATAAATAAAAGTTCAAAAAAAAAAAAAACAGCCTTAGCTTGTGATGAAGAAATTCCTACCACAATAGTAATAAAAGTGAAAAATTAGAAGCAGTTAAGAGTGTTTGTTAGTATATGGAAAGGAAATACATAAAACTGTGCAAAGAAAGCTTAAGTGAATAAAGACATATTATTAGCCTGGATAGGAACTCTAAACAGATTGTTATAAAAACATTAGTTCTCCTCAACTGGATTTGTACATTCTGTATAATTTCAAATAACCTGCAGAATTTTCCTTGAATTTCAACAAAATGTTCCAAGTACATCTGAAAAAATATATTATTGAGAATATCAAAGGGTAATTTTTTTCTAATTTTATTTATTTATTTGAGAGGTGGAGTTACAGATAGAGGGAGAGACAGAGAGAAAGGTGCTCCATCTATTGGTTCACTCCCCAAATGGCTGCAAAATCCAGAGCTAGGCCAATCCAAAGCCAGGAGCCAAGAGCTTCTTCCAGGTGGGCCCAAGTATCTGAGCCATCTTCTACTACTTCCCCATGCCATAAGCAGAGAACTGGATCAGAAGTGGAGCAGCCGGGACATGAATCTGTCACCAGTATGGAATGTGGGGGGCCACAGGCAGAGGCTTAGCCACAGCGCTGACTTCAAGGGTAGTTTTTTGTTTTGTTTTTTTTTCTTTTTTTTTTTTTTTTTTTGACAGGCAGAGTGGACAGTGAGAGAGAGACACAGAGAAAGGTCTTCCTTTTGCCGTTGGTTCACCCTCCAATGGCTGCCGCGGTAGGCGCGCTGCGGCCGGCGCACCGCGCTGATCCGATGGCAGGAGCCAGGTGCTTCTCCTGGTCTCCCATGGGGTGCAGGGCCCAAGCACTCGGGCCATCCTCCACTGCACTCCCTGGCCACAGCAGAGAGCTGGCCTGGAAGAGGGGCAACCGGGACAGGATCGGTGCCCCGACCGGGACTAGAACCCGGTGTGCCGGCGCCGCAAGGCGGAGGATTAGCCTAGTGAGCCGCGGCGCCGGCCTGTTTTTTTTTTAATAGCAGTGTTTGTTTTGTTTTGTTTTCCTTCTCTTCATACTATATGATCATTAAGTATACTGAAAATAGATCTGAAAATAGATCATTGTAAAAATTAAGAGTGGGAATCCGAGAGAGAGAGGAAGGAAGAGTTGGAGCGTGGGGCCATAGGTAGGGGGTGGGGAGAGCCACTGTTACTAAATCTGAGTATCTGAAATATATGAAACTTGTATAACCTAAATAAAATATAAAAAATTTAAAAAGTGGTGTTGCCTATTTAATTCATATGTTTTAACAGAATCCATAGAAATATGTATCAATGGAAAATAACAGAAATATTCTCATTATGTATTTTTAACATATCAGAAAGAAACATAATCAAACAATAGATATTTACAGATCCCACTGCAAATTTTAAAATAAACTTTGTTAACTATGAGATACATATATTTTTAATTCTCAAAAACATGATGAAAAATTAAATTAAGGCTATTTTTAATACAGATCCTAATTAATTTTATAACATCAAAATTAAAAGTTTATATATATTATAATAGCACATCTATAATAGAAACAATATTGTATTAAGAAAACATTGCAACAAGTAAGGTAAAGAGTTGACGCATGATTAAAGAATTCACATAAATTGGCAAGAAAAATTAAAAATATTATTAGGTAAATGAATAAAGATCATGATTTTATAACACAAAAATACACCTTCCAACAGCTGCTTACTTGACTGCAAGCTTCATGAAAACTGTTGTTTATCCCCAAACTGAGCAGATTATGTAGCACATAGCTGTCACTCAAACAAGTCTTAAACGAGTAAGTGAATTCACCCAAGAAATGCAATTTACGCTCATTTGCAGCAACAACCTAAAAAAGCTAAATGCTAGTGAACATGTGTGGGGAGACTGGATGAGCACAGCCACACATTGCTGCTGGCACTGCTAATGGTAAAACGAACTTGTAGAGCCACTGAGCATGAAAATTGAGGAGTACTTTGATGCAGTAATCCCAGCTCCAGGACTTTAAAACAAAGGAGTAAGAGTAGAGAAGATAAGTCGCACAATGACATTCACTGTATTTATTATAACATTGAATAAATAAAAGAAGAATACAAAGCTGTATTTTACTCATTAAAATTAGGTTAAGAGCCTACACTTCACAAGAAAAATGTCTTGAGTGAAAGAAACAAATTGTGAAGCCACATGAGCTCTGGAATTGAATGAATGGACTGTTTTACTTATGATTTCAAATTGACACATGAAAGTTGTGCATATTTATGGAGTACCATGTGATATTTTCATTCATGCATGCACTGTATGACATTCAAATCAGGGCACACCTATGCTTCCCAAAAATGTTGTCATTCTTTTGTGATGAAAATTAATTAGATAAGATTAAGAAATCTTGGTGTTCTGTTATATATTATGGTGACTATAGTTAATGTAATGTATTTTTTCTTTAAAAAGATTAGAATAAATAAAAAAGATACATTTATTTATTTGTAAGGCAGAGTTACAGGCAGAGAGGGGGAGACAGAGAGAGAGAGAGGTCTTCCATCCACTGCTTCACTCCCCAAATGGCCACAACACTCATGGCTGGGCCAGGAGCTTCTTCCAGGTCACCCACATGGGTGGGGCAGGGGTCCAAGCACTTGAGCCATCTTCTACTGCTTTCCCAGGCACATTAACAGGGAGTTGGATCAGAAGTGGAGCAATCAGGACATGAACTGGTGCCCATATAGGATGCCAGCTTTGCAGGCAGTGGCTTTACCCGTTACCCCACAACACTGGCCCCTAAGTGTTTCCTTTTTAAAAATATAGCTTTAAAATATCTGTTAAATTTTAGAATCAAAAAAGATCTCAAACTTTACTATATTAAGGTTAAGTTTTTTTTTGAAAAAAATATTTATTCAAAAGGCTGAGTGGCAGACAGAGGGAGAGATAGAGAGATCTTCCATCCACTGATTCACAGCCGAGGCTGAGCCTTGTGAAAGCCAAGAGCCCAGAACTCCATCCAGGTCTCCCACATGACCCCATTGCGATGGCCTGGGAAAGCAGTGCTTGGACTCCTGCACCTGTGCAGGAGACCTGGAGGAAGCTCCTGGCTCCTGGCTTCAGATCAGCCCAGCTTCAGCTGTTGTGGCCATTTAGGGAGTGAATCAGTGGATGGAAGACCTTTCTCTCTGTCTCTCTGTCTCTCTAATCTATAACTCTGCCTCCCAAATAAATACATTTAAAAAAAAAAAAAAGCAGGGGAATAGGGATTGAAATTGGCACTCAGATGCGGGATGTAGGTGTCCCAAGCAGCAGCTTTATCCGCTGTGCCACAGTGCCTGCTCCATGCTTAACATTTTGATTCTCACTCTTTTTTTTTTTTTAGAAAGACAGAGTTACAGAGAGAGAGAGAGAGAGAGAGAGAGGTCTTTCATCTGCTGGTTCACTCCCGAAATGGCTGCAACGGCCAGAGCTGAGCTGATCTGAAGCCAGGAGCTTCCTTGGGGTCTCCCACGTGGGTGCAAGGACTTGGGCCATCTTCTACTACCTTTCCAGCCATAGCAGAGAGCTGGATAGGAAGTGGAGCAGCCAGGATTTGAACTGGTGCCCATATGTGATGCCAGCACTGCAGACGATGGCTTTACCTGCTACGCCACAGTGCCAGCCCCTCTCACTTACTCTTTATATGATAAACTACACAAATGGTCTTTGTTATTTGAAAAAAAGAATTTGAATATCTTCTTCAACCCTTTTGTAGCCTTCTATGTTTCCTACTATCATATCCTCACCATACTGTATTATTGCTGTTTATGAACTTAGCATCTCTTCTATTAGATTGTAGGTTTTTTGACATAGGGGTGTTGTTTCATTCTTGGCAACTGTAATAGTTAGGTCCCACAATACTCGTTGAGTGTTTGTTGAATGATTGAATGAATAATAAACTCCTCTGAGTGCCCTTGCAAAGGGAACAACTGTCCCCAAAGAGAGGTGTTGGTGAGATCAGTCACTGCTAAACCCTCCCTTGAACACTAATGCCAAACCACAGTAGTCAAGGAAGCTGAGCTGTGAGATTTCGTTCTCCACTGGGCCCTCTGCTTCTGTGCCACTCCACAGCAGCCTCTGACCAGAGAGCTGCTGAGGGGCCAATAGATCCAGATGAACTGGAGGGTGTCCATCAGCTGTTCGGGTTGGAGCAAAGTGGCACAGAGAAGGCAAAGAAGGAAACAGGATGAGTGCAGTGGAGGAAGTGATCTCTCTGCTGTGCTAATTCCTCATGCCTCACGCTCTTGCAGTTCATGACAGAAGAGAGTCCTGTAAGTTCTTCTCTGTTTCCTCTTCAGGCTTCAGAGTCATAGTGCCCAGCACAGAAGGCTGCGAAGCCTGTGCCAGTCCTTGTCCCCAACAGCTGCAGGGAACTGTAGCCTTTTCCTCCAGGCTGTTACTTTAATCCACTCTACTGTGCTGTTTTGACACCGGCTTCCTCTGTCCTGCACGAGTGTGATTTCCAACCCCTTCAGCAAAGAGAGGAAAGCACACCTGGCAAAAGAAAAGCAAGCAATCGTTTCCCCTGCTCACAGGTGTAATAAGGCTGCTGGAGGCTCCCCAGCTGGAAGTCCCTGCGGGAACAGGGAGGCGGCTCTGGAAACAAGACACACACAGGAAGTGCCTTACAACCAGATCTCTGGTCTAGTTCAGGACAAACTCCTGTCTCACCTGCAAACTCAGCACTTGATATTAAGTCTCTGTCAGCTTCTTAGCCTCTGGTCTGAAACAGAGTCAGAAGCAGTTTTGGATGTGCAAGGAGGAGCACTTTGTCCTCAGTATTTACTCATTTGTTCTGATCCACTTCAGACTCTGACACTCCAAGAATCACAATTTAAAGGTCACATAACTACTCCCTGGTTTCATGCCATCCTCATGTGTGAGCCTCTCCACACTTAGTGTCTCTTTGCCTGTCTTGATCAAGCAGAAAGCACAGATCAGGAGAAAGAGTTTGGCCATAAAATTCAGATTCAAAGAGGTTACTCCTATAGCTGCTCCATTCTATTTCTGTGGCCATGGCAAAATGGCCTGAGCCTCATTTCATTGTTTGAAGATTAGACCTGGGAAGGGGCAGTTAGCCTAGTCATTAACAAGCCCACAACTCACAACAGAGCATCTACGTTCCATTGCCAGCTCCAACTCCTGGCCCCAGCTTCCAGCTACTGGGGTAGCAGTGATGACTCAAGTAATTGGGCTCTGCACCCACGTAGGAGACCAAGATTGCAAGCCCAGCTCCTGGCTTCAGTCATGGCCCAGCACTGGGCATTGTGGCCATTTGAAGAGTCAACCAGCAAATGGGAGGGCACACTCTCTCTCTCTGCCTCTCAGATAAACAAATAAAAATGCATTTAAGAAAACACAAAGAGTCCTCTGTTTTGAGGACTAATTCACACCAGCTGTCTCATTATTCAGTGTTTATTCATGTGTGTCCTGTGTGCTAAGGGTACTGATATTCTCCTTTCCGTGCAGTTGACACTCAGAGTAGCAAACATGGGCAGTGGGTCTCCACAGAGACGTGAACTTGGCCTGCTCTTTGCCTCTCCTTTTCTGGGACTCAGCACTGCTGTTTCCTGTGGGAACAACCCCTCTGCTTGCCCCAACCTCTATCCCTGTCTAACTCCTACTCTTCAAATTTCAACTCAAATGCCATTGTCTCTGAGAAATCGTCACTGACTCCTCCAACTAAACTTTTTGAAATTACGTGATTCCCAAATTATGCTCGTTTTTCACATGGCACTGCTCTGAGTGCTTTACATACCAACTTAGTACGTGGAGATATAGATACACCAATCAGATCCTTTTGCTAGAACAAGGTACAGGTCTCCTTAACAACCCCGAGTGGCAAGTCCTCTCACATGACTGTCTTACTTTCTTTGTTTTGGTGACAGGAAGACCAAGACCTGAATTTCCAACCCACTTTAACAAACAAGAGGACTTCCTGGCATAATGTTGTACTCTAATTCAACTCCTTTCCCTATTTCTTTCTAATTTAATTTCTCCATGTACATTGAAATTTTGATTGTCTCACATTTTTATCATCTGCCTTATTAACCAAAAAAACCCAGCAATTCTCCAAAGATTAATAAGATTCTTGAGGAATGAACATTGCAATAGGATACATGTAGCATAGTACATAGTGAACATATTAGTTTTTTTATTTTTTTTTATTTTATTTTTATTTTTTGACAAGCAGAGTGGACAGTGAGAGAGAGAGAGAGACAAAGAGAAAGGTCTTCCTTTTCCGTTGGTTCACCCTCCAATGGCCGCTGCGGCCTGTGTGCTGCGGCTGGTGCACCGTGCTGATCCGAAGCCAGGAGCTGGGTGCTTCTCCTGGTCTCCCACATGGGTGCAGGGCCCAAGCACTTGGGCCATCCTCCACTGCACTCCCAGGCCACAGCAGAGAGCTGGCCTGGAAGAGGAGCAACCGGGACAGAATCCGGCGCCCCGACCAGATCTAGAACCCGGTGTGCAGGCAGAGGATTAGCTTATTGAGCCATGGCGCTGGCCAATAGTGAAAATATTCAAAGAAGTTGAAGCAAGGGGGAGCTTTTAAAAGCAAAATAAGGATAACATAAATTATTTTTGAGATAATAATCATTGGCTACAAGAGTCAACAGCAAAGATTGTGTCAATCCAAAGTTGGATGGACAGCTGTTTGGCAGATATCCTTATAGAAGGATTTTTAATTATTTATTTGAAAGAGAGAGAGAGATCTTCTATTTGCTGCTTCACTCTCCAAATGCTACAACAGCTGGGGAGGGGGTAGGCCAAAACTAAATGCATAAACTCAATCCACGTCTCCCACATGAGTGTCAAGGACCCAGGTATTTCAGCCATCACTTGCTGCCTCCCATGGTACACATTAGCAGGAACTAGAATAGGAACCGAGACTTGAACCCATGCACTCTGATATGGCATATGGGCATCTCAAGTGGTGTCAGCCACTGGGCCATAACACTGGACCTATAGAAGCAATTTTTGTGTAAGGTTTTGCTTCTGGCAAAGTCTTGTGTCATAGTTCTCATTATGGGGTGTAGTACATGAGACCCCTTCCTTCACATCCTCTCAGCTGTATGTATGTATGTATGTATGTGTGTATGTACATGTGTGTATGTACGTGTGTGTATGTATGTGTGTATGTATGTATGTGTGTATGTATGTGTGTATGTATGTATGTGTATGTATGCATGTATGTGTGTATGTATGTATGTGTGCATGTATATATGTGTTTATGTATATATATGTGTGTATGTATGTGTGTATGTATGTAGGCGTGTATGTATGTGTGTATGTATGTATGTATGTGTGTATGTATTTATATTTATGTTAGGATTTGACACAACTTAATTTCAATTCTTACAACTTTCACAGGTTCATAAGGAGAGTGTCAATAAATACACTAAACCTAATACTCTAGTGTAAGCAGTTCCTAATTAGAATAAAAAAGTTGTGGGGGAATGAACAAATAATATGTCCATATCAACCCCGCTTTTTTAAAAAAAATGATTTATTTATTTATTTGTTTGAAAGTCTGAGTTACAGAGAGAGAGGGAGAGGCAGAGACAGATACAGAGGTCTTCCATCCACTGGTTCACTCCCCACATGGCTACAATGTCCAGGGCTAGGCCAGGCTGAACCCAGGAGCCAGGAGCTTAATTCAGTTCTCCCATGTGAGTAGCAGGGGCCTAAGCACTTGGGTCATCTTTTGCTGCTTTTCCCAGACCATTAGCAGGGAGCTGGGTCAGAAGTGGAGCGGCCGGGTCTCCAACCATATGGGATGCCAGCATCTCAGGCAGTGGCTTTACCTGCCACGCCACAGTGCCGGCCCTTCAACTCAGTCTTTATTTTTTTATATCCATCTGCTTATACCACAGTAATTTAGTACTACTATACTACACTATATCAACATGAACTAATTATATGAAAAACCACCTCAAAGCCATTAAGTTTGGAGCCAAAGTGTCCCTTTCCTCATGCTTCACTCTCTACTTCCCATCCTAAAAATAAAATTCAGGGATACGTTCGTTGGCTTACTCCTTTCTGCCTGCGGACACCGCCGAGGAAGCATCGTCGAGTTCTCTCTTCCCACCGCCGTCATGGCGAAGTCAGAGTCGCCGAAGGAGCCCGAGCAGCTGCGGAAGCTCTTTATCGGAGGACTGAGCTTTGAGACGACCGATGAGAGCCTGAGGAGCCATTTTGAGCAATGGGGCACGCTCACGGACTGCGTGGTAATGAGAGACCCGAACACCAAGCGCTCCAGGGGCTTTGGGTTTGTCACCTACGCCACCGTGGAGGAGGTGGATGCGGCCATGAACGCAAGGCCACACAAAGTGGATGGAAGAGTTGTGGAACCAAAGAGGGCTGTGTCGAGAGAAGATTCCCAAAGACCAGGTGCCCACCTCACTGTGAAAAAGATCTTTGTGGGTGGCATTAAAGAAGACACTGAAGAGCATCACCTCCGAGATTACTTTGAGCAGTACGGGAAAATCGAGGTGATTGAGATCATGACTGACTGAGGCAGTGGCAAGAAGAGGGGCTTTGCTTTCGTGACCTTCGACGACCATGACTCCGTGGATAAGATTGTCATTCAGAAATACCACACTGTGAACGGCCACAACTGTGAAGTGAGGAAGGCCCTGTCGAAGCAGGAGATGGCCAGCGCTTCGTCCACCCCGAGAGGTCGAAGTGGTTCTGGAAACTTTGGTGGTGGTCGTGGAGGTGGTTTTGGTGGCAATGACAACTTTGGTCGTGGAGGAAACTTCAGTGGTCGTGGTGGCTTTGGCGGCAGCCGCGGTGGTGGTGGTTATGGTGGCAGTGGGGATGGTTACAATGGATTTGGTAATGACGGTGGTTATGGAGGAGGCGGCCCTGGTTACTCTGGAGGAAGCAGAGGCTATGGAAGTGGTGGACAGGGTTATGGAAACCAGGGCAGTGGCTATGGCGGGAGTGGCAGCTATGACAGCTATAACAACGGCGGAGGCGGCTTTGGCGGTGGTAGTGGAAGCAATTTTGGAGGCAGTGGAGGCTACAATGATTTTGGCAATTACAACAATCAATCTTCCAATTTTGGACCCATGAAGGGAGGAAATTTTGGAGGCAGAAGCTCTGGCCCCTATGGTGGTGGCGGCCAATATTTTGCCAAACCACGAAATCAAGGTGGCTATGGCGGCTCTAGCAGCAGCAGCAGCTATGGCAGTGGCAGAAGGTTTTAATGACTGCCAGGACACAAAGCTTAGCAGGAGAGGAGAGCCAGAGAAGTGACAGGGAAGCTACAGGTTACAACAGATTTGTGAACTCAGCCAAGCACAGTGGTGGCAGGGCCTAGCTGCTACAAAGAAGACATGTTTTAGACAATACTCATGTGTATGGGCAAAAAAACTCGAGGACTGTATTTGTGACTAATTGTATAACAGGTTATTTTAGTTTCTGTTCTGTGGAAAGTGTAAAGCATTCCAACAAAGGGTTTTAATGTAGTTTTTTCTTTTGCACCCATGCTGTTGATTGCTAAATGTAATAGTCTGATCATGACGCTGAATAAATGTGTCTTTTTTTTAAATGTGCTGTGTAAAGTTAGTCTACTCTGAAGCCATCTTGGTAAACTTCCCCAAAAAGTGTAAAGTCAGAATTCATCAGGGTGTTGCCAGGTTCCATTTGAGATTTATATACAAACTGCTTGGGTGGAGAAGCTGTTCTCAGATACATGAGTTACTGTTGTGACCTTCTGAAGTTTACCATTAAAAGCCACCCAAGCAGAGTCATGGGGTTATTTGGTTATAAGAATGATTGTTGGCGCATCCTTTGCAATATATCTAAATTGAATAATGGTACCAGATAAAATTACAGATGGGAATGAAGCTGTGTATCATCCATTATCATGTGTAATCAATAAACGATTTAATTCTCTTGAAAAAAAATAAATAAAATTCATTCTCAATACAGGTTTTACATTAGTTTCAACTTGACATCAATTTAAAAAAAATTTTTGTTGTCTTGGGCAATTTGAATGTGACTATCTTCTTTGAATTTTATGCACTCTATCAGCCTCACTTTCATACCCATTTAATTCCTAGTCTTATAAATTTCTAATAATTATGAAATAAGGCTTTCATACCAAGAAATACAAAATCACTGAGACACATATAAACCTCTTACAGGAATTTCAATGCAATTCTCTGCTTTTGTGCCATATTTTGCAGAGTCCTTGGCCCTCCAGATGCCACAAAACCTCTCCCCAGCCCTCTTTGTCCCCACTTCACATCACATGCTGTTATCAACCTCTTCACTCTTTGGAGTAGGAAAAATGTAAATTCTTCAAATGTTTCCAAAAATTTGTTTAAGCAAAGTAGAAAAGTGAATGTTTCTGAAATAAAGATGGAAAAATTTCTAAAAACAGAAAGGAGGAATGGTGAGTAACACAGCCCCTGGATGCTGCATAAATAAGAAAAATGGCTTAGACAAAGGCAAGGTGGAAAAAAAAAGTGGAAGCACAAAAAGGTGCCTTGGGCAAAGCAGAGGCATGAGGGACAATCCAGGTACACAAAAAAGAGGGATATTTGGGCTAAGAACATCCACAGGCCATCCAGCAGAGTTTGCCTCTATGTTTTGGGCCTGGCAATCCTGACATACACCTGTCAGTAAGTTATACACCAGTAAGATATAAAGACAAGATGAGAGCTTGAGAATATCCGATCGGCACATATTGGAAAAGACACTACAGAGACTCAAGGTAACAACATAAAGTTCTGTGATGTATATTTAAGGAAAAACTCTCCTATTCTGTTTCTACACCAGAGATGCAGGGCTTGGACTGGATGAGAATGCTGACCATTGTTTACCATTTGTCTAACCTCAGGAGCGTATCATCCTCTCTGAACCTCAGTCAGCAGTAGGATGGAGATAACTCAAAGGGTTGTTGGAAGATTGTATGAGACCTTCTAAGAAATGCCTGTTGCAGAGGAAGTATATAATAAATGGTAACTGTAAAGTCAGATCATTATTATGAGAAACATTATTCCTATAGACAGCCCAGAAACAACTTTTCAGGAGATCTCTACTGACTTCTTTCAATTTTGTGCACTCTATCAGCCTCACTTTCATACCCATTTCATCCCCAGTCTTATAAATTTCTAACAATTATGAAATAAGGCTTTCATACCAAGAAATAACTTGCTTTCATTCGTGAATCCTACATAGATTAGTTTGTTATCATCATGGGAACGCTCTTTGCAGAAAGCCTGAGTATCTTCTTCCAATTTTCAGAGATTGTTTCAGTCAGATTTCTCAGACTCCCTGTTCAGAAAGAGCATACTTTGCTGGAAGGACAGGGACTTGGAAAGTGGGTGGCCTGGATTAGAAAATGAGTAGAAACAAGAGAGTCAGCAGACTCAGCAACAAGAACCATCACAATGTCATGCTATAGAAATGCTGTGATCCACAATCCGCAGATCCATCCACCCCAGAGGCTCCCCACACCAGTGCCACCAACTCACTTTGCAAAATCCTACAGTAGAGACCTGACTAGCTGAACATGGGCCGCCTGCCCATCCTTTGACAGATGGAGGTGGCAAGCTGAAGAATCTTGTTACCTGGATTTTTTAAATGAGAGATCTACCTGGTGTTTGTGCAGTCTTGATGGACGATAATTTAAAGTGCTAATAAGATGGGTGTTTTTGTACCCAAGACAATAAGTGAGTCATTAAGCAACAAGAATCTGCTAAAGACGGTAACATGGCCATCTCAGAATCTAACTGTACTCCTAGTTCCCTTCTTTAGTTTCAGAAAACACCCAGGGGGATATAATTCTTTGAACTTCTCCTTCCTACAAATTGCATAATTCTAACCTCAAAAGTACCTCAAATACCACAACTTTCATACAAGCTTCAAGGCATCAAGATTTTCCCAATCAGGGGTGCTATTTATATTCCATTATCTGTCCCTGGACATCTCTGTGAGGGTGCTAAACTCTAGCTAGTTCTACTCCATAGATAACTAAAATAATTAGGATTGGCTCTCGCACCTCGCACTTTACACCTCACCCCCAGCAGCCACTCATACTCACACACGCCGGTTCCTTTCTTCCCTGGAGAACTCTTAAGGCACTGGAGGAATCTGAGTCTCAGAAGTCCTGGATTTTGGATTTTCCAATCACTGCATCATCTGATTAACTATCTGAAATGTTTTCTTGACTCCATATTTTCTATTCTTAGTGAAAGATTTTTAATTATTTTTTTTAAAATGCCCTTGCTGGTGTGACTTACCTCCATACAGAATCAATGTCTTCATACTTCTGTTTTAATTTATGTCATCTTTACCTCCCACAAGACAACAACTATCCAAATTCAGCTCTGATAACCAACAGCACTTATGCTGACATCTTTTCTTTTATTCTGGAATTCTTCAGGTAGGAGTTACACCCAATTTTGCCAAGAACAGGATCAGGAAAAAGCTTAGGAAATCTGAGTATCTAAACCCAAAGATTGTCATCTTTCTTTTGCTTCAAGATGTAAGACTCCCTTTCGCATCTTCTGTAAGACCAGTCTAGTGATGGTGAATTCCTCAGTTTCTGTGTGTCTCAAAAAGTCTTTATTCCTCCCTCACTTCTGAAAGACAACATTTCTGAGTACAGTATTCTTGGTTGGCAGTGCTTTTCCTCCAGAACATTGACTGTCTTCCCAAGCCCTCCAAGCTTGTAAAGTTTTGACTGAAAATCTGATATTAGTCAAATATGGTTCCCTAAAATGCTCCATGGTATTTTTTCTCTTGCTGTTTTTAGATTCTGTCTTTGTCTTAGACTGCTGACAGTTAACACTGTGTGGATATAATTTTTTTGGTCAAATTCATTTGGTATCTTTCAGGCCTCCTGGATCTGAATGTCCATACACCTTTTCCAAGATTTGGAAAGTTTCTAGTTATTTTATTGAATAGGTTTTCTGTGTCTTTTTTGTTTCTTCTCCTATTAGAACACTTATATTTCAAATATTTATTCATATAGTGGTGTTGCATGGGCCTTGAAGGCCTCTTTCTTCATTCATTTGTAATACTTTATTTTATTATTTTCTTCTTTGGCTAAATGGTTTATTTGAAAAGGTCTGTCTTGAAGGTCAAAAATTCTTCTACTTGACCAAGACTATTATTAAGACTCTCAATTATATTTTTTTATTCTATTTATTGAATTCTTCAGTTCCAAGATGTCTGCTTTATTCATTTTCATAATTTCTACCTTTTTGCTGATTTCTCATTTATATCATGAATTGTACTCCTAATTTCATTGAATTAGATGTTTGCATCCTCTTTTATCTCAGAGTACCCTACAATCATTCTTTTAAAAGTATTGTCCAGGTATTTCACTAATTTCCTCTCCTTTTTGGTCTGTTTCTAGAGTTATTATGTTGCTTTGGAGGTACTATGTTGCCTTGCTTTTTGTACTTCTTTGTGTCCTTACCTTGGTATTTGTGTATCTCATGGATCTGTTCTCTCTACTAATATTATCAAGTAGCTTTCGTAGTAAGATGTTCTCCTTATGATGCATCTTAGCAAGTTATTTTGATGGGCTCTGCTTGCTTTGGCTCCCATTTGGTACAGTACATCTTCCAAGTAGTTTCTTCAGCTGCAATTGATGCTTATGGGTGCAGTCTATGTGTCCGTAATTGAAAAGCCCGTCTCTGAGCCACACGTAGTGGAGCTACTCCAGCGGCCCAGGCAGGTGTGGCACATACAGCAGTAGGGGTAGGACACCTGTTACTGCTTGGCTGCTCCTAAGTACACATGCAGGTAAGGTACAGTGTGCAAATGTGGCAGCAGAAGTGTGCCTGTCAGTTTCTGTTGGCCACATAGTTGTGGGGACACATTGGTGTGCCTTGTCAGGGGTGGTGCAGTGCATGCATGAGCAGTAGGAAGGTATAGTCAGTCCTCATGGGCATTGCAGGGGTGGAGCTACTCCAGATGGGCCCCAGACAGGTGTAGTACACTTGCCTGGGAGTGGTGGCAGGACATCTATGTGATTTAGGGGCTACACATGGGGATGGAGTGGGCACCCCAGCAGATGAAAGGATTGAGGCACAGCTTGCACGGCCTACATCAGAATGTCTATGTGGCACTGCATACATCTGTCAGTCTGTGGAGACTGTGTGAGGTGAGATCTCACTAGTGAATCTGGCAAATGAGGCACAGCTTGTGTGGCAGTGGGTGCAGGGTTGCTGTGCAGTGCAGAGCACACCTGTGAAGCCTATAAGTATTGTGTGAGACTGAGGCCAGCATGCCAGGGTTATTGTGCAGAGTGCCAGTGGCTGTGCTGATAAGTCTTGCTAGGCTGTACAGAGTTAAAACCACTCCAGCAGGTATGAGCATGTATCACTTACAGCAGTGGGCCAGGATTCCATTGTTTCAAAATGGTGCTATACAGCATCTGCATAGATGGAGAAATGTATCTCATGAACTGTGTCCCCACCCCCAGAAAAGTGCAATGGTGCACTCTCCCCGAAAGCTGCTCATCTGGGTTTGTGCCTTCAAGGGCTGCAAGATCTTCCAGCAGCAGCAAAAACTTCAGGTGTCAATGTGGGTTGTCAGGAGTCTCGCATTCACATTTTTTCCATTGTGGGGGAACTTTCTCAAGTTCAAACTGGTCCAGACTGTGGGCTGCTAAGGCAGACAATGTATGTCACTTCCCTCCATTCTTCACCAGACTGTCTGGGATCTCTGCATTCTGCAATTTCTTCATTTCATCCACACTGCGTACCAGGGCTCTCTTCGGACTACTCTAGCTGAAGAGTAGCTGTCTATTTACTCTTAGCTTTTCATGCTTCTTTGTGGGAGGAAGCATGTTTGGTGTTCTAGTTAGCCATCTTACCAAAAGTCTCTATTTTTTCGTTTTTTAATTGACAAATAAAAATTGTGTATACTTATGGTATACACCACAATGTTTTGATACATGGATGGAATGGCTGAATCATGTGAATTAACATATTTATCACCTCAAATATGCATGTTTGTGTTGAAAACATTTAAAATATACTCTTTTAGTGATCCTTAAGGACATAACATATTGTTACTAACTGTAATCACCGTAATGTAGAGAGAGGGAGAAGACACACAGAGAAAGATTTTCCTTCTGCTGGTTCCTTCCCCAGATAGCTGCAACAGCTGGGGTAGGACCAGGCCAAAGACAGGAGCTTCATCTGGGTCTTCCATGTGGGTGGCAGGGGCCCAAACACTTGGGCCATTTTTCACTGTTTTTTTCAGGCGGTTAGCAGGGAGCTGGATCAGAACTGGAGCAGCTAGGACATGAACCAGCAGCCATCTGGGATTCTGGCATTGCAGGTGGAGGCTTTCCCCACTATGTCACGACACCAATCCCAGACATGATTAATTGTTAACTCAATCTCCACCACTTTTCTCATTCCCAGATGTCGGAGGAAAGCTCTGAATGTCAGCTTATGGCTTTGTCTTCCATAACTTCTAACAAGTCCTCATTCTGAAGGTATCAAAGAGAACACAAAGAGCTGCTTCACCAAAACAAACAGTGCCCCTATTATCAGGAAATCCCCAGGGTTCTAGGAGCTCAAGACCAGAAACTGGGGTCAAAGATCAAATATTATTATAAAAGATGCTCCTAGTACCTCTGATGTTGAAGAAATTACAAGAGTTTTAGAAGCTGTGTCAAGAGCAGAAATCAAAACCAAGTTTCTTATCATGTCACAAAGACACAAGGTCAAAATATTCAAGGGCTAAACAAATAGATTCCACCTCTTTAGAGGAGGAGCTACAAAGTAAAATCATAAGGATATAGATACAAGAAGGGGAAGAATTTGTAGCCATTTTTTCAAACTACCATAAATCTTGAAATGTTGGATACAACCTGTGCACATTAGTAAGCAGAATATAGATGTGTCCCTATTGTGATCTGTACTAACATTGAACTTGTTATGAAATTTAAATTCAAAATGGCATTGTTTTCTAATGGTAGAGAACTTAAATCTATCATTACATCATCCACCAGCAGTCACTCTGTGCTAAAAAGTTAGAAAGGTGAGATATTTCAAACTCAGTAATTTAAACCATGAACTAGATTAGTTTCAGGTTAGAAGCACAGACTACTAACACTTTACTTGATGAATAAATTGCAAAACATTGGGATCAACTATACATGACTTAACTTGCGACACGATGAATTAAAGTAATTTGGGGCTGGCATTGTGGCAAAGCACGTTAAGTCATTGTCTACAATACCAGCATCCCATATCAGATTGCCAGTTCAAGTCTCAGTTGCTCTGCTTCCTATCTAGTTTCTTACTAATGTGCTTGGGAAGGTAGTGGAAGATGACTTCTATCCTTGCCATTCATATGGGAGACCTGATGGAGTTCCCAGCTCCTCTCTTCAGCCTGGCTAGACCTGACTGTTGTGAAGATTTGGAGAGCAAACCAATGGACAGAAGATGTCTTTGTGTCTCTGTCTCTCCCTCTTCCTCTATTGTTCTGCGTTTCAAAAGAAGGAAGAAAGGAATAAAAGGAAAGAAGGAAGGAAGAGGAAGGATGGAAGGAAGGAAGAAAGGGAGGGAGGGAGGAAGAAGAAGGAGAGAGGGAGGGAGGGAGGGAGGGAGGAAGGGAGGGAGGGAGGGAAGGAGGGAGGGAGGAAGGGAGGGAGGAAGTCTTGCTCATGTCATCCAGTGGACAGCTAGAACTTGGCCTCTCAATAAATATTTGATCAAATACTTGTCCTTTTTAGTAGATAATGCAACTCATTAAAAAATTTGATTATTTCTCAGATAAAAATTAATGAGTAATTATTCAGAATTATGATCCTATTCACTGAAATCAATTTCCAGAAATAAGAGGAATGGGTAGAATCTGTTTGTGACAAATCCTAAATTGTACAATTGAAAACTGAATTCAAAAAATAGAAACCTGAAAATAAATCCACAGTGTTAAATTACCTTTTTTCAATTAATATTCGTAGTGGAGCTGAAGAATTACAAATAGAAATAATTTAAGGCCTGGCAACAGTGAAAAAAAAATTCAACATGGCAATGTAGGAGTACCAGGATTCTACAAATATCTCAGAAATCATTCTAAATGTAAAAAACAGTTATGCAGAATGTCTATCCATGGTCAGAAGTGCTTATGTTTTCAAATAGATGTTTACCTTTATAAAAGAAAAAAAACTAAGGATTGCAACTGTTTAAAGGATATAAAGCTGAGTCCTACGTGGTACATAAAACATGAAATGTAAGTTCTGATATTGATTTCCTGAAGCAAAACAGATGCCAAGTTTCCAACTTGCAGCTAAGAAATAATGAATAAAGGGGGGAAATTAATCATACCTGCATTCCAATTTGTATTTTTCAATTTTGCATTTAAAATGTAGTGCTTATGTTGCATTATGTTGTAACACACATATCCAATATTCCAATACAAATAATTAAATTGTATTGCATTCTGCCAGTTGATGCTTCTTATGCCTCCCTCTGTTTAATCTACACTGCCTGTCTGGCTCCCATGAGCTTTGAGTTTTCATGCCATGTAACAGGCTAAGTCAGATTAAAACAGATGCCACAAACACCAATCTTGAAAAGCAGTCAAACCAAAACAAACCAGTAAAATGCAAACTTGATTCACTCCCATAAAGTGGAGAGCACCCTCCAGTGCAGTTTTTTAAATGCTTTTCTCCAAAGTAGACTTCCCAGGTAAATGTTTGTGTAACATGCAGGTCCAGCTAAAAATTAATAGTCACAGATGAAATTTGGAAGCCATATCATGCACAGTAGGTGAGTAACATTATCTTAGTATTTAAATCTAAAATTCTTTTTTTTTTTTAAGATTTATTTATTTATCTGAAGTCAGAGTTACAGAGAGGGAGGAGACAGAGAGAAAGAGATCTTCCATCACTGTTTCACTCCCCAAATAATGGCCACAACAATGGGGGCTGGGCCAGGATTTTCTTCCAGTCTTCCACATATGTGTAAGGGCCCAAACACTTGGACCATATTCTGCTACTTTTCCCAAGCCATTAGCAAGGAGCTGGGTCAGAAGTGGAGCAGCTGGGACGCAAACCAATGCCATGGGATGCTGGTGTCATAGTTAGCAGCTTCACCCACTATGCTACAATGCCAGCCCCTAAATCTTAAATTCTTTACACAGTCCTCTGATAAATGGCCTGGTTTTAGAAAATCATAAAATCTAGTGAAAAGTTACAATTTTAAATTTTTTATGTTGGTGATTCTTTTTCAAAATGTTCATTCAGTTTTGGCCAATGGAAGTAAAGCAGTAAGAAAATCCATTTCTACATAAAATGAAAGTAATGGGAAAACTTCAGTTCCTTTCCTCTTCCAGTTAAGTGGTAGTGACCCCTAACTTTTGAAAGGGCCAGAACAAGAGTAACAATGGAGGCCTTCCTTGTATAAAAGGGAGCTTCAAAAAGTTCGTGGAAAATATTTATTATAAAAACTGTGCATTCATTTCATTTTTTGAATCAAAATAGTTGCTCTTCAATTCCATTTTTCTAAAACTTTTTTAAGTAGTATCATACACTTGAGGCTATACATCAACCGAATGAATTCATAAAGTATACTTTGTCTCCTACCTTGACACACCCATGTGTTCACAATAACCTGGAAATCCTAATTCAAATATAAAATCCTGAATCCTTGGAATTTCATACTGGAACATGGCTCAGTAAGAAAAGCAAGTTTACAGTCTCCAGCCCCAAGCCAGAAATTTCCTCCTTCTCTATCACACAGCACAATAGCGAGACAAGCCAGCATGCATTTTTCTTATGCATCCCACAAACAGTCATACCTTGGCCATTCCTCAGAAACAGATAACCATGCTTGGCAAAACGTTAATAGTTGGTGAATCTCAGTGAAGATTGTTCAGATATTCACTGTGTTATTCTTGTCAGTTTCCTGAAGGTTTAATACTTTTCAAAATAGAAACATGGAGGAAATGAAAGTTTTAGTATTATAAAAAGTCTCCAAGTAGCAAAGTAACTTGCATAACTTGTAAGTGTTGCAGCAAAACCACCGCCAGACCTCAGACTTCAGATCTAATGTTTATTCTGCCCCCACTGCCACGTCAGTGTAAGTCTGTGCATCTGGAACAGAGATTACTCACTCACTACAATCCTGGTTTCATTTTGGTTCAGCTTTTAAGCAAACCAATTTGTGTTTTCATGAAGATGGAGGAGTTTCAACTTAGAACAAGAAACAATCTAAGAAAAGTCTCTAAAAGCAAAGAAGAAAGTCTTTTACGACTGGAGACTAGAAATATTCTTGATCTGTGGGCAGTGAAAATAAAACAAGACTTCCAGGTGGCACTAGTTTCCAAGGGAATCTTATTTAGTTTATTCACTGCCTTTTCCTTGAAATTCAACAATGATTATTCTAGGTGATTGTTTCTCCAGCACTAACAAATGGCTATAGAAACCAGTATATATACTTGTATATATAGCCGCTGGTTTTGGAGCCAAGGCAGCACTATTAATAACAAGAACAACACATTATCTGTCCAGTATTTTTCCACTCATAAAGCCTTGTCAAGATCACACATTCCTTCACTTGACAATGTGCACTTGTCTCCCAGGAGTAAGGAACATGCCTAGATCTTGATTTCTAACTACCATTCTCCTCTGAAAGGAACTGGGGATCCTTGGAGAACTGGCTGATTCTAGAACTGGGACAGGCAAATGAGCCTGGAGCACCTTGTTGTGCCATGAGGTAAGGAGTGCTCCCATAAGCAGACCAATGGTGGGACACAAACATTGGGACTAACCTGAAAGACAGCTCAATGTCCATAGTTGGGATAATTTGAGCAACAGAATAAAATAGCATTGTGTTATCACTCAGAGTCAACAACATACAAGAGTACATGGTAGCATAAATAAATGATTTATTTAATTAAGTAATAGATAGGTAAATAGATAGGAGAGAAAAGACAAATCTTCTGGCAGCCCCCTCCCCATCACATCCCCCATGCAGGGGTTGAAGTTAGTGACTTGCTTCCAAATAAAAGACTATGGAAAGGAGATAAGTAGTAACTCAATATTGAAGAACCTGGACAGCACTAAATTAACCAAGCTATCAAGGTTAATACCACCAGCTATGGATCATGTTGATATCACTTACACCTTGATAAGATGTTTTGAGGACATGTCACTTCATTTCTGAAAACTCACAACCCCACTCTAATCATGACTAAAATATCAGACAAAGTGCAAGTGCAAGACATTACAAAACCCCTGGCCCACTTTCCTTAAAACTGTCAAGGTCATAAAAAAAAAACAAGGAAGGGCTGATAAACTGGTCACAGGTCAGAGAAGCTGAAGGAGAGATAACTAAATACATCGTAGTATCTCGAGTGGGATACTGGAAGTTATAAACGACTTTAATGGGAAAACTGATGAAAGCTGAAAAACACCTGGGACTAAGCTAATAGAAACATATCAGTTTTGACTTATGAGTTTTGATAAATTTTCTATCATCATTTGAGATTATACCAGAAAAAGAAACTGAAACTCTTTGTACTTTCTTTGCTATTTTCTGTAAATCTAGAATTGTTCAAAATTAAATTTTAATTTTTTTATTTTCCAGATATAGTATCATGTTATATATGAAGGGATAGTTTTTAATCTTCCTTACAATTCTTTTCTTTTTTACCTGTAAGCCTTTTATTTAAGGTATACAAACTCCATGCACTTCATATATACAAATTGAGGAACATAGTGATTCTTCCCCCTTTACCCTCCCTCCTGCCCACACTCTCACCCTTCTTTCTCCTCCCTCTCCTATTCCCATTCCTATTTTTTACAAAAATCTATTTTGCATTAATTTTATATACATAAGATTAACCCTACACTAAGTGAAGAGTTCAACAAATAGTGTGAAAAGAAAAAAACTGTTCCTCAACAATCAAGACAAGGGTTGTTCAAAATCAACACATCCCTAAGTATCAATTTCACTCCTATAGATTACCTTTAGGTACTCTATTGGTTACCACAGAACAATGGGAACATTTGGTATGTGTCTTTTTGGATCAGCTTATTTCACTAAGTATAGTGGTTTCCACTTGCATCCATTTTGTTGCAAACAACAACATTAAAATTTAATTTTTAAAAGGTACAGTTTTAGATGTTTCCTTTTTGAAAAAATCATTTTTATTTGAAAGGCAAAGAGACAGAGAGAAAGCATCCATCCACTGGTCCACTCCTCAAATGATGGTACCTGGCCAAAGCCAGAAGGGTGGAATTCAGTCCAGGTCTCCCATGTCAGTAGTAGCAACACAAGTAATCCAGCCATCAGCTGCTGGCTCCCAAGGTGCACATTAGCAGGGAGCTGGATAGCAGACAGAGCCAGCACTCTAATGTGGACTATGAGTGTCTCATATGTTGTCTTAACCACTGTGCCAAATGCATACCCCAAATATATATGAAAAGTGTAGAGCTTTCAGTTTCTTACATTGTCACTAAACACAAGCACATTTGTTTGGCATAGCAGGTAAGCCACCATGTGGAATACCCACATGCCATAGCAAAGTGCCTGGTCAGAGTCCTGACTACTCAGCTTCCTGCTAGTGCAAAGCCTAGCAGGCAGCAGATGACAGCTCGAGTGTTTGGATCCACACCATTCGTGTGGGAGACACAGATGGAGTTTCAGGCTCCTGGCTTCCCCAGACTTGGATGTTACAGGCATTTGGAGAGTGAACCTGCTGCTGAAAGCTATCTCTCTATCTATCTGTCTGTCTCTTGCTCTCTTTCAATTAAAATGAAAAATACATTTTAAGGAAAAAAAAGCAAGTGTGTTTACCTTTCGTTAATGTAAAAAATAAAAATTATCCCTGATTAGTCAATAAATTGCTTAATAAGCCATGCTGTCCATAGCCAATGTTTAAAAGTGAAACTACACTTTTGGCATCAATACCTGTGACTCAAATGCAACAACAAAACTAGTGCACTCAACTTACTTAAACTAAACTTTCACCTAGTATTTGTAAACAACATGATTTTTATGTTGGGACATCTTCTATGATGTCATAAATGTCAAATTTTATATTGAAGATTGAAATTCATTCATTCAACAAAATTGAGGCTAGAAACAAGAAAATAAGCAATGCAATTATAACTTCCTCAAAATCCTTATTCAATTAATAAATATTTGAATTCTAAACTTATGTAAAATGTTTTTTCTGGGGTGATAAGGGCTACAGAAACATTGATAGACTATTATACCAATTATAAAGTTCTCTTCAGTTGATTGTAGTTAGGATTTCAAATGTGACAGGATATCTAGTTCATCATATTTATTACTTCTTGAGTGTTTACATCATCCCAGACACTGGGCCAAGAGTTTTACAGCCATAATTGATTTTTCCATGGAGCAACAGCAACATCCCCTTGAAGTGGGGATTATTTTTAATCTCCTTTTTATCAGCGTGAAATTGACACCTACAGGAGCTAAAGTCATACAACTCTTATTAGGCAGAGAGAAGGGAGCTGAAAGATGACAGGAAAGTCACAGAGCAAGGAGAACCTGAGTGCCATCTGATATTCTGTGTGTCCCTGTGGTGCCTGGTGCCTATGTCTGCTGTGAGCCCTCTTTTTATAATCAAAGATTAAGGGCATTGTCTGGAATATAGTTGATGTTCAATACAAACCTCAGCCAGAAAAATAAACTATTATGATTTTATAAAAAATTATGTTATATCAGAAAAATACAGACATCCCAGTTTGCCCTCTGTCTGTTATCCTCCCCTTACAGGAAGGTTAAGAGTCATTTATGCACTCATATCACCATGTATTTCCCAAGACATTGCTGTGGAAGATTTTGATTCTGGGACCTTAAATAAAAATTTGACATTTGGGGCCACTGTTGTGCAGGTAAGGCTTCCCATGTGGGTGCCGATTCATGTCCCATTTCTGATCTAGCTTCCTGCTGATGGCCTTGGAAAAGCAGTGGAAGACTGACAACTCTGTGGGAGACCCTGATGAAGATCGTGACTCCTGGCGTCAAGCTGGCACAACCCTGGCCCTTGTAGCTGTCTTGGGAGTGAACCAGAGGATGGAGGATTTCTGTCTCTCTGTTTCTCTCTTTCTCTCTCGTGTGTGTGTCCCTCTTTCTTTGTAATTTCATCATTCAAACAAACAAATAAGTTTTTTTAAAAAATCTAACAGTGATGCTTGATGGTCTAAGAAGAGCATTACAGGGCTGTAATTTCCTCTTCAGTTTGATTCCAGGTCAGATCACAGCTGTGGCTTCCCCTGAGACAGATGAGTCAGGACATTTTCATATATGTGAGACAAGGTGGGAGTTGTCTGACGGCTGAGGGGTTTCATCAGGTGTGTGGATGGCCAGCGGAAGGTGATCTGACATAGACAGCAGAGGTTGGAGGAGGGTGTTCCTGCACTGAATGAGAACTTCTCCATCCCTGGAGCGACTCAGGTACATTCTTGGATTATGTGACTCGCAACGGAACCGCAGTCTTGCCTGGTATCTGGTGGCAGAGAGGATGAAGCTGTGGTTTCTCAGAAAGACGGAGGCTGGACTATTTGGAACACGTGACAGTTAAAGCCTTGAGAAGCTCTTCATGCCAGGATGTCAGCTCATTACTTATGTAATTCTATTAAATATTGATTTTTGTACTCTAGATTCTCTCACACTGGGTCATGTGGTGCTTGGTGTTTGAAGGAAGATTCTGCTACTTCCCCTTTTCACTTTATTGACGTGACCCGCTGTTCTCTGATGAGCACCTTACTCACTTCCCAATGCCAGAGTGGGTTCATTGTCTGGGCACTGCTCTCGTGATCTGGGTGGAACTGGCCTGCCTCCTAAGAGCTTCTCCTCCTCCAGTCCCTGGAGAAGACGTCCATGCTGCTCTGGGCTTCCTTGCTGGTCCTCGGTAAGTGACAAGGAGGAACTTCTGTTTGCTACACAGCTGGGCTCCCAACATAAGCAAAAAGCTTCTCTTCTGAAATGCTGCAGTCGTAGACTTTTATTTCTATTTCAGAACAGCAGAAAATAAGCAAGGGAGGGTTGATATGGGTTTATTGATATGAAGAGAAATAATCATTGGTTTCCAAAGGTGTGGTCCTCATCCACCATTGTTTTTAATTGCCTAGGAAAAACCCCTCCTACCCTAAAGTGAACTTATCATTCAGGTGAAAACAAAGCAAAACAAAATTACAGCTGTATTCAGTTACCTGCTTGAATCACAGCTCCTGGAGAGCCAGGGTGAAGGATGAGTTAAATTCCACGTGGAAAGGACCATATCCTAATTGTGAGCTGGAGTAGAAATGATTTCTCAAAAATAGTTATTTCCTTCTCCTTATCCGAAGATGTAACCTGCTGTGGTGATTGAAAAGAACGTGAGAAGAAATGAAATGATTTTTTTCTTTAGTTCCCCACATCCTCCACTCTCCACTTCGGTATACCTTGTCAATATTTGTCCACATGAGGCACTGAATTCCTAGAAATTCAGGCTAGGGAACTCAAACAACAGTCAATCTTTTGTACACTAAATATGTATTAAGTGTGTTTGTCTTGTCCCATCTGTATCTAAGGTGTTAACTAAAGGAAGAGTTATTAGTGTGATTGGCACCTTAAGGGAACTCAGTTAATAGTGAACGGAAGAATATACTTGGCATTATACAACAGAGAAACCTAGGAGAGCGCTGCTTCCCACAAGAGCCATCACTTTGATTAGGAGATCCAAGTATGAGTGCAAGAATATTTGATTTGGCAGTGTAAGAAATGTATTACACAATGGATCATAGGATAGTGTCTGATGATGACAACTTATACTTGCTGGGTTCTAATTACAAGTATGCCCCAGACACTCTTCTGGGAATATCCCTTTTGGGGATAGTATTATGGCTTAGCAGGCTAATCTGTTGCTTCCAATGCCAGCATCCCCTGTGGGCACCGGTTTGAGTCCCAGCTTCTCCATTTCCAATCCAGCTTCCTGCTAATATGCCTGGGTAAACAGCAGAAAATGGCCCAAGTGCTTAAACTCCTGTACCTACATTGAAGACCCAGGGTTCATGGATCCTGGCTTTAACCTGGCCCAGACCCACCCATTGTAACCATTTGGGGAGTGCACCAATGGATGAAAGATCTCTTTTTCTATGTGTTTCTCCATTTCTCTCTGAACTTTACCTTTCAAGGAAAAAATATTTTTGTTAAACATTTATTTATTGAATATAAATTTCCAAAGTACAGCTTATGGATTACAATGGCTTCCCCCTCCCATAACTTCCCTCCCACCCACAACCCTCCCCTCTCCCGCTCCCTCTCCCCTTCCATTTGCATCAAGATTCATTTTCAATTATCTTTATATACAGAAGAACAATTTAGTATATATTAAGCAAAGATTTCAACAGTTTGCACCCACACAGAAACACAAAGTGAAACATACTGTTTGAGTACTAGTTATAGCATTAAATCACAATGTACAGCACATTAAGGACAGAGATCCCATATGAGGAGCAAGTGCACAGTGACTCCTGTTATTGACCCAACAAATTGACACTCTAGTTTATGGTGCCAGTAACCACCCTAGGCTCTCGTCATGAGTTGCCAAGGTTATGGAAGCCTTCCAAGTTCGCCGATTCTGATCATATTTAGACAGGTCATAAAAGACAGGATGAGGATAGTAACCAATGATCCTAAGAGTGGCATTAACCAGGTCTGAACAATTATACAGCATTAAGTGGGGAAGAGGACCATCAGTACACACAGGTTGGGAGTAGAGCCATTGGTGGTAGAGGAGAGGTTATGATTACAAAGGAATGAGGCCCAAGTGCGCTAGACAGGGTCTAGAACAAAGGACAGAGTCATTATTAGAGGAGCTAAGAAAGGTGCTGTCTAAGCTACAATTAAGTTTTCTGATTGAGAGGCAAATAGAACCTGATAGAAGGGGCTTGATAATAATCTGGTGGGCTTTAGGCCTTGTAAGTTAAGAGGCCCAGACCTATCTATCTCTTCGAATGGGGTACATCCTAAGGGAGGTGTGAACCACCTGGGGGAAGGCACTCTGTTGACTTTCATTACTTGGCTGGCCTGGGAGGAGAGCTGGCCAGGTAAAGGCAGGTGGCATCTCTAACAAGAAATTTACAGTTCTGCCTGCAATGTTGCTGACCCTACTTGGCCGTCCCCTCAGCTGCAGTGGTCACTTTGGAAGCTGGGCTGAGTGAAGGGCTTTTCAGCTTAGAGCCAATAAGATCTGTAGCTCTGACCTGGGCATCCTTCGACTCCAGGGCAGGTCCATTTCCAGTGACCCAACTCTTGGCAGAGCTGCCAGGGCTCTTCACAAGCTGACTTCTGCTGAAGTCCAGGCTTACCACATTGAAAGCCACTGCAGTGGACTGGCCTGTTGGGTCTCCTTGAGGGCAGATCACTGTACAGATCAGCCATTAATAGGCCTGCCACCCATTGCTTCTGATGCCTAGCTTTCTTTTCCTCCTGGTTTGTGTTAAAGCAGACCAGAGGATGCAAGTCAAGGGAGTGCCCATGTCCCATCTCTAATCTTCGGTGGCCTGAACTACAAGTCTATAGTCACAGGCATGTTCTGTAGTAGTTTTTCTAAGGTAGCAATGCCCATGAGGAAAATTATATTCTCACTTAAAAAATTTATTTCCCTTTGGCCTGAAAGGGAGGTTTTTTCTACTTACTGTTTACTTCGCTGATGGCGAAGTAAATCTAGCTATGAGATTACTATTTAAGCACTTATTTTGGCTATGCTATTACAGAAAAATGTTAGCCATCTCTTTTATAAGGTCTAAAGATTAAATTGTGCGTCCTACAGATTCCTTCATAATAGAATTAGTTATCTACCTTGAAGAGAATAGAGAAATGAAAGAACAAGTTGGGCTTAGAATAGAGAAATGAGGGAGCAAGTCCTAGATCGCTTGCTGACAATAGCAATCAATATCACATGAATACTTAGCAAACAGTTTCAACCATTAGATAACAACTTAAGAAAACATTTACCAGAAGGTCCAATGCCTTCTATAAATTTTAAGAATCATGTATTTGAAAACAGCTCTTAAATATCTAACATGGTGTAGTTTGTTTAACCAGTAAACTTAAGCACAGACATATAAAATGTTTTTAGTTTCTTTCTACCAACAAGTTTAAAACATATGATACACAGATTCAGGTCACACGAATTAAAATGTATCTTTGATTAAATTTAGCAGCTTAAATTTATGGACAATCTTATCTATAAACCAATTAAAATAAAATTCTTAATAAAATTTTCCCATGTGGACATACAATATGTACACATATAAAACATAACATAATAGACCAATATAGCAATTTTAATAATAGCTTTTAAAATCTTTGACTCTTTTTGTAAATTCCCAATTGATTGTTTTTGACAGGCAGAGTGGACAGTGAGAAAGAGAGAGATAGAGAGAAAGGTCTTCCTTTTGCCGTTGGTTCACCCTCCAATGGCTGCCACAGTAGGTGCGCTGCGGCCGGCGCACCGTGCCGATCCGATGGCAGGAGCCAGGTGCTTCTCCTGGTCTCCCATGGGGTGCAGGGCCCAAGCACTTGGGCCATCCTCCACTGCACTCCCGGGCCACAGCAGAGAGCTGGCCTGGAAGAGGGGCAACCGGGACAGGATCGGTGCCCCGACCGGGACTAGAACCCAGTGTGCCAGCGCTGCAAGGCGGAGGATTAGCCTAGTGAGCCGCGGCGCCGGCCAGTTGATTTGAATTGCTTTTTGTTTTTAGTAACCTCAGTTAACCATACTTTCTCTCAGTTGGTACTGTTAATACATTATTGGCTTCATCTGTTTACAGAGCCATCCCAAAGTACTGAATACGATAGAAGTGGCTGGAAAAAGTCCATAGGAACCTATAGGAGGACAGCTAAACACAGAACCAACAACACTTTAGTTTTATGAGCAGCAAATCATATATAACTGTGGATGACAAAAGACTTTAAGTTGCCATGTTTAAAATTATAAACTCGGGCCGGCGCTGTGGCTCAATAGGCTAATCCTCCGCCTTGCGGCGCCGGCACACCGGGTTCTAGTCCCGGTCGGGGCTCCGGATTCTGTCCCGGTTGCCCCTCTTCCAGGCCAGCTCTCTGCTGTGGCCAGGGAGTGCAGTGGAGGATGGCCCAAGTGCTTGGGCCCCTGCACCCCATGGGAGACCAGGAGAAGCACCTGGCTCCTGCCATCGGAACAGCGCGGTGCGCCGGCCGCAGCACGCCTACCGCAGAGGCCATTGGAGGGTGAACCAACAGCAAAGGAAGACCTTTCTCTCTGTCTCTCTCTCTCACTGTCCACTCTGCCTGTCAAAAAAAAAATTATAAACTCATCAGCCAACAAGAGGCACTTGCTTACTTCACAGTATTTTTGAAAGCACCTGTAGGATTTTACAAGTATTTAACCCTTTAGGCCTCTGGGGCTTTCTCATTAAGATAACTATCATGTCTAGTAACACAAGATCATTAGACTTTTTAATTCTCAAACATTTGTATTAATAGCATTTTCCATTATAGAAACTTAAAATTTAGTACCACGTCACATCTTGACAGTACTTCTAATATAATCCAAATAGCCTGATTGGTTGGTGTCTCTATAAGATGAGAGACATAGGTCCTTCGAATTTTTCAGTTGGGCCCAAACTGGAAAAACCAAAGTCCAAGATTTACTGGAAATTTTAGAGTCCAGATTGTTTGAAACTTTGATTTTTTGAATACCTGTCAAGAATGCCAAGAAGGCTCAAAATCCAAAATATCTGGTTGAAATAAGATTCCATAAAATCATGACATAATATAGACCAAATTTGATCGTTGTTACAAGGTGATTATTCAAATCTTTGAAAATAAGCACATATTTAAATAACCTATAGCTCTTAATAAAAATTCAGCTGTTTTTGAACAATTAGAATTTAACAGACATCAAGAGAACATAATAGATTACTTTAACACATTGCTTTAACAGAGCATCAGAGTTTAATTCTATGTCAAAGAGAAATTGAGCTTCCTGTGATCTTTTGCTGTGAGGTTTCCTTCCTTTACCTTCTTTCATATTGATGATCATGTTTCTGTGTTTCTGTGTATAACACATCTTTAAGCATCTTTTGCAGGGCAGGATGAATGGCAACAAATTCTTTCAATTTCTGTTTGCTATGAAAAGTCTTTATTTCACCTTCATTCACAAATGAGAGCTTTGCAGGATATAATATTCTGGGCTGGGTGTTTTTCTCTCTTAGTACTTGGGCTATGTCTTGCCATTCCCTTCTAGCTTGTAGAGTTTCTGATGAGAAGTCTGCTGTGAGTCTAATTGGAGATCCTCTGAGAGTAATCTGATATTTCTCTCTTGCACATTTTAGAATCTTTTCTTTCTGTTTCACTGTGGTGAGTTTGATTACAACATGTCGTGGTGAGGATCTCTTTTGGTCATGTTTACTAAGGGTTCTATGAGCTTCCTGTACTAGGATGTCTCTGTCCTTCTCCAGACCCGGAAAGTTCTCTGCAAGTATCTCACTAAAAAGGCCTTCTAATCCTTTCTCTCTCTCCATGCCTTCAGAAACTCCTAGAACCCGAATGTTGGTTTTTTTAATAGTATCCTGTAGATCCCCAAAAATATTTTTTTTAGATTTCTAATTTCCTCTTCTTTTCTTTGGTTTGACTTTATACTTTCCTGTGCTCTGTCTTCTAAGTCCGATATTCTCTCTTCTGCTTCACCCATTCTGTTTTTAAGGCTCTCTAATGTGTTTGTCATTTGATCTAGTGATTTCTTCATTTCATTATGGTTTCTCATCACTATCACAGTTTCTTGTTCTACTAGTTGTTTCATTTCATTTTGATTCCTCCTTAACATTTCATTTTCGCAAGAGAGATTTTCTATCTTGTCCATTAAGGATTTCTGTAGTTCAAGAATTTGTTTTTGAGAACTTCTTAATGTTCTTATCAATTTTTTGAGATCTGCTTCTTGCATTTCTTCTATCTCATCATCTTCATAATCTTGAATTGTGGTGTCTTTTTCATTTGGGGGCGTCATAGTGTCTTCCTTGTTCTTGTTACCTCGGTTTTTGCGTTTGTTGTTTGACATATTGGAGATATTCTTTGGTTTCTTCACTGTGGTGTTTTTTCTTTTTATACTATGACTCTAGAATAAGTGGGCTGTCTGCTTTCAATGGAGCCTTAGAGACTTGAGATGGGTGTGGCCTGAGAACTCTGTTTGGTTCCTCAGGGTTGAGCGTGTGCCAAAGGTGACACTCCCAGGTTAGGCGTGGTAAATCTCTCTTTTTTTTTTTTTTTTTGATTCAAAAGGGAAGTAATTCCGCACAGCTGAACAGAATTGGAGGTAGTTATCAGGCGAATGATATACCCACAGGAGCCAGAGATCGGAAGCTCTTTCCCAAGGACCACACAGGGAATCTGTGCTGCCCTCAGTGTGGGCTCCAATTCTCCTGCAGACTCCCACTGGGTTGCCAAGGTTACCGAATTGTAGTGTCTCTGGAGAGTACTCACGTGAATTCCGTGAGTTCTCTCCCCCCACCGTCTCTTTTTTCACAGTCTCAGTTCATTAGCACCACACATTCATTAGATCCTAATCTCCTGTTATTTCACACATACCCCTCCCCCCCAGAGTCAGGTGTTTCTGCTAGGCTCAGGGCCGGTGCAGACCTGAGGTCGCCCTGCTTATGACGTATGTCCAAAATGGCGCCTGCTCTTTTTCTTGCTTGCCTTTGAGAGGTGAATGGAGAGAGAGAAACTCGTGTCCGTATCGGTTACTTTCTCTCTCTCTCTCTCTCTCTCTCTCTCTTCTAGTTAGCCTGGTGAACTTTTCCCCACAGAGTTTCAAGCCTCGTTCCCTCTAGTCTCCTCTTTCCACTTTCCCGCTAGTGTCTCGGGCTATTGAGGTTTGGCTCACCTCGTGTTCCAGCGCTGGTGTGTTGATTCTGCTGCTGGTGTCCCGAACTTGGGCTCCCACGCTCTCCACGCAGGTCCACTGTGAATCACTAGTTCCAGAAGAGTTTCCTCTGCTGTTTCTTCCCCTACTCTTCCTTGAACCTGCAGTATCTACACTTTTATTAAACTGTCTCTCCCCGGACTATCAGTGTGCTCCCTGCCTATTCCGCCATCTTGCCGCTCTCCCCCAAAAATATTTTTTTTAAAAAAATAATATTCCATGTATTAACTTAAGAAATTATTGGAAATTAATGAACTGGGACTGTTATCACTTCCATTTATAAAACAGGAAACTAAACCACAGAGACTTTAATATCATGCCTGAGATTCATGCAGCTAGTACAGTGGCAGAATCAGGGTTCAAACTCTCAACCTGACTTTGGAAGCTAGGTGTTTAACCCCTACCCCACACTGTATTTCCAGTCATGATTCCAAATAAGCTATGATAGTGTCCTGAGTCAAGAAAAGAGGGAGGTTGCTCCAGCATAGAGGCATCTCAGAAGGCTTCATGGAGAAGGTATGACTGCACATGGGTCTTTTGTTTTTTTAGGATTGATTTATTTATTTGAAAGTCAGAGTTACAGAGAATGATGGACACACACAAACACATACACACACACACAAAGAGAGAGATCTTCCATCTGCTGGTTCACGCCCCAGATGGCCACAATGACCAGGACAGGGCCAGGCTGAAGCCAGGAGCCAGGAGTATCATCCAAGTCCCCAACATAGATAGCAGGGGCCCAAATACTTGGGCCATCTTCCACTGTTTTTCCGAGGCCATAGCAGGGAGTTGGATCAGAGGTGGAGCAGGGGCTGTCACTGTGGCATAGAGGGTAAAGCCTCCACCTGCTGTGCCAGCGTCCCATATGGGTGCTGGTTCAAGTCCTGGCTGCTCCATTTCCTATCCAGCTCTCTGTTGTGGCCTGCGAAAGCAGTAGAAGATGGACCAAGTCCTTGGGCCCCTGCACCTGCTTGGGAGACCTGGAAGAAGCTCCTGGCTCCTAGCTTTGGATTGACGCAGCTCCGGCCACTGTGGCCAATTGGGGAGTGAACCAGTGTCTCTCTCTCTCTCTCTCTCTCTCTCTCTCTCTCTCTAACTCTCCTCTCTCTGTGTCACTCTTACTTTCAAGTAAATAAATAAATCTTTAAAAAAAAAAAAAAGAGGTGAAGCAGTCAGGATATGAACCGTTGCCCATATGGGACGCCAGCACAGCAGGTGGTGGATTTACCAGCTATGTCACAATGCCGGTCCCCCATCTGGGTCTTAATGCATAGGTATGACTTGGTGGTGCTTAGTGCAAAAGTCAAGAAGATTCCTAAGATGATAGCAGAGCCAGGACTCAACCACAGTCCCATGTTTAAAATGATTATGACAACAAGCACTGAGGACTTACTAATGTAACTCATCACAATCTTGTTAGAAGGTTGCTTTGACAATCTTCATTTATCAAATGAGGAAACTGAATCTTGGAAATTTATGTTTTCCCAGAGTCACACAGCTAAAACTCAAATCAGGCTACCTGAGTCACTGCCTGAGCTTTGGGGCAGAGCCTGAGCTGGCTTCTCTGGGATGGGTTCTTGGGGAACATGGCTTGGGACCCTTCACCTATGCTGATGACTGGTTCTTGACTCTCTTGCAGCTCCAGTCAATGGACAATTCTGTAAGTATCCTCCCTTTTTTTCTCTGTTAGACACCTTAATAACTGTCCTCTATCTCAGATACTGGTAAGACGAGGCCCTGTTGTCCCTTTGATCCTTTTCCTGAGGGTTGTAGAAATGTCAACACCTCCGTCATTCTGATGACTCTGACCCTAAGAACCAGGCTATGGGGGGTGAGTGGGCTACTCTCTAAGATCAAACCCACCATCATGGATGAACATGCAGGGGCTGGGATACATGTTACAGAGGTCACAGGAGGAAGAGGTGCAACTCGATCTGAGTCTTACAAAATACATCAACACTGAGGGCCAGGACCAAAATAAGCCACTACTTCAAAGCAGGAGGTTAGGCCCCAACAATCTTGTCCCTAACCATGGGTACTTAATTTGTCCAAGCTACAGCATTCTGCATAGATATTTTTCTGTTAATAGTTCAAGTCATGGTGACTCTAAGGCCCTATCCATCTAGTGTCCAGAAGTCTTGTCTTCCACTTGGAGCTGTCTCACAGGTGTTCTGTCAATGCCTGTTGGAAGCCTTGATGTCCACCACATGCTTTCAGGGGGCTGCCTGCTCTCCTCACTCAAGTCAGCAAGAGCCACAGCTCCCTCAGTATGCACTGTCTCCTGTGGTTCCTGGGTTTCCTGTAATACACCCATCAGCGTGTGGACAAAGACCATTTCCCATACATCCCTGCTTCCCTTAGATAAGACTGTAACCTGGGAAGACTTTGCTACTGGCCCTCAGAAAGAGAAATAAGACAGACAGTGCCTTACATCAGCTACTAGATGTGATTAATCTCAGAGCCGCCAGGCTTGGTGGCAGCTTCATGAAGGTCCTGACAAGAGGTGTCTCCTCCTGGCCACAGGGCCACCCGCACAGAGTAGGGGCCAAAGAGGTCCAAGCGGCAGGACAGAAGTTCTCCTTCTCTCCAGTAGACGACCCACTGGCCAATTTCCCATTTTCAGCTCCCCAAGTGCTTCCCAGGTATGTAGCTGCTGGAATTTCTGTTCTCTTCAGAGAAAACACACCCAGTTACCACTGGGACACAGCATTCTGTCCAAATGCTTAAGCAGAGGGTATTTGTAAAGGCTATGAATGGTTTAATATCCCCAAAAACATTTAGTTTCTTTATCTAAAACATACCTTTGGGTTACTTTACAAATTGTGCTCCCAAAAAGAGACAATATTCCCTTTACATTTGAATGTAACTAAAAGATCCATATGGGCAGCTCTTTCAGAAAAAGGTAAGAATATTTGAAGTCTCAGACTTTAAAAATGCAATTGTTGATAAGCTTTTAAGTGTAAACAGTTCCCCTTATCTGAGTAGAAAATTTACCAGGAAGAAAATGCATTTAGTGATTCCACTTAAAAATATTATGTTTAATAGCACAGCCCAGAAATGAGATGCTTATTTTGAAAAATAATACAAATGGAAAACTTGTTTCATTTTCTGCTTTGTAGAAGTCAGATTACCTTAGGTAGTTTGTAGAACAAAGTATGCACCTAACACTGATTTTTTAAAAATATAGTGGCTGTCACCGTTTTCAACATCCTGTGTTTAAGGTAGGAGAGAAGGCAGGCAGAATAGGGAACAGAAGGTGTCCAAGAACCCAAGAACTTCCTCTGTACCTCTCTTCTTTCAACATCAGGAAAAAACTTCCCCTGGTACCTCTATTCTCTAATCCACCCCAACCTTTGTTCCTCTGCCATCTCTCTATCCAGACCTGGAGCATGTAACTGGGAAATTAATATCTCACTTTTTGAAAACTGTTGGTAGGTAGCAGGCTAGGCGAAGAGAGCACTGGAACTAACTTTCAAGAGGCAGGCAAGCATTTTCCTTGTTACTGATTTCTCTTTTTTCAGGGATAACAGTCTTGCTCTACCTCACTCCTTGGTGGTTTTGTGAGCTGTCAGAGCTGTGGTTCCACATAACTCTTTTGAGAGGCAGAGAGATAGAGAAAAGGAAACAGACAGGCAGACACGTGCCCATCTGCTGGTTCATCCCCCCAAAAGCCTGCAATGATGGGGCTGCACCAGTGCTAAGGCCAGGCACTGGGAACTCAATCCAGGCCTGCCGTGTGGGCAAAAGAGACCCTCCTACTACTGGAGCCATCACCATCTGGTTCCTAGGGTCTGTCTTACAGGAAACTGGAAGCAGGAGCAGAGCCAGGAAATCAAACCCAGGTTCTCCAGTGTGGAATGTTGACATCTTAACTGCTGGGCCAAGTGCCTGTCCCTACATAGCTTTCACCAGCTTCACAAGTTGCTGCATCTTGAGCAGAACCTGCAATGGAATCATTTTGTATTTGTGACTCATCGAAAGCACTCGTCTTTCCACAGGCTAGAGAGTAGCATTAAATCAGGAAGAATGCCTGTATGAACACGTCTATTAGTGAATAATTTGAGTGTAATCACTTTGGTTGTTAGCCCTCATAGGCTAACATAGCTCATAGCTACACATTAAAAAAAAAAGTCTAGATTAAAAAGAGCCTCAGTAACACCTGCTCTCTGGGGAAATATGATTAAACACAAAATCTTCTCTCAACCCAGAAATCCCTTCCACAAAGTCATAGAGAAAGAAAACCTATGATTGAGGGGCTGGCATTGTGGCACAGCAGGCTAAGCCGCTGCCTACAGGGACAGCATACAATACTGGAGCACCAGTTCCAGTCCTGGTGCTCTGTTTTCAATCCAATTCCCTGCTAATGCACCTAGGAAAGCAGCAGAAGATGGTCCAAGTGCTTGGGCCACTGTAATCTATGTGGGAGACTGGAATGGAGTTCTTGGCTCCTGGCCTTGGTTTGGCCCAGCCCTGGCTGTTGGAGGAGTAAGCCGGCAGACTTCCCTCTGTATGTGTGTGTCTCTACCACTGTCTCTCTGTAAGTCTGCCTTTCAATAAATAAAATAAATCTTGCAGATAAAAGTAAATGATTGAATAATCATTAAATCAGAATGTGATGTGCATCACAGGCAGTCCACTGAAAAGACAGAAGGGAATCTCAACTCTTTGTGCCCCCAGGAGGATAAAGAATAATGGTCCTCAGTAAGAGGACCAGACAGCATCCTTTGCTATTCACCTGTGTGAGCTAATTGGCTTTTGTGCAGAGGAGAAACAAACTCCTCACAGCTGCATGCGAGCAGGCAGTTCTGCACACTGAAACAAGCGCCACACTGAGGTTTTTGCCCTCTCACAGCACCTGGGGGTGAGGGAGCTACCGCCCAGGAGTTGGGACACTAACTGGGGGCTTAGTTTGAAGAGGGCTCAGAAAGTGAAAGTGCCATTGTTTATTTTCAGCAGGGAGAATGAAGCTTTCTGTATTCAATTTGTGTTTACACTTACATTCTCCAGGTTCTGCCCATGAATATTTCAAGAATTTGAGGGCCCAATTTTGTATGAGATCAACGTTTTATTGTCACCAGTCAGTGTCTTTGTTGTTTTGGGGGCTGAGGAGCACCTGGCTCCCTGCACTCTGACTTTTTGTAGCTGTCTGGATGGATCTTTCACTCCAGACAACAGCCTGCTTGCTTCTCCCATACCCACTTCTTCAGTAAAAATGCAATTTTGACCATTTTCTATAATTGACCCCAAAACTTCTATACTTCCTCCATCTCCAATCCACAGCTCACCACAAGCCCATGTCACATGTAGCAAAAAGAAAAAGAAAAAAAAAAAAAACACCTGAGTTTTCCCTCTACTCATCTTGGTTTCTTGACTATGGCCCATGAATCAAACCGGTAAAAGAGAGATTAACAAGTGAAAAAAAAAACAGTTTTAATTACATATATTCACAGAAGAATTTACCAAAAAATAATGTGACTCCAGAAGGTGAGCAGGTGATTGAGGATTATATACCATCTTAGGCTAAACAAGGGAAAAACAATTTGGAGCTTCTGAGTGCAGGAGGTCAGTTGTAGAGAAGTGACCATGAAAAATATGGTAACAGAGGCTATTTAGTAAGGTTTATTACTAAGACTTAAGTCAATGTCTCTCCATTGCTAAGGGTTACCCAGAGGTCTCCTCTTCCTGGTACGGGAGAGGGAGAAATTTTAAAACTGGAAATTTCCTTCACAAAAGGAAAACCCATGTCCTGTTTTTAGAACTTTCCCTAACTTCCAGTGGCTCTTTGTGGCCCTTAGCTTAAAATAAGCCATAAGCCAAAAAGGCATGTTTGGGGATGTATGTTCTGGTAGCCCTCACACACAAACCCTGAGCTGAGAATGGTCTCTGTAACATGAGGAGCCCCAGTAGGAGTCTAAGAGAAACAGCAATTCTCAAGTACCTACCTGGGGGGCCTGGTCCACTGGAAAAGGTAAGACGGTCCATGAGCTGTCTATCATCCACAAACAGTGAGTACATGCTGCTAGGATCGCCCTTTGAAAGGCAAGCCTGTTCCTGTGGACCACAGGGAAGCCACTGCACTCTGGGGCAAGGTAAGCAGAGTTGGAAGACTGGCAACCTAGGGAAACAGCAGCCCTCCTTCAGGGATTTTGGGGGCCTCTCCAAAGCTAGGTCTTCCAGTCTGTCTTACACTGACCTTGCAGCTGGAACTGCAGGCCCCTCCACCCCAGACTCACCTCTCTTCTTCTCCTCAGTAACTATGCCCAAGTCTGTGATTTCTCTTCATCCGCCATGGACCACAGTCTTCCAAGGAGACAGAGTGAATCTGATTTGCAACGGATTTCAGTTCTATGCTCCAGAGAACACAACATGGTTCTATAAGGATGGATGGGAAAATACACAAACAGAACACCCAGGAAACACCCTTGTGGTCTGTAAATCCGGAGAATACAAATGCCAGGTCCAGGGCTCACTTCCAAGTGACCCTGTGTCCTTGCGTTTTGTAACAGGTGAGAAAGATGCTGAATTCGTAAGCACAATTTTGGTTTAATTCCGCTCCCGGGACTTCCCTCTCTGACCTTTGACCTCACCTATTTCAGTTTCACATTCTCCTCATTGCCTACAAGTGCTTTCCAAACTACTTTTGAAACTCAATTTTAAATGTTTACCATTGATCAACACACATTCTTGCATACTTAGAAAGTCAAGGAAATTAGTTACTTTAAGGTAATATAAAAATGAAGCTCTCCCCTGATACAGAATAGAGTTTAGCAATGGCTGTACTACAGTAGGTTGTGTCTGGGCATTGGGGTGGGAGCAGGCATGGTGAGTTCTCTTTTTGAAACAAGGAAGTCACTCCAACCCTAGTCAACTCTCAAGACTGTATTTAAAGCCAATGAAGACTGTGGCATTCTGCTATAGTTAGGGCTGCTGGTCTGACATCCTGCCCAGCAGGCTTTACGACCTCATAACAGAAAAAAGTAACACATACACAGGAATGTATGGAGCCCAAAGCAGAAAGCAAAAACTGCTATAAGGGAGTTCAGAGGAGAGAAATCTCCAACCTCAGGCCTTTCATCTCCACTTTCCCTGGCATCTTTCTCTTCTCCATCCCCACATTTCCCTCTGAACTCCCAGGCCTCTCCCTGAGCAGTTTTCCCAGTTTAGAAGTAAAGATGGGGCCAGCACCATGGCTCAATAGGCTAATCCTCTGCCATGCGGAGCCAGCACACTGGGTTCTAGTCCCGGTTGGGGTGCCGGATTCTGTCCCGGTTGCCCCTCTTCCAGGCCAGCTCTCTGCTGTGGCCTGGGAGTGCAGTGGAGGATGGCCCAAGTGCTTGGGCCCTGCACCCCATGGGAGACCAGGATAAGCACCTGGCTCCTGCCTTCGGGTCAGCATGGTGCACCGGCCGCAGCGCACCGGCCTCAACGGCCATTGGAGGGTGAAGCAACGGCAAAGGAAGACCTTTCTCTCTGTCTCTCTCTCTCACTGTCCACTCTGCCTGTCAAAAAAAAAAAAAAAAAAAAAGAAGTAAAGATGGACCAGCGCCGTGGCTAACTTGGTTAATCCTCCGCCTGCGGCGCCGGCATCCCATATGGGTGCTGGGTTCTAGTCCCTGTTGCTCCTCTTCCAGTCCAGCTCTCTGCTGTGGCCCGGGAGGGCAGTGGAGGATGGCCCAAGTGCTTGGGCCCCTGCACCCGCATGGGAGACCAGGAAGAAGTACCTGGCTCCTGGCTTCGGATTGGCATAGATCCAGCCATGGCAGCCATTTGGGGGTGAACCAATGGAAGGAAGACCTTTCTTATTTTATTTATTTATTTTTTTTTTTTGACAGGTAGAGTGGACAGTGAGAGAGAGAGACAGAGAGAAAGGTCTTCCTTTTTGCTGTTGGTTCACCCTCCAATGGCCGCCGTGGCTGGCGCGCTGCGGCCGGCGCACCGCGCTGATCCGATGGCAGGAGCCAGGTGCTTCTCCTGGTCTCCCATGGGGTGCAGGGCCCAAGCACTTGGACCATCCTCCATTGCACTCCCTGGCCACAGCAGAGAGCTGGCCTGGAAGAGGGGCAACTGGGACAGAATCGGTGCCCCGACCAGGACTAGAACCCGGTTTGCCGGCGCTGCGAGGTGGAGGATTAGCCTGTTGAGCCGCGGCGCCGGCCCGGAAGACCTTTCTTATTGTCTCTCTCTCACTCACTAACTCTGTCAAATAAATTTAAAAAAAAAAAAAAAGGTATAGAAATTATTTGGATCATGTCCCCTGGCATGGTTCATGGAAGGAGGCACTCACCACAGTCAGAGAAGAGAAAAGGTAGAGCTATCTTCAAATTAGAATCTGAACAGCATGAGAATCTCCAGAGAGGACCACATCCCTGTCCGTTGTACCTGGATTTGCATCTCTGACAACAGCCCTGCCGCATAACATCTCCCACGCACTGTAATGCTTCCTTGTACATTTCTCCAAATGTTCCTTCCTTGACAGCTCCCACTCAGATCTGCTAAATAGATCAGAGTTGATTCTATGTCAGGGATTTTGTTCACACCTACTTTGGCTTTCCTTCTCAATGTTAGAATGTTAATATTTTGAAACTGCCCTTGAATGATTGAATAGATGTGTTTAGGGTTTTGTTACAAATTGTATCCAACTCCTTTCATGCTGATTTGAAAGGAGATGAATGTGCTTGGGTAACGAAACTAAATCCCAGGGAGAAGACAATGAAGTCTCTGTAAATCAAGAGACATAGAGGAAGGAGGTAGCCCTTGAACGATGTCACCTCTGTGTCCTTTGCAGGCCCTATCATCCTTCAGGCCCCTCATCTTGTGTTTGAAGGGGACACATTGATTCTGAGATGCCAGAGAAGGGGGAAAGATAAACTGATTTCTGCAAAATATAAACAGAATGGAGAAACTGTCTTTGATTCTAAGGATTCGAATCAAGGCTTGGATCTTTTCATCCCTCAAGCAAGTTTGAGTAACAGTGGCTCCTACGAATGCTGGGGATATGAAGACAAAAATACTTTTTTCAAGTCAGATACTAAAATTATTAAAATTCAAGGTAAACCCTTTGTTTCATATTGATTCATTTAGCAACATCAGGGCAAGTAAATTGGGCGTGTCTGGAGGGAATTTATGGTTTAATACTGGAACTCTACATCCGTGAAAGGCAAAAGGCCTTTAGAAGGCAGAGAACGTAGAATAACTGGGTTGGAATCAACCCAGGGAAGAAAATTCTGATGGAGAGCCTGATGAGCTTGTCTGGCTGTGTGCCTGGAGTTTCCTGAAACTGAGACTCTGAGCCTGCCTCTGCCGGAGTGCTAAATCCCCTGGTGCTGAGAGCTTGCCTGACCTTTTCTCCTTAGAACTATTTCCAGATCCAAAGATGAAAGCCACAGACCCTCATCCCACAGAGGGGAATCCTGTAAATCTGAGCTGTGAAACACAGCTTCCTCCAGCACGGTTGGACACTCCACTCCACTTCATCTTCTTCCGAGATGACAAGGCCATCCTCTCCGACTGGAGCAACTCCTCAGAGATCCAGATCCCAACCATCTGGAGAGAAAACTCAGGGAAGTACACATGTGGTGCTGAAACAGTGACCCACAGCGTCTACAAGCACAGCCTCCCACTAGAGATCCACGTGCAGAGTGAGTGTGGGAGAGCCAGGTGGGCCAGGGAGGCTCCTCCCTGTGCTCCTTTTGGCCCTATTGGGGTGGGGAATGTCCAACAGAGATGGGTTTGGTCATCCTCACAGAGGCACCGGGCTTAGACTGCAAAGTGAGAAACTGTAATACCAGAAATGCAACATTTCTTTTCCAGCTCTATTTCCCTAAAAATTCAGTCTTCCTTTCAAACTCTGCCACCTTGAAGAGGTAGAGGTGACTCATGGAGTTAGATACAAGAAAAGGCTGTGTCCAGTTGCTGAGTTGGCAGATTCCAGGGTGCCAGATCTTGGGGCAAACTATTTAGAAGACAAGCATTTGCTTCTTCCTAATCAACTGCAACAAGCAATGTGAGTGCCTGTGATGCATACAGCAGAAAAGGAGGAGATCTACAAAGAGCAATGCAGTGCTAAAGTAGAACTTCTGGAAACTGGTGGGGTCTGGCCTACAGCCTTAATGGCCACTGTTGCTATTAGCTGGCCCTCAAAACAATTCAGACCACCTGCCAGGATATCCTACAAAACCCAAATGCTTCTGCAGGGATAGCCAGTTTTTCTCTCATGGAGTCCTCTGTATTAGGATTGAAATCTGATCATATTTGGTTATATTCTAGTATCTATGAAAGATATATCTTAAAAGCCCAAGAAAAATGACCCTGTCTGAGACAGAGTTGTGGCACAGTAGATTGATCTGCTGCCTGTGGTGCTGGCATCCCATGTGGGCACCCGTTCTAGTCCCAGCTACTCCTCTTCAGATCCAGCTTTCTGCTAATGGCCAGGGACAGCAGTGCAAGATGGCCCAATGCTTGGGCCCTTGCACTCCTGTGGGAGGCCCAGAGGAGGCTCCTGGCTCCTGGCTTTGAATTAGCTCAGTTCCAGCCATTGCAGCCATTTGGTGAAGTGAACTAATGGATGGAAGACCACCACCCCCCCCCCACTTTCTGTAACTCTACCTCTCTAGTAATTTTTTTTAAAAAAAACCCTTAAAAAAAAAAAGGAAAAAATGACCCTGTTGAATACCCACTCCCCCACGCTTAGCCCTCACCTGCAATTTCCTGTTCATGCAGGGATCCCTGTGTCTCAAGTGTCCATAGAGATTCTGCCCCCAGACGGCCAGGCAGTTGAAGGAGAGAAGTTGGTCCTTGTCTGCTCTGTGGCTGAAGGTACAGGAGAGACCACATTCTCCTGGCACAGAGAGAACACGAAGCAGCATGTGGGGCAGAAAACTCAGCGTTCCCAGAGGGCAGAGCTGGAGATCCCTAACATCAGGGAAAGCCATACCGGGAGATACTACTGTACAGCTGACAACAGCTACGGCCCCATCCAGAGCGGGGTGGTGAACATCACTGTGAGAGGTGAGCTGTAATAAACATTGGCCTTACTTACTCTCAGCAAACTTCCTCAAGTTGGGAGTAGACATAGACAATGCCACTTTTATGACTCTCCTTTTTTGGTCCCTATTTTACTGTCCTCCCTGTGATAGACAATTTATTCTATTAGAGTATTAATAACTCAGATCAGAGTAAGGTATTCCAGTGAGGGGCTGCTGGCCAGGAGCCATTTCGCCTCTTGGAGATTTTGTACGTCTGTGCTCTAATCCACTGGTTGTTACTCTCAAAGAGCACCCTCACCTCACTAACAGCACCTTATGGTGGGGCACAGCTCTCTCACAACCAAGTGCTCCCTATGCCTCTCCTGTCAGTCATCCACAGCACAGTGCCCCTGAGTCCAACAGAATCAAAGGTTTAAGGCATTCCTTTCTTGAATACTGTAGGCTTGAGGGAGTCTCAGTAATCAAATTCTATGCAGGTCGGGAAATGTACAAGTGCAGAGAGCAGAAACAACACAGTTTTGCCCTTGGAAGGGAGAAGACTTATTTTGAGATTGCAAACTTACACCACTCTTCTCTTCCTCTGCCCTCCAAAAAGCCACAGTGGACTAAGTCAGCTTCTCACTCAGCAACAGCCGTGGTAAGGAATTGGTCTGTGCTGGGCTTCAGTCATTCTCTACTGCAGACTGAGCTGCATCCCTGGATACCCAATAAAGTTAGCTTGCATTGATAGGCTACTGAAAAACTTGATTCCTTCACAGAAAAACGCCTCAAGAGAGTGATCTGTATTCACATTCTTCATTTGTCTCATTTTCTCTCAAACCAACCACCATCAGGCTTGGCTTTCTCCACCAGAATTACTCTGTGAACATCACTAATGATCTCAATGCTACTAAGACCAATGGGCAATTCTTAGTTTCTGCTTTACTTGACCTGTCTTTGCCTTTGAACAGAACTCGTCCCTGCTTCCTTAAAACACTTTGTTCCTTGACATCTGAAGCACAATTCTGTCTTGGTGGTCTACCTACCCATGAGACACTCCTATTGGGTTTTCTTTCTGGATCCTCTTTGTACTTCCATCCAACCTCTGCATTTTGAGATTCCTGGGGCTCTGATCTCAGACTATCTCTGCACACTCTCTCGACCAGGGGTGGAGAGACTTTTTTCTGCCAAGGGCCATGTGGATCTTTATAATGTCATTCATGGGCCATACAAAATATCAACTTTTAAAATTAGGCTGCAGCAGATTTATTGGGTTTTTGAATTCCACCTGCAGTTATCTTGGCAGGGCCAGACCAAACAATTTCACAGGTCTCGTATGGCCTGTGGGCTGTACATTCCCTGTGCCTGTGATCATCTCATCCAGTCTCAAGACTTTGCATGCACGTATGACTCTATATACTTATGACTCCACACTCAACCTATAGCCTAGACCTGCAGTCTGAACTCAACTCTTACACCAAAGTACTTAACTCAGGTGTTCCACAACAGTAGCTCATTAGTATCTGCAACTTAACTCGCCAAAAACTAAACTCTTGATTTTCACCCCAAATAGATTCCTGCTTAGAGCTTCCTCCAGGTAAATGTAAAATGCCCTTCTTCTAGTGCCACAGGTAAAAAATATGGACACCATCCTTAACTGCTTGTATTTCATCTTCCACATCCAATATACCTGTAAGTCCTGGTGGCTCTACTTTCAAAACACAGCCAAAATATCACTATTTCACATGAACTTCACTGCCATCACGTGGTTCAATCCACCAGTGTCCATGGCCTGTATTATTACAATAATAGCTGGTCTTCTGTTTTAGGAAGGAGAACCTTTAAACCAGATCTGGTTACTGTTCTGCTCAAGGCATCCCTTTGCTTCCCATCTCCTTCAATATTCTCTCAACAACACACCAGGACTGGCATTATCTGGCCCCCTGTTGCTTTGACCTACCCCCACCATTTCCCCCTTACCTTCTCCACTCCAGACACTCCGGCCTTCAGTCTCTCCCTCAAACTCCTCCAGCATTCTCTAGGTCAGAGCCTTTGTGTTGCTCTTCCCCAGTATCCTCAAGCTCACCTCCTTAATTCCCCAGAGCTCTGCTTACCTTCTCAGGGAGTCCTGCCTCAACCATACTTCCTAACACAGCAGCTCTCACCACAGTTCTGCCCTCCTGATCTTGCTTGATTCCCTCTCCACAGCACTTATCATCAACTGCTCTGCCTTGTATGCCCTGTTTGTTACTGCCTTCTCCCACTCCTTCCATGCTTTTCATATTAGTCTCATAGGAGTGGACAATTTTTTTAACCACTACTGTATCCCATATGTCTGTAAGAGTGTTTGACTCAACTCAGCTTTCATTAACTACTTACTGAATGAGTTAGTTTTGTGCACATCAACTTCATTGATCATAGTAACCATCCTAGAATATAGAAATATTATTATCTACTTTCTACCAAAAAAGGGAAAGCCAATGGCCTCAGAGTTGTGGTTATTTATATTACATCATGGAGCTTATACATGACATCCCAGATTTGAATCTTGGTGCAATCATTTGGCTCAGAGAGAGAGAGAGGGAAAGAGAGAGAGAGAGAGAAAGCAATGTAAGTGTTCTCCTAAGATGTGCCACATGGTCAAGTATCAGTCATGCTAAATATCAGAGAACTGTACTGTTTATACAACTGGTCAACTACCACAGTTGTAGCTGTTGAAGTAGGAGAGGTAAGATTTAGTTGTATTCCAGTTCCTTACCTTCTACTTGTAGAAGCATTCTAAGCACAGGCACATATACAGGGCGCAAAGTAATCATGTTTATTTAAAAGGTGAGAAAACACACACACACACACACACATACATGGACATAGTTGAGGAGTGGAACAGCCTAGAGGGAGAAGAGGGATGGGAGAGGGGAAGTAGAGAGAAGGAGGAGAAGCTCAGCACCTCTTTCAGTCTTGTCAAACAAAGATGGGACAAACACCTCCCAGCACTTCTTTTTATGAGGTAATGTGGTCATCTGGAAATTTTCCAATGCCTCCATAAAATTCCGTGTGGAGCTTATATACATGGTGACTTTTCCCCAGGTCCCAGATGAAAATAAGGCATCCTGAGAAAAGGGATACTCTGATTGACAGGCAGGATAGAAACATGGAGTGGGGCCTCATGCTTTGTGACCGCCGGCTCAGCTAGCTGCCTTTCCCATATCTCCAGGAACCTGAATGACTTAGATGCTCTGAGAAGGAGCTGCTATGCACAAGGCCCAGCTGCTCAAGTTTCCCTTCAACTCCACTGAGGCAAATCCTGTGATGAAGTGGGGCTTCCCCCAGATCAGGGGACTGAGATGATTTCCCAGAATGAGGTTCCCCTGAAGGGTTTGCCTTTCAGTCTGGGGGCAGCTTAGAGAACAGAAGCATGGAGTGTCATCCCCAGCAGAGAAGGCTTGGGCCAATATCATTTCAGTGCCATGTCGAGGCTCAGCTTGGGGAAGGGGACGCTCAGCAAAGGAGGAATGTATGGATTTCAAATTTTTACCAAAATAAATTTTTATCCCATTTTCCACAAACATTTTTGAAACGCTCTCATCTGTACTTGTATACACACTTCCTCCTAAGTGCTGGTTTCTAAAATGAACCACTGAAGGTAGAGACAGTTATTTCCTCTGCCATTCCCCCGTAGCCCACCCAGGGTGATTTTTCTGGCCATAACCTGGCCCAAGGCATCCTCATGCCTCTCTTTTCTTAGATCCTCTCTCACCCGGGGATTAAGATTCCAGCCAAGCTGAGCAATGTTCCAGGGTTCTGTGGCAGCTTCAAACCCTAAACCTCTCCCCTGGGGCTCACAGGGGTGATTTCTCCTTAGGGATTCCAGGGAAAAAAAGTGGCCTTATCGCTTTGGGAACCTGCGGGGGATTTCTCATGCTTCTCATGGCTGTGACCCTGCTGTTCTACCACCGGTGCTGGAGGAAACCAGGTTTGTGTTCTTATCATTGCTAGAGTCATTGCTGGAGTCCCTGCCACAGCCTTGCCTTATACACCCAGCTGATGGCCAGCCTCAGTAATCAATCCAGCTCACCTCTCCAGATACTTGTGAGCACATCTCATGCCCTGGGTTGGGCTGGATATAGTGAGCTTTGGACCTCTGACCACAAGTGTCCTCAATAAGCCTCAGTAATGACCCAAGGTTCCCTTGCACATGACCACAGGTGTTCCTCAAAGTCCACCTACAGCTCAATACTCTGCAAGAGTGGTGGGAAGTTTGGTTATATTTACTATTTCTGGATGTACATCCACACAGCCTTGAACCCTAAAGAGCTCTCAAATAACTGAATATTTAATGCAGGAGTGTGTTTCACGCACCCTAGCAATTTGTATATTTTGTTCAGTCCTTTTTCTTTTTTTACTTATTTATTTGCTCAACCTTTTTTCACATCATTTTCATGAGCATCCGGGACTGAGCCTTTGGTAGAATTTTCTTGAGAACAGCTCTGAGGTAGCACCTGCATGTAAGGTCCTTGAGAAACAGCTCCCTCTGCTGACAGAAACGTGCCTTTGCTTTATTTTGCAGGAGGTTGTTTCCAGGCAGAAGAAACCAGGTGAGCCCTGAACCTCTGCAAACACCATTTTTGTTCCCCAAGCACACAATATGAAAAACTGTGGGGTTGCAAAATTAGACCAAGTTACTTCTTTTTTTTTTTTTTTTTTTTTGACAGGCAGAGTGGACAGTGAGAGAGAGACAGAGAGAAAGGTCTTCCTTTTTGCCGTTGGTTCACCCTCCAATGGCCGCCGCGGCCAGTGCGCTGCAGCCGGCGCACCACGCTGATCCGATGGCAGGAGCCAGGTGCTTCTCCTGGTCTCCCATGGGGTGCAGGGCCCAAGCACTTGGGCCATCCTCCACTGCACTCCCTGGCCACAGCAGAGAGCTGGCCTGGAAGAGGGGCAACCGGGATAGAATCCGGCGCCCTGACAGGGACTAGAACCCGGTGTGCTGGCACCGCAAGGCAGAGGATTAGCCTATTGAGCTGCGGCGCTGGCCAAGGCCAAGTTACTTCTATGTGATCCTGTGACTAGGTGTTCTATTTTCACATTCCTTTAATTGACCAAAAATGAAGTTTCCCAGAACAATTCTTATCATCTAGTAGCATTATAGATTTTGCATGTGTTTAGAGCAGTTTCTTAGCTAAAATTAATCCACTCATCTAAACAAATAATACCAAAAGCTACATATTTTGTTGGGTTGCCAGGGGATATTTCTTTTTTTAAAAGATTTATTTATTTATTTTAAAGGCAGAGTTACAGAGAGGCAGAGGCAGAGAGAGAGAGAAATCTTCCATCTACTGATTCACTCCCCAAAAAGGCCACAATAGCCAGAGCTGGGCCCATCCGAAGCCAGGAGCCTGGAGCTTCTTCCAGGTCTCCCACGTGGGTGCAGGGGCCTAAGCACTTGGGATATCTTTCACTGTTTTCCCATTCACATTAGCAGGGAACTGGATCAGAAGTGGAGCAGCCAAAACTTGAACTGGTGCCCTTATGGGATGCCAGCACTGCAGGTGGTGGCTTTACCCACTATGCCACAGCACCAGCCCCAGGATATTTTTTTAACTAGTCTTACAGCTAGTGTGACTAGATTCTAGATTTTGTGCAAACGTTCTAGATTTTCCAGGGAAGTCCACATTTCTAATACTCCTTTTGCCCTAGACATGCACATCTACACAGACTTTGTATCCTTTGGTTTGGAACATGTCATCTTATTTTTGCTTCTATGTCATTGTCTCAGTCTTGGGTTGAAGCCAGACATTGGGGCATAAATTAATTCTACTTCCTTTTTGAGCAGTTCTGACGTGACAGTGTGAAAATATTTAGTCCCTACTCCCTGATAATGAGGCAGACTTTTAAGAGGAGCTTGTTAGTTGGATATCAGAGACTTTTTGGCCTTGCTTTTAGGCAACTTGTTCATACCACAACCCCAGGGTTTCTTTCAAAATATCAATCTGATATTATATCTATAGAATCTATCATAATATATATTATTGAAGCTCCAATTAAACCATTCAGAATTCCTAGCTCTTCTTGACTGCTGACTTGCTCCAGTTCCCATGTTCCTCAGCCTCTCTTCCTGGCCGTCTCTCTGTTGTTCATGTTATAATGCTCCATGGATAATTATGTTTCTGTCTCACAGGAGCCCTCCCATCCCCTGGCCAACAAGGTCCTGCCCTGTCCAGGTGGAGCTGCAGCTGTCACCTGGCAATGGTGAGGATTCCCCTGTAAGAAGCTTCCCCTGGCCTCAGTCAGACAAAGATGATGTGTCTGGTGTCCTGTGATGTATCCCTCATCTCTCTAAGGTGTTCCATACTCAGATACCTCCAAAAAATAATAACTTCATTGTGGTCCAGCGGGGTAGTGGAGACACGTGGGAAGGTGCATTTGTAGCAATGAACACTCAGGGAGACTACCTAGAAAGTGTTGTCTTTTCTTTCCAGTGCATCCCAAAGAGGAAGACTTGTTATATTCTGAGATCCAGATAATTCAGCTGGGAGACAAAGAGAAAGGTACGTCTCTGGGAAGAGATTCTGGATGAAAACTACATTCATTCATTCAACAAATATTTATTAAGCACCTCCTATTGCTAGGTACTGCTGTAAGTATGGGACATCAATCCACAATTAAGACAGAAACAGAACCCTACAATATGAAGCTTAAATTCTAAAGGAAGATAGACACTAACCAATATGTAATAAGCCATAAGTGGAGATTAGGACAAAAATTCAGCATCTTATTGAAAAATATTGTGCTCTTGATGGTGTACAAAACAAGGCTGCCCACAGATCCAAATAAATGAATATTTATAAAGTATCTATCATATGAGAGGCATCTTGCTAAGAATATTTTCATATAATATTATGTATAGGTATTCCTCAACTTACAATTGGTTACATCTCAATAAACCCATCACAAGTTGAAAACACTGTAAATTAAAAGCACATTTAATGTAACTGATCTAGCTGATCATGGTGTAGCCACACAATACCCTGTAGAACATCAGTTATTCATGTCAGTAATCTCATGGCTGACTGAAAACTGGAGCTCACTGCCAGTGTTCAGCATCTCAAAAGAGTATCTTATCATATCACTTGTCCCAGAAAAGATCACAACTCAAAATGCAAAGTTTTGTTTCTACTGAATGCATATTGAAAAATCTTAAATCATCAGTCAGAGACTGTATGTAGGTATGCATATATTTATGTGTGTGTATGTGTGTGTGTGACAATTTTTTACTAGGTGCTAGAAAATGTGAATTTCCTTGGTTGTTGATGGAGTTTGGATTTTGTTCTGGAGAAAAATTAGTTAAATTATTGGGTATGAAATGTATCTTTTCCAGGCTTACTTTTAAGCTTGATTTTTAAAAGGCAGGTCCCGATCAATCTTCAGATCAGAGCTAATCTGTTCTGCAGATTATTAAATTAAATGTTAAAGCAATGCATTCCAGAAGATTCCACATCAGATACCCCTTATTCTACAAGATCAACATGAGTTTTAGATATTATTTTGCCTGTTCCTTTCTGGTGATTCTTCCTTTGGCCTATGATAGTTTGCTCTCACACATATGCCTATCAGTATTCAGCCAAAGACCTGAGGACCCTCTCCACCGATACCCGGAGCTCTCAGTCGGCCTCACTGCTATCCCTGTGGGACTCTGCGCTGTAAATTCCAGTTGCCTCAGCAAGAGGCAGACTCTGCGCTCCCTAACCTGTGCTACAGCTTAGAAACTGCCCCCGTGTGGTGATGTTGTGCAACTGTCGGGCTCAGCTTGTCTACTTCCTTTTTCTTTTCCCACAATGGTATATACTGCCTGTTGTCCAATGCCTGAAAATCATTGTTTTGTCTTTTTAGGTTTTTTGTTTGTTTGTTAAAAATGGAAAGGTAAATATAGTTCCTGTTATTTCGTCTTAGCCAGAATGAGCAGGCCTATTTCATTTTTCTTAATCTTTGGCTCTCTTAGGTATGAGATTTTATTTCCCAAATGCCAGGGAAATCATTTCAAAATTTTTAAGAAGCACCTCTGAGGGTTCCCTCACCACCTCCTGAGAGGGAGAAAGAGAAAGAGAGAGAGAAAGAGAGAGAGAGAAAGAGAGAGAGAGAGACCCACAGTAGAGCTTCCGGATGAAAACTGAGCAAGTGATCTCTCCTTCCAAGGAAGCCTCTCCTACAAACACTCCTTTTCCTCCCCATAATTGCTCAATCTAGGTGATTAACCCAGACTCTTGGAATCAAGGAAACAAATCATTCTATTTCCTTTTTAAATATAAGTGTATTTTTGACACATTTTAAAGTCCGTGCATAAGCAGGGTCTTCAAAATGCTTGTGGAAATGCATATTACGCAAAAGCTCTGCATAGAATTTCACAAAGTTTTACACCAAAATATGCATTCTTTTATTCCACTTTCCACAAAATTTTTAAAGTTCCTACATATACATAGATTCTTATCTTATCTTGGGAACTTAAAATTATCAATAACTTTATACCTACTGGGAATTTCAGTCACAACCTAGTGCTGTTAAATGTAACCCATTTTATATATGAAATACATAAGACTCAGAGGGGGCAAAGGAGATTTCCAAGGTCATAAAGCCAGGAAAAGACAAGATTTAGACCAAGTCTTCTGTCTCATCACCATATTTACTGTTTGTGGCCTACTACTATTTTTTGACTCACGTGTACCGCCTCACTGCCTGGTTTGTCTATCACTCTGCTTCCCTGAGCCATTGTTTATCAGGAGTCTGAACATTAGAATTAGCAGTGGCATCACCTTTCTTGGGCTGATGGAGTGCGGGAGTGCATCTCATCCTGCAGAGCTCCCTTGATTATTTTGCCATTCTTCACACTCTATCATTGACACACTCGTCAAAACACTGCTTAAAATGACCATTCTGTTGAGAGACTAGTTGTGTTAATGATCTGTAGAAAAGTTCCTTCAGCAAGTCCTCAAGGTTTGCATGAAGCCCCTGAAATCATGTGCAAAGTTCAGTGCATAGGACAATTATTCTGGAGGAGTAAGTATATAGCTTTTCTCATATCATTAAAACAATCTGTGGCCTCAAGTGGCCTATGGTAAGAATGTGGTGAAACAGAAATGCTGAGTGCCCCAGGGTACAACACCTCTTTGGGCTCCATCTCATCACAAAAAAAGCCATGATCTATCCTTTTCTTTGGGTGTCTTAATTTTTAATACACATGATCAAAGAAATCATATCTGCTCCATTTTCCTCTCATGTACCCCCATCTCCAAGAAAACATAGCAATAGAATCCAGAACTAAAACATGCTAATGTGAGAGAGAATTTTTTCCCACAGAACATACAGGTGGAGAGCCCTACTGGGAACTTACCAAAGAAACAGGGATGTTGAGACTGATGCACTGTTAAGTTAAGAGAAGTAAGAATTAAAACAAAGAAAAAAATAACTCTCTCCACAGTGGGTGGAGGAAGTGGTTTCTTTGATACTGACAGAGAACTTTACAGATCAATGGAGCTTGAGAAGAACTTGAAGAAGGCTGAGTTCAGAAATGGTAAAACAAAAGCCAAATGTGTTGTAGGACATGTTGGGTTTGGGAGGAGAAAGCATGACCATAATGGACTGTGGCCAATAAGCTGGCGGCCTGGGATCTAAGTGAATCTTAAGCCCACGTGGTTCCCTTTCCTTCCACAGCCAACACCTCCAGCGCACCTCCAGAGGATAACGTGAGTTTCATCCCCCCACTGTTTGCTCTCCCCCTACTTCCTACCTCCTCCTACTCCCTATCTCTTTCCACTTTTACTTCTATCTTCTTTCCATTCCAGTGTGCCTCAATTATCTACTCTGAGGTGAAGACAAAGCTCCCAGATAAATCAGCTGAAAAGGTTGGCTCCAAGGAGGAAAACGCCATGAAAGGTGGCAAGAATGTCCTACCCATGTGACTTGATCCAGAGCCCCAAGTCCTTAAGTCCCTGGAGTGACCAGTTAGGTCCAGCTTTCCAAATCTCTCTTGAGTTCATTCACTGCAAGAACTAGGCTGGTTCATTCCCGCTGAAATGGTAATGGATGGCCTCTGGAAGACTACTAAAGTGATTGGCACCCACAGTTCAGAGAAGAAGTCACTGTTACATACTCTGGCTTGACCTAATGCATAGGGTTTGGCTTAGGGGTAAGGAATAAGGAGAGAAAATGATTACTTTTGAAAAAACAGAAGTACAGCTTTTGGTGAACTGGGATTGGCACAGAGGTTGAAGAGTGAGTGACCATGATTGCTGCTTAATGCATTTACATTTCTCACTGGGGAATCACCTACATCAGTCATTAGAACTGTGAGTAGCTGCACAGTGACAGTGCCTAGCCCATCTCTTCAGCCTACACAGCTCACACTGTCAGGTTCCAGATGCAGACAGAAAAATGGGCCTCAAATTGTTTACAGAGACTGGAACTTCAACAAGGATATTAATGTTCTACAGAATCATGAGAAGAGTTAGAGAAGCAGGTTCTAGGCTGAGCTTCTGAAAGTAAAATGTAGTTATGTTAATGACATTGAGGACAAAGACTTTTAACATTAGAGAGAAGAGGCACGAACATAAAATCAAGAAGTTAAGGGACCATTGCTGTGGCACAGTGGATTAAAGCCCTGGCCTGCAGCCCCAGCATCCCATATGGGTGCTGGTTCAAGTCCCTGTGGCTCCACTTCCAATCTAGCTATCTACTATGGCCTAGGAAAGCAGTGGAAGATGGCTCAAGTCCTTGGACCCCTGCACCTGCATGGGAGACCTGGAAGAAGCCTCAGGTTCCTGGTTTCGGATCTGCCCAGCTCCAGCCATTGCAGCCATTTGGGGAGTGAACCAGTGGGATGGAGGACCTCTCTCTCTCTGTCTCTACCTCTCTTTGTAACTCTGTCTTTCAAATAAATAAAATAAATCTTTAAAAAAAGAAGTTAAGGCCGGCGCCGCGGCTCAATAGGCTAATCCTCCGCCTAGCGGCGCCGGCACACCGGGTTCTAGTCCCGGTCGGGGCACCGATCCTGTCCCGGTTGCCCCTCTTCCAGGCCAGCTCTCTGCTGTGGCCAGGGAGTGCAGTGGAGGATGGCCCAAGTCCTTGGGTCCTGCACCCCATGGGAGACCAGGATAAACACCTGGCTCCTGCCATCGGAACAGCGCGGTGCGCCGGCCGCAGCGCGCTACCGCGGCGGCCATTGGAGGGTGAACCAACGGCAAAAGGAAGACCTTTCTCTCTGTCTCTGTCTCTCACTGTCCACTCTGCCTGTCAAAAATTTAAAAAAAAAAAAAAGAAGTTAAGTAACAATTCTGCAAACCTAAATTTATATTGGAAACATGGACATAAACTCTTGAGAAATGCTGCATTTAAAAAAACAATATGTAAAGACAAAATTAAATAATAGAAAGCAAAATGTGTTTCTTAGGTCTGTCCACTGAAAAGGCCTAGGAAAAATTACCAACTCCCCAGCAGTGAGAACCCCTGGCAGAAGTTGTAGTCTACCAATACTATTTCTTACTCAATAGAAATAGGTCTGCCTTTTCATAGAAACTCTATGAGTTATCAAAAAGTTGATGTGGCAATTATTTTTCCAATAAGTGAATGAGGAATGAAAAAAAATAGAAAACTAATATTTTGTAAGAATGTTTGATTTCACACCTACTGATTAACATAAAAAAACCTGACAAATGTTTTGTGCTTCCTGTAGGTGGTATCGGATACCACCTACAAAGTGTCTATGCCACAAATGTCAAAACTGAATTCCATGTACCCTTGAGATTGACTACCAGGTTACAGAAAGCATAGGAGACAAAGGAGCACATTAAATCACACCAAGGAACTGCAATCCACAAGTGAAAACTGTAGGGAAATTCTTCGCAATTTTTGCTACAAAATGATCTATGTTCTTTAACAAATAAATGGCAGAAGAAAGGAAGGCAGAAGGAAGGAGGAAGGAAGGGGAGAAAATGGGAGAGGAGGGAAGGGAAGGGAAGGGAAGGGAAGGGAAGGGAAGGGAAGGGAAGGGAAGGGAAAGGAAGGGAGGGGAGGGGAGGGGAGGGGAGGGAAGGGGAGGGGAGGGGAGGGGAGGAATAAAGGTGGGAAAACCTTTTTTTAAAAAAGTGAGACTGGAGACATGCTGACCCAAACGAATGGGTGGCGTTTGTTTGAATCCTGACTCAAGCAAATTCAGCTAAGTCAAGACTCACAGGCATGGGCATTTGGTGAAGTGGTTAAGCTATTGCTTGGAGGTCCAGCATCCCATATTAGAGTATCTGAGTTCAAGCCCTGGTTCTGCTTTTAGTTCCAGCTTCTTGCTCATGCACATCCTGGGAGACAGTGATGATGACTCAAGTATTTGAGTCCCTGCCACTCAAGTGGGAGACCCAGGTTAAATTCTAGGCTCCTGGCTTTTACCCCAGTGCGGGGACACCATGGGTATTTGGGGGAGTGAACCAGCAAATAGGAGCTCTTCCTTTCTGACTCTTTCTGTCTCTCTACATTTCAAGTAAATAATCACAAAATGCCGAGAGAAATTTGTGTGGTAATATTGGAAAAGTATTCTGTGTTTTGTATATAAATAATAGTACCATGGTTTTCCTTGTAAAAAATAAAAGCATCTCATACAGAAGTATTAAGTTAAATGCATTAATACAGATGAAATTAAATGATGTAATTTGGTCTGAGCTCACCTGATGGGGTGGGTAGGTAAGAAGTGGACTGAGATACATATGACACAAGAGTGGCTATGAATGCTCCATTTCTGAAGGTGGGTAACGGGTACATTGTAGGAGGAAGAGGGATTATTTTATGTTCTACTTTGTCTACAGTCAAGAGTTGAAGCATCAATACTCAGAATACTACTTCATTTTCTGACCATCATCCCCCACCCTTACATAAAGCAACTTTCACTTCTATTATAGCAGCGGTTTCCTGTCTCCTTCACCTGCTTCCTCCCCACAACCCATTTTCAGAGTTGTGATCATGGTGGTCCAAGCTTGCAATGACTCCTCAGCTCTCTTGCAGTAAAAGCCAGAGTCCTCAAGTGTCCACGAGCTTCTATCTGATTACTGCCCTGTGGCTTCTCTGACCTCCTCTCACTTTACCACAGACACTCTGCCCTCCTTGCTGCTTCTTGCACACATCAGAAAAATTCCCTCTAAGGCCTTTGGCTGATTCCTCTGCTTAGAATGTTCTTCTTCCCACATATCCACCAAGGTTCTGAGATCTACCCTGAACGACATGTACATTTGGAAACTACTTTCCCTCTCTTCTGCACTGTCATCCCCATCACCCGGTTTACTTTGTTTCTCCATAGCACTTATCATTTTCAAGCATACTATAAAATGTGCTTGCTTATTATGATTACTATTTCTAGAGAGTAAGATCCTTAAAGGCAGCCACCTTCATCTTTTTTGTTCACTGATATATCCCTAACACCTAGAACTGGTCCTGATACATAGTAGATGACTAATAATTTTTTAATGAATGAATTTATTTCAGTGAGGAAAATTATTGCCCTCCCCAGGAAAGAGGGGATCTAATATAAACAATATATTACCACATAGCCAAGGATCTGGCACTCTGAAAGTTTTAGGGTCAAGTTCAGTGGTCAGAGTGGCCTTGACAGATGCTTTTGTAACCTCTGCAGCTGCCACCTATCTACCTTATACATGAGTCCTTTGAACAATAATGGAGTGGAGGGGAAGGACTTCCTAACACTCATTCAGGGCTAGTTAGCATTGCCCTCCTGATTCTTGAACTCTTTCTCTGCAGTAAGGTCGTAGTTGAGTATTCACATAAGACACAAATATTCTCATATTCTGAGTCCACCCAGAGAGGTTCATCAGGTTGACTGCTTCTTAACCTTCCAATGATAATCTTTCCAAACCCCTGACCATATGAATCCAACCCCTAGACACAGCTCATGAGTCACAGTAGATCTGCACTTCTGGAAAGCAGGGTGGAACACTCAGGCTGTCTGCCTTTTTCACAGTCCTGTTACATTAGTCATCTTCATCTCAAACTGATATATTTAAACACGAATAGAGATGCTTTTATCTCCTCTGTCAGCTGGTCATACAGAACTCACAACTGGGCCATAACTGTTGGTTGAGAGAAGTGGGAGGGCAGAAGGGTGTGAGCCAGTTATTGTTCATTCAACTTAACCATGGACTTTAGGTCATGCCAGGCCCAGATCTCCTGTAAATCACAGACAAGTAATGGTGGAATGATCCAAACAGGAGTGATTTTTTTGGTGAGTGGTTTGACAACCCCAGTTCATGGTGAACAGCTTGGGTCTCTGGTGTGCCATGTTCGAGTGTTCAGTGAGTACCATGACCCAATTCTAGCCAAGAGTTTCATAAGAAAAAAAAAAAAGATGGTTACTTGAAAATGTCATAGCTTTGCTCCAAATCCCTAGGGTCCTTGACTTCAAAGTCACAGTTAAGTCCTACTACAGACTTCATTCAGCATCCTGATAAGCTATGCTCTTTAGGGCCCTTTGAACATGCTGAATCGCAAAAGCCAAGCACGAGCTGGGGGCACCATAACTGGGACAAGCTGAAGGCGTCTTGCTGGCTCAGGGGCCAACTAAAAGCTTTATGGGTTATTCAGTTATCGGTCCAAACAGGACTTACCAAGTCCAACGTGAAGAGCCTGTCAACTGTTGGATTTCTTTCTTAACAGAATGGGAGCAACAACTTAACTTTCTTTGAAAGGACTGCCTCACTTGTTTCAGATGGCCAATTGCACAGTAAAATCTAGGAAAGGAAGGATTCGATGGTAGCAGAAACAAAATAATTTAGTAATTTATAGTCTCAAATGCCTAGATATTTTGATGAAGATTGTAGCCCAGAGATGGAGGAATAAATATGATTGGAGCTAAATGAATTTATGCAGGGACATTTGAAAGACAATTTGGATTCAGTGTACCAACTCAAGAAGCTACGGGGGGCTGGCACCATAGTACACTTGGTTAATCCTCCACCTGTGGCACCGCCATCCCATGTGGGCTCCAGTTCTAGTCCCTGTTGCTCCTCTTCCGGTCCAGCTCTCTGCTGTGACCCGGTAGGGCAGTGGAGGATTGCCCAAGTGCTTGGGCCCCTGCACCCGCATGGGAAACCAGGAAGAAACACCTGGCTCCTGGCTTTGGATCAGGGCAGCTCCGGATGTGTGGCCATTTGGGGGGTGAACCAATGGAAGGAAGACCTTTCTCTCTGTCTCTCTCTCTCTCTCTCTCACTGTCTGTAACTCTACCTGTCAAATAAATTTTAAAAAAAGCAACTACAGTGGTCTCAAAAAGTTACTTTCTTGGTGGATCAAAATCTATACTCCAGGGCTGGCATTGTGGCATAGCATGTTAAGCTACCATCTGCAGTGCCAGCATCACAGCATCACTGGTTCAAGTCCTAGCTGCTCCACTTCTTTGATAGTGCACCTGGGACAGCAGGAGAGGATGGCTCAAGTGCCTGGATCCCTGCACCATGGGAGACCCAGAGGAAGCTCTTGGCCCATGGCTGCTGGCTCCTGGCTTCAGCCTGCCCAGCCCTGGCTATTGCAGCCATTTGAGGGGTGAACTAGTAGATAGAAAATTTCTCTCTCTCTCTCTCTCTCTCTCTCTCTCTCTCTCTCTCTCTTTCTCTCTCTGTAATTCTAATATGTGAATGAATCTTTTAAAAACATCTATACTCAAGAGTGGTCTGGTGTAAATGAAGCTCAGATAATGGAGAGGAAGAATTCAAAAACTTTTAGAGACAAGATTGTGGAAGTGGATTTATCACTTGTAACCCTAACTCAACATACACACTAACTACATCTCCTAAGAGGACAATTCTTTACCCCACAGCTCTGAAGAATACATTAATAATAGAAGTACCAGCATCTTTGAAAAGCATAATGGGAACAGGGCAGTGACAATGATGAAGATGCCACTGCTGTACTAGACTCCCTGATTATGATGAAGTCTTAGACTATCGGGACCAGAGTAGACTAAAGAAGGCATGGCTGCAATAGCAGGAAGCAACACCAAATTGGAAATCAGAGCACTATGAATAATAAGAATCCTGAGACCAAAATAGATGAACAGGTTCCACGTGTACTATCCAAAGCCTGGCTTAATTCCATAAAAAGAGCCTTAGCCACCCATTGTGTGTGTGTGTGTCAATTACTATACTACTTAGCATTCGATGATAGACAACAGAATCCACTCTAGCTGGTTTATGAGGAAAGGATTGGGAGGATGGCTGGAGAGGAGGAAATAAAGTGAGCCTCAGGAACAACTCCCAGAGTAAATCGCCAACCTGGCCTGGCAAGAGACAGCCGCTGTCACTGCAGATGAATGAAGATCCATAGGGCCTCTGCCTCCAAGGGAAAATTCCCAATTAAGAAGCCACTTTAACTGCTGCTCAAAATTTGAGACTAATCAAATGCAGAAGCTCAGAAGAATCAAAATACCCACTTCCATCACCCAACTTCCTGAAGAGTCATGCAGGTATGACTTCATTACATCAAGCTCACCTCTTTGTCCAGTAGGTAGTCTGTTTAGTGAAAGAGAAGCTACACACAGAGACCCAGGCTTCACCCCATTAGTCCCTAGTGAACCAGAAGACACTTTAGAAGGCCGGTTTGATGTTAAGAGAGCTACTCTTAATTATCTGCCACAATAGTTTTTGTAGCATGGTTGTCTATATGTATACACTAATAGCATAACTAGTACAAATTACAGAGTGCATTAAATAGAATATTTTTTTAATTCAAGATATTTCAGTTTAAGTCCACAATGTGTGGCTTCTTGGCTATAAGTGCTTACATAAGTTATTTAAATTTCTTGGGTTCCATGTTCCTCTATAAAAATGAAGATAATTTCTCCTTTGTAGAGCTGTTGTGCCGCCTTAATACCTCAAGGCTTTTGCATTTGCTGGTCTCTCTGGCTGCGGAACCCTTACACCTGATGGCCATGACTTACTCCCTCACAAGTGTCAGTGCCTGTTCAAATGATGCCTTTTCTATGAAGTCTTCTGTAACCACCTGTTTAGGAGAGCGATATGCCCTAAACCCATCAACGCTTTTCATCATTATACTACTTCATGTTCTACCAAAGCACTTTTCACCATCGGACATTCTTTCTGTTCTTTTTTTAAAAAATTATATTTATTTATTTGAAAGCCAGAGTTACGGAGAGAGGGAGAGACAGAGAGAGAGCTTCCATCCACTGATTCATTCCCCAGATGGCCAGGCTGAAGCCAGGAGTTTCTACCAGCTCTCCCACATATATGGGTGGCAGGGGCCCAAGCACTTGGGCCATCTTTCACAGTTTTTCCCAGGCCATTAGCAAGGACATGGATCAAAGGTAGAGCAGCTGGACCAGGAATCAGCTCCCACATGGGATGCCAGCATTGAAGGCAGTGGCTTTACCCGTTATGCCACAATGCCAGTCTTACCAATTGACATTCTAAATGCTTTCTTATTTGTTCATCTGCTTGCTCCACCTATGTGAGCTTGATGAGGACAGGGATTTTTACCTCTGTTGTTCACTAATAGATCTTCAGTGCATTTTTTAGGGCCCAATACATAGTATGCACTTAACTAAATTTGTGCCTTATGAGGGCTAAATAAAGCAATGAATCTAAGTTACTGATAATGTGCCTTTCTCACATAAGCATTCCATACATGTGAATTATTAATATTAGTATTCATTCCTGTGATATTATTTTCAGGTCAATGAATACATATTGAACACTTAGTATACCAAACACAAAGACTGATCAGAAAAAGTACCTCTTCTTAAGAAGTTTCTAAAATAAGGTCCTAGAAGAGGAAGATACATAAAAAGACAATTTCCACACAAGATAAAAGTAATATCAGAAGTATACTTAGGACTTTTCTCTCTGTCTCTCTCTCTCACTGTCTAACTCTGTCAAATAAATTTTAAAAAGGGGGTGGGGCTGGCGCCATGGTTCACTTGGTTAATCCTCCACCTGCGGCACCAGCATCCCATATGGGTGCCGGGTTCTAGTCCAGGTTGCTCCTCTTCCAGTCCAGCTCTCTGCTGTGGCCCGGGAGTGCAGTGGAGGATGGCCCAAGTGCTTGGGCCTCTGCACCCGCATGGGAGACCAGGAGGAGGCACCTGGCTCCTGGCTTTGGATCAGCGTAGTTCCGGCCATGGCGGCCATTTGGGGAGTGAACCAATGGAAGGAAGACCTTTCTCTCTGTCTCTCTCTCTCACTGTCTAACTCTATCAAATAAATCTTAAAAAAAGAAGTGTACTTAGGCTGTGTGCTAAGGGAGGTAACACTAACAGTTGTAACAGATGATCCCAGAAATCTCAAGAATCTTCCAGAACAAAACAACATCACTTGCTGCCGGGGAGAAAGGCAAGGTTCTGCTCCACAATCAGGCAAGAACTCAGGCTTCTTACTGAAAGGCCATCACAAAACACACCAAACACCTGAGTTAAAGCAAAAGTTTATTGTCGGGTGGGGGAAACCCAACAGGCTACCTCCCAATGCATGAGTGAACAACAGCCTGTACTAGGAGAACAGGTCTTATATAGCTTTGCAGAGGTAAGGAGGTGGAAGCAGCAAATCCCACTAGGGTGGGGTGGAGCTGACACTTATGTTTGGGCCATTTGGTCTAGTAAGCCAGGCTGGGCTTAGGATTGAAGCTTGTTGTACAAGGTGGCAATGGGGCCAGAAACTAAGATGGCACCCAAGGCTTAAGATGGTACCAAAGATAAGATTGTACCATTTTACAAACATTCTCCCATTTGGTTTTTTATAAAACAAGTGTTATATGGAGTTACATTGGCCCCAAAAGCCCAGGAGGGGTCGAAGGATGATGATAGAGCTGCTTCTTGCTGACATGGGGTAACGAGTTATTCCCCACTGGCATGGGGCGATGTCTCAAGCCACAATCTCCTGGGTAGGAGATGAGTATACCCTTGTAGCAGCATTTGGTTGACCACCTAGTTGGTGAAGACTTTGGTTTGTTCCATTATCACCTCCTATAAACACTGCCCAATTGATTAACATAATAGGAAAATTGTTAGGGTCAGTTTGTTCTGTAGTACCACACGTGTTAATGAGATGATATGGCTTTGGATACCTCAGATGGTGTCAGCTGAGGTCTCAATGTACCTAGTGACCTCCTCTTATAACTGTGGAGTTGTTTTTGGAGTCGGTTGGTCCTGAGATCACTACTGAGGAGAGGGAGGTTGCAAAGTTGATCCCAACCAAAACTGGGAGAGAGACCGCTCATCTCCTGTGGGTAGACGGGTTTGTCTGTAGAAAGAATTCTGAATAATCATAGAATGTTAAGTGGGGAAGAGGACCACCAATATACAGAGGTCTGGAGTAGAGCCAGAGATGTAGTAGAGGTAATGATTACAAAGGAATGAGGCAAGACCGGCACTGTGGCATAGTGGGTGAGGCTGCCACTTGCAGTGCCGGCATCCCATATGGGTGCCGGTTCAAGTACTGGCTGTTCCACTTCCGATCCAGCTCTCTGCTGTGGCCTGGGAAAGCAGTGGGAGATGGCCCAAATCCTTGGACCCCTGCACCCACGTGGGAGACCGGAGGAAATTCCTGGCTCCTGGCTTTGGATCAGCACAGCTCCAACTGTTGTGGCCAATTGGAGAGTGAACCAGAGGATGGAAGACCTCTCCCTCTCTCTCTCTCTGTCTCCTTTCTCTGTGTAACTCTGCCTTTCAAATAAATAAATAAATCTTAAAAAAAAAAAAAGGAATGAGGCCCCAAGTGGACTAGACAGGGTCTAGAACAAAGGACAAAGTCATTACTAAAGAACCTAAGGAAAGTGCTGTCCAAACTACCAGCAAGTCTTCCCATTGAGAAGCAAACAGAAATTGACAGGAGGGGCTTGATAGTGATCAGTTGGGCATTAAGGTCTTGCCAGCTATGAGGCCCAGACCCATCCATCTCTTCACATGGAGTACAGCATAATGGAGGTGTGACCCTCCTTAGGGAAGGCACCCTATTGACCTCCATTACCCAGCTGGCCTGGGAGGAGAGCTGGCCAAGCAAAGGCAGGTGGCATCTCCACAGGAAATGTACGGTTCTGGGTGGAATGGTGCTGACCCTACTTGGACGACCCTCAGTAGTGGTGCTTTCTTCAGAAGCTAGGCAGAGTGAAGGGCTTTTCAGCTTAGAGCCAACAAGGTCTGCAGCTCTGACCTGGGATTCCTTTGACTCCAGGACAATTCTGTTTCCAGCAACCTGACTCTTGGCTGGCAGAGCTGCCAAGGCTCTTCATAAGCTGATGTCTGCTGAAGCCCTGGCTTTCCACATCGAAAACCAGTGCAGTGGACTGACCTGTTGGGTCTCCTTGATGGCAGATCACTGTGTAGAGCTGCCACCTATCTTTACATTGTTTCTGTTGCCTAGCTTCCCCTGCTTTTTGTTAAAACAGACCAGAGGTTTTGAGACCTCTAAGAGGATGCAAGCCAAGGGGGTGCTCCACCCCTAATCTTTGGTGGCCTAAACTAGAAATCCATAGTCACAGGCATGTTCCGATAGTGGTTTCTCTGTGAGGTAGACAATGCCCATGAGGTAAGCTATGTCTTCACTTTAAAACTTTTTCTCCCTTCACTTGGTCAGAAAGAGAGGTTTTGCCTGTGTAGTGTGCCCATGGTGAAGTCATATAGCCATGAAATCATAATTTAAGCTCTTGATTTGGCTATGCTATTATTACAGAAAAATGGTATCCATCCATGTTATAAGGTCTAAAGATCAAACTGTACATCCTGTAGAGTCCTGCAGTATGGAGTCAGTTTCCCATTTTCTCTCAGTTGGAACCCGTAGTCCATTATTGGGTTTATCTGCTTGCAGAGCCATCCCGAAGTGCTGAGTACAATATAAGTCACTGGAAAAAGTCCTTCAGAACCTATAAGGGGACACATTTAAACACAGAACCAACAATGTTTAGTTTTTGTGAGCAGCAAATCTGATTTTTAGTGTTTGGAGGATATCACAAACTGTGGATGACAAAAGACTTTAAATAGCCATGGTTAAAACTATAAATTCGTTAACCAACAAGAGGCACTTGCTTACTCCACACAGTATTTTCAAAAGCACCTGTAGGATTTTACAAAACATTCATCCTTTTTAGGCCTCTGGGCCTTTCTTATTAAGATAACCATCATGTCTGATAACACAAGAGCATTAGACCTTTTACCCTTTTGGACATTTGTGTCAGGAGCATTTTACATTATCATAACTTAAAAATTAGCATCACCTCACATCTTGACAGTACCTGTAACATCATCCAAATAGCCTGATTAGTTGGTGTCTTTACAAGATAATAGAAATATATGTTGACCTTTCCAGAGGCCCTGCTGGAAATATCAAAGTCCAAAGAATTTGGAACTTTGATTTTTTTTTTTTTTGAATGCCTGTTGAGGATGCCAAGAAGGCTTAAAATATCTGGCAGAAACAGGATCCCTTAACATCATGACATAATATAAACCAGATTTGATCACTGATACAAAGTGCTTACTCAAATGATTTAGAGTAAGCATACCTTTAAACAAATCATATTTTTAAAAGGTTTTATTTATTTATTTGAAAGGCAGAATTACAGAGAGGTAGAGACAGAGAGAGAGAGGTCCTCCATCCCACTGGGTCACTCCCCAAATGGCTGCAATGGCCAGAGCTGGGCCTGGGCCAATCCAAAGCCAGGAACCAGGAGCTTCTTCCAGGTCTTCCATGCGGGTGCAGGGGCCTAAGGACTTGGGCCATCTTCTACTGCTTTCCTAGGCCATAGCAGAGAGCTGGATCAAAAATAAAGCAGCCAGGACTCAAACTGGCCTCCATATGGGATGCTGGCACTGTAGGCAGCAGCTTTACCTGCTACACCACAGCGCCGGCCCCCAAACCATATCTCTTAATAAAAACTCAGCTGTTTTAAACAATTAGAACTTAACAGAGACATTAATAGAACACAATGGATATTTTAACAGGACACAAAATCTGTGTCTCTATGGTAGCTAGTGCATCGAATCATATCCCATAACTTGGAACAATTTTAACAGAGTCAGAAATAGGGAAGAGAAGAGAGCTTACTGGAACTGTTTAGAAAACTGACAAAGTCACCATGAGCAAAAACTATTAAAAGGAGATGCTGCAGGTTTTAAACAGATTTTTAAGGTAATTTCAAAATATTTATTAACATATATGTATTGCAAAATCATCAAAATAAGCTTTTTAGTGCAAATGAATATGAATGCATATGAATGGTCTTCAAAAAATTCATGAAAATGCACATTATGAAAAAAAACTTTGCATGTATTTCAAGATTTTTTGCACAAAATAAGTATACTTTAATTCTATTTTTCATGAGTTTTTTGAGGCACCCTTGCATTTATGTGACCTTGGCTAAATTACTTTAACCTTTTTTTGTTTTTTTGTTTTTGACAGGCAGAGTGGACAGTGAGAGAGAGACAGAGAGAAAGGTCGTCCTTTGCTGTTGGTTCACCCCTCAGTGGCTGCTGCGGCCAGCGCGCTGCTGGACTGGAAGAGGAGCGACCAGGACAGAATCCGGCGCCCTGACTGAGACTAGAACCCAGTGTGCTGGCACTGCAGGTGGAGGATTAGCCTATTGAGCAGCGGCGCCAGCCCACTTTAACCTTTCTAACCTATGTTTTCATCTCTAAAAAATGGGAATAAAAGTAGAATATAATGAAGTGGAATGCATGAAATTTTAAGCACAGTGCCTGGAGCACAGTAATCATTTAGCAAATGTTAGTCCCCAGGAAGAGGAGAAAAGGGAGAAGGAAGAACAGTAAGAAGAGGGAAAGGAGATGAAATAGGAAGACTAGATAGAGGGGCTGGGCTTCAGGCTGAAATAGGAAGTTTACAGAGACACAAATGTAGTCAGGAAATTATAACCAGTAATAATATGTTTGCAGAATAAAAGTTTCTTTACTGGAAAATCAGGAAGACAGTCCAGAAAGATTAATTTCTTAGAGAACTTGGTGCCATCCTCAGGAGCTTTCGCCTTCAGAGAGCTCCTTTGTGATTGTGCGAGGGGTGACTTTTAGGTAAGAGAGACTGTCTAGGGGCGGAAATGTGGTTATGAATGGCCAGTGTCATCTAGCTTAGATGAAGACCACCAGAACCACAGATGTGTCTGAGGGGAGGCAATATGGCTTTTGTAGGAAGCTCAGTGGAAGCAGTTGACTGACAGAAGGAGGAAGTCTAGGATGATGTCCAGGAATTCGGTGTGAGCACCAGGGGAGTGACAGTGCTGTAAATGGAGACAGAGTGAATCAAGATCCGAAAGCTGCTCGGCCACACTCCAGCCTCACTCAGTTCCCCCTAACATTGTACTTCACGCATCAGGATTTAGTTGTCCAAATCTCTTCCCAAACAGCATCTAGGAACTTCAAGGTTTACATCAGCTTTCTCTCCTCCTGGACCATCACTGGTCAATTCCTTGCCTTTACTCTTGAGCCAAGTTAGAAAGTTTACTGATACACTCTCTCATCCTGCCAACTCGTCTGTTTTATGATTTCCCTGTGCACACCATTGGTCCTCAGCACACGTAGGCTCCATCCCAGAATCTCATGGCCATATTTATTAAAATCTCAAAGCTGAGCATGAACTTGAAACAAGATGTAGAAATATCCCCCACCCAAACGTCAATTCAAGTGTTACAGAAAGAGGAACCCCAAGACAAATATATCATTTATGTTTATGCAAAAGTGTGTTGAGTTGTTGGACTTTCCAGGGGCATGGAAAAATAAGACCTCAACTATTTACATAACCTAAAGGGCCAAGGAGAAATCTTCAAACAGGATAGATGGCTTCTATTATTTTATGGGTTAAAATTAAGAATGTAATTAGACAAGGAAGCCAGTGCATCTGTACCAGGCTCCCTTTTCCTGAGAACACATCCATTCAGGAAGTCAAAGTTCTCCCCATGTTGCCCAGGGACTGCAGAAAATAGGGCAAAGTGTTATGTAAAACTGGCTACATGATTTGTAGGGCCTGGTGAAAAATTAAAATGCAAAACCCCTTGTTCAAAAGGCGAGGGAAAATTTACCATTAAAAGTAAATATATTAAAAGTAAATATATATAAATAAGTATATATTAAAAGTAAAAATATATTAAAAGTAAATATAAAGTTTTTCCTTTTTTCTATGGTATGATCTCTCCCCTAACTTGTCTTGATTATCTTTCTCCTGCTATCTAAGGTCATTCTAAGAAAAAGTAAAACTTACTATTCATCTTCATATTTTACAAGCTAACTTTGCAAATCCAAGAACATGTAATTAATGTAGAATCACAAAACTTAGGTAAATTCCTATGTCATCACTAATCTATAAATATGCATTTTGTTCTTATCTGAGCAGTGGAAATGCTGCAAAATAAAAATGTGTTCAGGTGTCTTTATTAATCGTGAATTGGCACGTACACTTTCTACCAACACCTTCTAATTTTGGCTTGCTGCAGAGTAAGGAAGGACTGAAAGGAGGAGCAACACTAGGTTGCTCTGTCTTTCCATTTCCTTCTGTGTTACATTCAGCATAAGCAATTACCTAAAACAAGGAAGTCATGTCAGAAAGGAGATGAAAGGTTTCGTTGGGTGGTCACACTTCTCAGAACACATTGCCTTCTTTCCATACAAGAAACCAATTCTGGTTCAAGTGGAAAGTGTGGCTTCTCGGGGCTGCCGGTCATAGTCATACACTTACTTTAGATTTGGTTTGAGCTTCAGTGAACTCTCACACATTGTAAGTTCACTTGGAATTCTGTGATCCTGGGGTGTTGTGAATGTTATTGGAAAACAGACAACAGGGAAAGCAGACACGCATATTGCAGGTACTTCCTCAGCTCCTGAGCAAACTCTATTGCCTCAGCAAGTTTCACTTACAAAATACAGTTTCAAAGATAGAATTATTAAGAATGTCAACATGACAGCAGGAGAGCATAAAACCATTTTGGGGGACTGGTAGTATGGCTCAGCAGGTTAAGCTACTGCTCAGAATGCTGGGGTCCCATAACAGAATGCTGGTTACAGTGTTGGCTGCTCCTCTTCCAATCCAGCATCCTGCTAATGCACCTGGGAAGGCAGCAGAAGACAGTCCAAGTACCACCCAGAAGGAGTTCCTGGCTCCTGGCTTTGGCCTAGCCCAGATCTGATTGTTGAAGCCATTTGGGGGAATGAACCGGCACATAGAACAGCTCTTTCTCTGTGTGTGTGATAGGTCCCTGTTTCAATTAAATCTTTCTAAATATAAACAGATCACTAAATTGGGAAGAAAAATCAACATGAACCAGCCAAGAGGGGTTATCTAGAGGCTGATCAAGGCAGCAGAGATGGACACGAGTTGGAGAACCAGCAGGGAGTATAAAGGCGGGAAAGGTTTTGGTCCTGGAGCCCACTCCAACAAGAAAGCCACAGCACACAAAACGAGTATGGCCAGCAAGACAAGCCAAGGGCCAGCTTAATCCAACCCCGTATCCCTTCTAATGTGGTCAGGATGATATTAGCAAGAATGCAAAATGACCCTAAGGAAGTGGCTTCTGCAGAAGGACTGAGAAGCTGTTTATAGGGCTCTCAGACTGTTCCTTTCTTCATTTTCTCTAACTGGTGCCCTTGCTCATCAGACTCAGGTTGATGTCGGCAGCAGTCTAAAGAAAGTGGTGTAATATTCCAGTAGCCTCTTAATAAATCACATTATATCATTCAAACTGTAAAACATGCATTCATAAAGTACTGATGCATGCTACAATGCACGTAAGTCTTAGAAACTTGATACTAAGTGAAGGAAGCTAAACACAAAGACCACGTATCACATGATTTCATTTCTCTGCTCAAAATAAGAGAATCTATAGTGAAAGAAAGTATATTCGTAAGTTAATGACTGGATCTGTGGGTGAGAATTGAGAATGACTGCAAATGGGTATTAGTTTCTTTTTTGGGTAGAGGAAATGTTCTAAAATTAACTCATGGTGATAAAACAAGGAAATTTTAGCAGTAAAATTTTACCCTGGTAGAGCCATTATATGCATTCACCCAGTGACTTTTAATAAGCATCATTACTATAAATAAGGCAACTTGGTGGAAAGGCTGGAGTGTAGGCAGTGTAGAGAATCTGGAAAGAGCAGCAGATCCGGGCATCAACAGAACTGAGTTTTAAAGATACCAAGCAACAATTAATCCCTTTGATTTTCACAGGGACCCAGTGAAGTGGGCATTGCGGTCCTGATCTTAAAGACAAAGTAACTTAAGCTCAAGTGTCATAATCTGCTGAAGGTCACCCAGCAGGGAAGCATCAAAGCCTTGAGTCTCTTGTGACAGAGCCTGTACTTCACCTGTCTATTGTGACAGAATACTGCCTATCAGATTTTCTCTCAGGATGATCCAACATTCACATTTAAGAAATTGAATCCTTTTTCTAGAATTGTTTTACTGCCAAGACTCCCTCTCAGCCATATGCATGCTTTTTCTCCTCTCTGTGACAAGAATATGACATTTTCTCCTGGTTGCTATGGCCAGAGCATCCTCATCAGCATATCAAACTCTCCCCACCACTCAAAGAGCTCCTGGAGGTTCTACCCCTTCTCCAAATTGATTGACAGGGCCCTGAAAACTTCCAGGCTCAACAAATAACCAGGAGATTAATGCAATTACTTCCCCACTTCCTGCTTTAAATATGCCTTCCAAAAACCTTTGTCTTTGATCTGTCTGCATTGTTCACTTATACACTTCAGAACACCAAGTTTCCATTTCCTGTCATCTCTTGAGAAGTATTCACTTAACCATAGAAACTGTTGCTTCCCCAGCTGGTGGTAGAATTGCATTGCATCTGGATTCCTGTCCAAGTGCCCGAGACTGCTGCATCTCTTTACTGAATTTGTTACACTCTTGCTTAGAAATATTTGGGTGCCAATCTTGGCTCTACCACTTACCATCTGTGAGTCTTTAGATTTCCAAGGTGCTTGACATTAAGGCATGGCCTATCTTTGAGCCTTTGTTTTCCTTATCTATAAAATGAAGAGAACGAGACTTGTCTGACAAGACATTTCCTATATTGTTTCCCTGCTGAATTGCTTTAGTGTTGATGCAAAGGTGAAATAAGGCAATGCAATGCTCTTTTACAGTAACTGCCCAAAAAACAACAGCTATTATTGAGAAAGGGATCTCTTTAAATTCAGAATAAAGGGGCTGGTGCTGTGGCACAGTGGACTAAGCCACTGCCTGATATGCTTGCATCCCATAAGGGCACCAGTTCCAGCCATGTCTGCCCCACTCCTGATCCAGCTCCCTGCTAATGGCCTGGGAAATCATTAGAAGATGGCCCAGGTACTGGGGCCCCTACCACCTACATGGGAGACCCGGAAAAAGCTCCTGGCTCTTGGCTTCGGCCTGGCCCAGCCCTAGACATGGCAGTCATCTGGGGAGTGAACCAATGTTTGGAAGAACTCTCTCTCTCTCTCTCTCCCCCTCCCTCCCTCTCTCTGTCTCTGTAACTCTAATTTTCCAATAAATAAAAATTAAAAATTCAGAATAAAAACATATCAAACACATTTTACTTTCTGAAACCATCCACACTCAACAAAAAAGAAATGAAAAATGAAACTCCATCTTTGGTGAAACTTTTAAAAACCCACATCCTCAATTTACAAACTCTGAAGACAGCTTCCAACCACAGCGAAATTCAAACAAAGCTAGAGAAGGAAGCTGACAGTGAACGCATAACACTACACAGCCCTGCAGGAAAAGCTCCCAAGTTCTCCAAAAGTAAGGGGCAAAGCCCTGAAGCTCCAAACCAGTGAACTCTTAGTGGCTTGGGGAATACGGAGGCTGTAGGAACTTCTTTGAATCCCACTGAGCTTCTCAAAAAGCAGGCACAGCCATGCTGAATGAGGCCCTTTCTAGGCAAAGGGAGAGAAGGTAGGCAGTGTTGATGCTATAGCTGTGAACTTTATTAGCTGGAGAAAAAGACATGTTAAATCAACACCAGAAAAATCTATGAAATGCAGGGTATCACATCAAGCCAGGTAGACCAGCCCCTGATTCTCAAGAAAGAAACTGTGGCAGGGCGAGAAAATGGTGAGAAGCAAGATACCTAAGTTGAATCTGTCTGCTGCCACAACACACATCCTTAATAATCCCACACATCGTCTTCAATTCATGGAGAGCTAGACAGGAAGACCCTTACTGAGAGACAAGCTAGAGTCGCAATGTCAGCAGCATAAGATTCAGGCACACACACAAGAATAAAACAACTTAAGTCAGGCAGAAAGGATAACCAGAAGAGCCACCCTACCAAGGCAAAGGGAAAAAACACCACTCCAAGACATCAAAGAGGTTTGTTGTCTATTTTGTATAATGGTTACGTTGGAGTCGAAAAATGGAAGATACCGAACAATATTGAAAGTAAGCTAATAAAGCACAAAAGGTAGAAGAGAAAATCTTTGACATTAAAATCAGAAAAAAGAAAAAGAATAAAAACTACTGAAAAGAGTCAGTAATGAAAAACAGCTCTAAGAAAACTAAGCAAAATAAAATAGGAAACAATAAAGAATTATGATTGCTCCAAGAAAAATAATTGATATGAATGACAGAAAAAAGATATCCAGTATACCATTACAGGTAATTTGGAGAGGTCAACAGAATAAACATAAACAGTAAGTATTTAAAGACATAACAGAAGACAGTATCCAGAAACAGATGCAGAGTTAACAAAAAGACAGATTCGGATAGTCATTGTACTTCAAAAATAACTTAATTAGCAAAAGGAGAAAATTCTTTTAAAGACTTTTACTTTTTTTTTTTTTAAAGATTTATTTATTTTTCACAGGCAGAGTGGATAGTGAGAGAGAGAGAGACAGAGAGGAAGGTCTTCCTTTTGCCGTTGGTTCACCCTCCAATGGCCGCTGCGGCCGGCGCATCTCGCTGATCCAAAGCCAGGAGCCAGGTGCTTCTCCTGGTCTCCCTTGCGGGTGCAGGGCCCAAGCACTTGGGCCATCCTCCACTGCCTTCCCGGGCCATAGCAGAGAGCTGGCCTGGAAGAGGGGCAACCGGGATAGAGTCCGGCGCCCCAACCGGGACTAGAACCCGGTGTGCCGGCGCCGCAAGGCGGAGGATTAGCCTGTTAAGCCACGGCGCCAGCCTAAGACTTTTACATTTTATGGGAAATGTAAAAAACGTGTCTGCAATCATACGTCTGCTTTCAAAACCAGAAGACAATGCACCAATGTGCAAAGGCCCTCACGGAAGAAAGTTTAACTCAAGAATTTTAAATCCAGATATTTCAAGAATAAGACGGAGGCAGATACTCTCTAACATGCGAGAATGCAGTGACTTCAATGCCTTCAGATAAAACTTGAGTTAAAACTTGTGATAAATATTAAATCCATTTAAACATAGCACTAAAACCAAGCAGGTATAAAAATTATGGTTATGGAACATACTGTAAAAGTTATAAACACTGAAAATAATAGAAGTTACATTATTAGTAATAAAAATCAACATATGCAGAATATGGGGAAAAGTAATCTGGCATTTTTCTTTGTTTAGCAGGAAATAAATATATATTATCAAATCAACGAAAACAGCTATAAAGATACTAGCATTATAGAATTAACCAATAAAATAATTAACTGCAAGCTATCATCTTTTCAAATACAATCAATGCAACCTACACTTTAGAAAAACAGAAAAGAATTAAAAGAAAGTAAATCATTTAAAATGATAGTTTGATAACATGAAATGATATGCCAGTGTTAAGACCAATAATAATTGATTTTTATGGATATTTTTCTCTTTATTTTTAAAATATTTAAGTTGACACCTAATAATTATATATATATATACATATATATATATAGAGAGAGAGAGTGTGGTGTGATATTTCAACATGTATATGACCAATAATATTTGTCTTATGAATATGTAAATATGAAAAATAATTCTGTAAAAGAAAGATATTTGTGATCTAAAAACAAAGCCCAACCATATATTATTATATGTAAAAAATATTTTCAAAACAAAGCAACCAAAAGGATAATAAAAAAAGATGATAGAAATGTAGGAGGCAAACAAAAAGAACACAAATCATGATATAATGTCAAACGATTCTAATTCAGCTTAAGAAAAAAAAAATTAGACCAGGCCAAAAAATTATGCACTATAAAATTTTAGAGTAAACTCTGAAAAAATGTTGATTAATATATATCTGTATCTCAGATCATAGTACTGCAATTTATAAATCAACAATAATTGTTTTATATGAGAATATAGAAGACCTATATAGCACATTTGATAGGCTGGTTACAATGAATGTGTTAAACTCTCTATCTTAATGATAAAGAATGTAGCTTCTTTGCTTTTGAAAGGCTCATGAAATACCCAAAAAAGACCTTATTAGGTAACAAAGAAATTTCAATAAATTCCAGAATGTAGTAAGTTCCAGAAAGTATACACATCACCTTCATGTATTAAAATGCAGTGAATAATAAAATGTCATTACTAATAGCAAAAAATAGAAAAAGAAAAATCCACTATCTATATTTTTAAATTTTTTTAAATTTCCTGTTAGAATAAATCAAAACTGAAGTTGTCAACTCACTGCAGCATATTATCATGAAAAGGCTTTGTATCTGAATGTAAGAACATTCCTAAAGCACTTGAAAGTTCTTAGCCTTGAATATTTAAATAAAATAAGAAAAATGAAAATAGATAAACTTTTAATTTAAGAGAAAGAGAGAGAGAGAAATACTTAAGAAAAGAGAAATGTATAAGTTAGGGAAAATACCTGATAATTAAATTCAAGAGCTGATTCTTTTGAAATAAACAAACAAATGCCAGAAAATAAGAAACAGTATTTTCTTGGGATTCTTATCTAAAATATAAACAGATAAATTGTCATAGTAGAAATTGAGACAGTTTTAAAGAAAATATTCAATTTAAAAAACCATTAGCACAAGATAGTTCTACAGTCAAATCTTTCTAATTTTCAAAGAATGGATAATTGCAGATTTACTTAAATGGCCCAAGATCACACAAAAATTAAGAATAGAAGCATCATTCCTTCATATGATAGTAGTTATGTATTTCATGACAAAATCAGATTTATCTTTAATTAAGAATATTAAGATAATTTTCAATAAGACTGAAAAAAATCATCTTAAATTTTTTAAGAGTTCTTATTTGAAAGGTAGAGTTACAGAGAGAGGAGAAGAGGTAGAAAGAGAGAGAGGGAGATCTTGCATCCGCTGATTCACTCCCCAAAAGGCTCCTGAAGAGGCTCCGGGCTCATGGCTTCAGATTGGCCCAGCTCTGGCCTTTGCAGCCATTTGGGAGGTGAACCAGCAGATGGAAGACTTTCTCTCTCTCTCTCTCTCTCTCTCTCTCTCTTTCTGCCTCTGCCTCTGCCTCTCTGTAATTCTGCCTTTCAAGTAAATAAATAAATCTTTTTTTAAAAAGTCAATATAAGCATTCATACATGGTATAAGCAAATTTAATTGCAGTTATATTAAGGGTATAAAATGAATAGTAAAATAAAGTTTCTCAATGATAACCTAGGAGGATATTTTTATTATCTTCAAGTAGACAAAATTTCCTAGAAGGAATGAAAAATTAACCATAAAAGGAAAAGTTGATGAATTGGACCATATTGAAGTTAGAATGGTTATTCATCAAAAGGCACCATCAGTGAACAAAAAGTGCAATATGTCCATATGCACCAAAGCACCTATACCCAGAGTTTAAATGAGCTACAAACTAGAGAGAGGAAAACTAAAAACCAATAGAAAAATGGGGAAAGATTTAGACAGAATTTGACATAGACAGGGTATCTAGATCACCAATTGGATATGTAAAGGTCTAAATCTCATAATTCACCAGGACATGAAAATGAAAACCACAGAATCCTAGAAGAGTACCTAAAATTTACAAGATCACAATACCAACACCAGCATGGATTCTAGAGCAACGAGAACTCTCAGAGTTTGGTTGATTGGATACAAACAGGCACAATCACTTTAAAAAGCAATTTAGTAATAATTTCTAAACTAAATACTGTATATGCATACCCCATGAGCCAGGAATTCCACCCCAAAACAGAAACATGCACACACAGGCACCAGGAGCCATAGACAAGAATGTTCATAGCAATACTATTTGTTTTAGCTCCAAATGCATGTAGGGAGTCTGTATCCCCTTTGAGGCCCTCCTGCTGGACTGAGACAGATCAATCTTTATTTATTTGTGTATGCTTTTCTTGTCTTGGCATGTAGTAGGTCAGATGGGACATAATATACTTAAGGTGATGTGCATTTATAGATATGAGATTAAATGCCTCCTTAGGCAGGCCAAGATATAGCCCAGAGAGAAAGAATGGGAAAAATTATTTGGAAGAAGAAATTGGCACACCTCTCAGCAGCTAATGTCTCAGGGACTTTTGTTGACCGGTATGCAAGAATGGAAACTCAACATTTACTGTAAATTTAGGGAAAAGAAGAGGGAGGAGGAAGAAAGGTGAGAGTGTGGGTAGGAGGGAGATGGGGGCAAGAATCATCATGCTCCCAAATCTGTGTATATTAAATATGTGAAGTTTTATTCCTTAAACAAAAATATATATAAACATATATATAAAGGTCGGGCCGGCACTGGGGCACAGCAGGTTAACCTGCTGCCCACAGAGCCAGCATTTTAATGTGTGCTGGTTCGAGTCGTGACTGCTGTACTTCTAATCTAGCTCCCTGCTAACGAGTCTGGGAAAATCAGCAAAAGATGGCCCAAGCACTTAGGCCTACACCTGTGTGGGAGACCTGGAAGAAGTTCCTGGCTCCTGGCTTCAGCCTGGTGCAGTCCCAACCATTGCAGCCATTTGGAGAGTGAACCAGCAGATGGAAGACCTCTGTGTGTGTGTGTATGTGTGTGTGTAACTCTGTGTTTCAAATAAAATAAATAAATCTCTTTTTAATAAAAGGTAAATCTATTACATTCACATGGGATTATTTTAAAATCAGACAGCATAGAGACAGTGAATTGAGACAGCTCCTTCACACCTACAGTTCCTCAAATATAACCATTACTGGTGTATGTACTTTCCAGGGGGAAAAAAGGTACAGTAGTTAACATACATGTACGAGTTTATTCCTTTGGTTTTTGCATCTACCACAATAGACTAATATTACAAATACCAATCAAGACCTCACTTTTTGCTCTTCACATGAATCCAGGTGTCTTACCTCTTGGAATATGCAGGTTTACCTCATTCTTAGTAACTTCAATGCTTGTAGTTGCACAGCTGAATCAGAATACTCTTGAACAGTCTTATATTCACAGTCTCTTATGTAGCTTCCAGTGTGTAGACAATAGTGAACGATGCCACAATAAAAATGCTATCGATCTATCAGTACGGAGTTTCCTAAAGGTAATTTCCTATAAGCAAAAGCGCGGAGTCAAGGGTTAAAAACCCTAACATTTATTTCTCACTTTGATTACAGAGCAGGAAACTATGATTAGTAGCTGAAGACAGGAACTCCTACTTCCTTCTTTCTGATTCACTATTGCATGATGCACTTTCAAAAGAGCAGTGCTCAGCTGTGCCCCCCGAGGCTGCTGTGAACCATGTACTGACTGCAAGGAGTCCCGAGAAGGCACCTCGGCTGCTCTCAGGCCTGGGCTGTCCAGGTCTTCATGCTGCTGTGGGCGATACTGCTGGTCCTGGGTGAGTGGACGGCCCCACGTGGGCACTGGGTGAGGCCGAGGAGCCCGCCCCCACCCTGTATCTGGCCCCTTCTTGGGGTCCAGCCCCTGCTGGGGAATCTTTCCCACATGAACAGAATGGATTTTCAGGCTTTACTGTACTGCTCAGAGCTTCCTCTCTTGAGGCTAAAGAAAGTGGTCACAAGTGGGAAAAAACCTCCCCCTTATCTGAGAATGAAACCATAGTGACCACAATCAAGGTTTCATTTATTTTTCTACAGCAAATACTTCATGAAGTCCAGTAATTGTGTTAAGTTTGCTTATTTGTGTTGTCTTTTTCAGTGAAGAGCTTTCTCTCCTCTTTGCAAAAGAGAGTAATTTATTTCTTGTATGGCGAAGCCAGATCCTTGCCTTGGGCATAAGAGAGCAGGGTTTCTAACATGAGATATGCCTCCTTCTGCGCACAAATGCAAGCCACAGTCCTGACTGGGACATTAAGAGCATGGGAGGGGGCAGATACCGAGGGGGAGGCAGGCAAGGAAGATGACATTCCTATTGCGCCTGGGTGTACACTAATTGGTTGATTTTTATCAAGGTTTACATATTAAAATTCAATGTTAATTTGTTCAGCAAATGTTGTTTAGTAATATCTGTGCACAATTCTGTGCCAGTTGCTGACGATGTTGGTAATACACGGGAGACATGATCTCTGTGCTCAGCAAACTCATGGTATATAGCACATGATATAGAACCAATGTATACAAAACAGCTATGTAACAAGATCCCAGTTAAATAATCGTTCAGGCAAAGGTACTAAAGCACGGTGCAGGCAGGTCATGAACTACAGACAGCATCCAACTTACAATGGCTTGACAGATCACTTTTCAACTTACAGTGGTGTTGAAGTGATACCTATTCAGTAGAAACTGTCTTCCAAATGTTTAAGTTTGATATTTTCCTGTGCGGTGCTCTGTCATGATGCTGGGTAGTGGTAGTGAACCGTGGCTCCCAGTCATTCACTCAGTCACCAGGGGAATCAACCAAATACTCTATATCATACTGTGTTGTCAGAAAGTTTTTGTTCTTGTGTTTGTGCATTCTGTCCTGGCTTCAATATATTATACAAGATAGTCAACGCTGGCATCCCATATTGGAGCACTGATTCAAGTCCCAGCATCTCCACTTCCAATTCAGCTCTCTGCTAATCGGCCTGGGAAAGCAATGGATGTTGGCCCAAATACTTGAGTCCCTGCCATCCACATGGGAAACCTGGATGCATGTATTACCAAAGCCTCTGGCTTTGGCCTGGCCCAGTCCCAGCTGTTGCAACTATATGGGGAGCAGAGGCAGGATTGTTCTGTCTCTTTATTTCCCTCTCTTTCACTCTGCTTTTCAAATAAATAAAATAAATATTTTTTAAAAAAGCACTAGTGAAGGGCCCCACCCCCAGAGACCCTGATTTTTTTATGTCTCATTTTTTGTTAATGTAAGAGAGGGGGCTGAAGTTGTGGCATAGCGGGCTAAGCCACCACCTGACGAGGCCGACATCCCACTGGGGCACTGGTTTGAGACCTGGCCACTCCACTTCTGATCCAGCTCCCTGCTAAAGTGTCTGGGAAAGCAGTGGAGGATGGCCAAGTGCTTGGAGCCCTGCATCCATGTGGGAGACCAGGAAGAAGCTCCTGGCTCCTGGCTGCAGCCTGGTCCAGGCCCAGCTGTTGCAGCCATTTGATATTTGAGGAGTGAACCAGTGGACAAAATATTTCTCTTTCAATCTTTCTCTCTCTCTCTCTCTCTCTCTAATTTTACCTTTCAAATAAATGAAAATAAATATTAATATATATATATAAGAGAACAGATTTCATTTATTTCATAGATTTAATTATAAGAGAACCATATTTCTCTCCTTCCATGTCTCTCCCTCCCTCAAGCCCCCTCCTTCCTTTATTTGTTTTTCTTTAATTTTTGCAAAAACATAATTTCAATTTACTTTATAATCACAGGATTTACCACATCACTAACCATAAAATCCAACAAGTAAAAAGTAGAAAGACCACTCTTTCACAGTAGTATAGACATGAGCTAAAACAACAATCAATCATAAGATGTCAGTTTCATTCTTATACGTTTATTGTAGTATATTAACTACCACATGATTTTTTATAAGAGACTTTGGACTAGATGATTTTGCCCAGTTGTAAGCTAATGTAAATTTTCTGAGCACATTCAAGCTAGCCTAGCCTAAAGTATAAAGTTCTGTAAGTTAGGTTTATTAAATGCCTTTCAACAATATTTTCAAATTGAAGTGAGTTTATGAGGAGGTAACCACATTGTAAGTTGAAAAGTATCTTATATAAAACACACAAACACTTTGTAAAACCCAAAAGATGAGGGGGGAGGGGTGGAACAGGGCATGATATAAGACGAAAAGACCCCACACTGGAAGGTGCATGAACTATTTTTCCAGAGATAGGAAGTGCATCCCAGTGAGGCAGCAACATAGAAGCACAGGATAGGGAAATAGCCAGGGTTGTGTACTTTGGGGTCAAAAAGGATCTGGAATCAAAACCCCATCCTGTCACTTATCACCTATTTAAATAATTTGCTGATTTTTATAATTATGATATAGTACCTACCTCACAAGATTATTAAAATTTCATAAAACAGTGTACATAGTGCATACCACATAGAAATCACTCAGAAAGATATTAGCTGATTTTAAAATAATACAAAAGTCATGGTGACCAAGATATTTAGGTAATGGAAAATAATCCATGGTTCTCAGAAATAAAGAACCACTTAGGTTTAGATAACTCTTCCACCAGCCATACATGAACAGGGACAATGTGTTTCTCACTCATTGCTGGAGTTTCATTGCCTTGCCCTGGTCTGTGGTTGGCGTTCTAAACATTTTTATTGAAGGAATCAGCCAAATCTGTCCCTCTTCTGGAATATCTCCTCAATGTATAATCCTGCCAATTTTACCTCTTCTCTCTCACTACCCATTTCTCAAACCTGTATCCTTCTCTCTTTACCGTTGCCAACCTAATTCTTTAGTTCATTATTCAGCAAATTAATATTTAATATATACTCACGGGGAACTGACATTTAGCACAGTGGTTAAAATACTATTTGGGATTCTCATGTCCCTTATCAGAATGCCTGGATTCAAGTCTCTCTCACCTTCACCTCCAGTTAGTCTCCTGCTAATGTACACCCTGGGAGGCAGCAAGTGGCAGCTCAAGTACTTGAGACTCCGACACCCACATGGGAGAGCTCGATGGAGTTCCTGGATCCTGGCTTTGGCTGGGCCCAGCCCTGGCTGTTGCAGTCATTTCAGGAGTGAAGTAGTAGATGGGATCTCTCTCTTTCTCTCTCTCTCTCTCTCTCTCTCTCTCTCTCTCTCTCTCTCTCTCTCTTTCTCTCTCTCATCTGTCTCACCCCTGCTAGGTACTGATCTAAGTCCTTCAGGATATACAATGGACAGAAGAGAAATCTTTGCTCTTACAGGGCTTGCATTCTAGAGAGAAAACAATACCCAAGCAGATAAGATAAACAAGTTAAAAATTAATTTTAGAGGGGCTGGCACTGTGGTGCAGCGGGTTAAAGCCCTGGCCTGAAGCACCGGCATCCCATACAAGTGCTGGTTCTAGTCCTGGCTGCTCCTCTTCCCATGCAGCTCTCTGCTATGGCCTGGGATGGCATTAGAAGATGGTCCAAGTCCTTGGGCCCCTGCACCTGCATGGGAGACCCGGAAGAAGCTCCTGGCTCTGGATCGGCGCAGTTGTGTCCATCTGGGGAGTGAACCAGCAGATGGAAGACCTCTCTCTCTGTTTGTACCTCTCTCTGTAACTCTGTCTTTCAAATAAATAAAATAAATCTTTAAAAACTAATTTTAGATCAACACACGAAAGAAAACTATGTATCAACATTCCTTCTTGTCCTGCCTTCTAACCCAGTCTCTCCCTTCACATTTTGTCCCACTGAAGTTTGCCCACTGCCAGACTACTCCATCTAAGGTCCAGATTTCAACCTTGTCATGCTCTTGCTTGAAACCTTTCCAAGGTTCCCAATGGCTTTCAAAATAAAATCAGCACTACTTACTTGAGCCCTGCATTCCTTATTTTTTTAAAGATTTATTTGAAAGACAGAGTTACAGAGAGGTAGAGACAGAGAGCAGTCTTCCATCCACTGATTTACTCCCCAACTGGCCGCAAGGGCTGGAGCTGAGCCAATCTGAAGCCAGGAGCCTCCTCCAGGTCTCCCAAGTGGGTGCAGGGGCCCAAGGACTTGGGCCGTCCTCCGTTGCTTTCCCGGGCACATTAGCAGGGATCTGGATCCGAAGTGGAGTATCTGGGACTCGAACCAGCATCCATATGGGATACTGGCACTGCAGGCCAGGGCTTTAACCCACTGCACCACAGCACCAGCCCCTGCATTCCTTATTAATATTATTTCCCCCACTGCCCCATACCTTTTGGACACTCCACCACTTGTTTTTTTAGAAGATTTATTTATTTATTTGAAAGGTAGAGTTACAGAGATGCAGAAGCAGAGAAAGAGATAGAGATAGAGATAGAGATAGAGATAGAGATAGAGATAGAGATGATAGAGATAGATAGAGAGAGGTCTTCCACCTGCTGGTCACTCCCCAATGGCCAAACAAGCAGAGCTGGGCCCAACTAAAGCCAGGAGCCAGGCGCTTCTTCTGGGTCTCCCACATGGGTTCAGGGACCCTAAGACCTGGGCCATCTTCTACTGCTTTCCCAAGCACATTAGCAGGGAACTGGATATAAAGCAGAGCAGCCAGGACTCAGACCAGCACTCAGATATAGAAACACACTATACCACAACACCGATCCTGCCAGTCAACTTCTTGCAAGCAGATATCATTTTTCATTCATTTTAGAAGTCAAGGTGTAATGCCTGAGTATATATGGATAGGAAATAACTATTAAATTATTTTAAATGAATTTTTAATGAAATAAGTAGTAAATGGATGAGGGGAAAGAGTGGCCATTACCTTGCTCCTTGTTCATGTCTGGTCTTTTTTTTTCTTCCAGCTTCTATTCGTGGACAGTTTGGTGAGTTCTCCCTTTTTTTGCCTTCAATATCTCTGGAGAAGAGTGTTTTCCTAATACATGGGCAACATTTGCCTTAGCTGCCTGGGAATCTCTAATGTCTCTTGTTTTCTTGCCAAGGCCAGCAGACATGCGAAAATGTCTCTTGGCATCACCCAAGGGCCAGGATAACCTCATGATTTCCCTCTGACCTTCCTTAATCAAGGTGGTGTGTGCACAAGCAGCTCATGGCCTTTGCCAGGCCCTGCATTTACTCATACTGCAAATGGACCCCTCTTACCCCAGCAAGACATCTTCAACTCCATGGTAAATGTGTAGGACTCAGGATAGGGTCCATTCCAAACAGCGAGCCAGGAAAACTCCTCTAAAAACACCCCACTGTGGAGATGCACGCCAGCAGGAATATTGCACCTTCTGTAGGGTTAGGAGTAAAATCCTCCAGGAAATGTGTGGGCCCAGAAGAACATCCAACATGTGTGCCCTTAACAAGAAATAAATGCACAAAAGGGAGATTGATAAGGAAGAAAAGCCATCTGTATCACACAGTTTCTTAGTTCTAACTCATAATGCCATTATTTTGGGTCAGAAAATGTTTTGGACCCACGAACAGCAGGAATTCTCTGAAACCCCTCCTCTCATTCTAAACCAGCTGCTCCAGCTGTGCCCATGTCTACGTCATTTCTGGATTCCTGTGAGTGAGTTGTCCATTCCTTGCCCTGCCACAATTAGCTGTGATGAGATTTTTCTAGGTATTTGAATCCTCATCTGAAAAATTGAAGATGTCAGAGAAATTGATCTCTCAAGCTTCTCTCAGGACAAAATTCTTATGATAATGTAATTTAATATTTCAGAGAAAGAGCAAAATTGTGATCTTAACAGCACCTTTGAGAATTCTTAGGACATTATGAGCATGATAAAATGGGAGGCAAGGGTCATTTTCTGTAGGATCTACTTGTGCAATGGGAAAACCAACCATTGGCATTTGACAAAGGATCCTGCTGGTTTTGCCCTTTTGAAATCATTTTGTTCATTGCCATCCCCTGAGCAGTCATTCACTCTCCCCTGGAGGAACCAAGCATTCCTGGATGACACACAGCCTTCCCAGGGGCCTTCTGAGGCCTTCTCCAGTCCGTCTTGCACTGATGCCTGCAGCCAGAACCACAGATCCTTCCACCTCATACTCAGTCTTTCTCTTCTCCACAGCAACTACGCCAAAACCTTTTGTTTCCCTCCATCCTCCGTGGACAGTCAACTTTGAAGGGGAGACAGTGAATCTGACTTGCAATGGATTTCACCCCTATTCACCCCGGAAAACAGTATGGTACCATAAGCGATTTGGTGCTGAGATGTCAAGGGAGATCCCAGGAAACACCTTCCTGGTCCATGAGTCTGGAGACTACAGATGCCAGGCGAAGGGCTCAGCTTCAAGTGACTCTGTGCACCTGATCTTCTCTAAAGGTGAGCAAGACCTGAGAGGAGAACTTTGGAAGCTGTATCAATCCATTTTCCCTTTCTAGTTGTCAGACAACTTGTGAGTAAACAACTTTTATCCCACACTGTGGTTAGATTCTACAAAAATTAAGAAAATGCAAGATAATGGGTTAAAAACTCACTGAACCAGTGACCCCAAGTCATGTATCCAGAAGACAATAATTGTCATGCATAACAGCTAAAGGTTATGGATGAACCATACAAACACAATTTTACTCAATCTGGGACTCTTAAAAGTTTGATCTGAGTCAAAAGCTATGCAGCTTTTTAATCAAGTAGATATGAAGCTATTGGATCAAAATCTGATGGGTGAGACATGAGAATCTGTCTTTTTTCACAGCCTGCTAGATAAGAGGAAACTTAAGAAGTTATCTATATGAATTGTTCCTGGTTCTATGTGTAGTTTTGAGTCATATTATTTACTTGAAACAATAAGTAGCATGAAGATTTTTCACATTAAAGATCTAGATAAATGATAGTTAGTTAAAGATAGATAAAAAAGAGACAGAGACCAATTTTCCTTTTTAGTCCTAAAGCTGCTGTTTTGAAGTTACAGCTGTGTTGTCCTAGATACAATGCTCTTTGATTTGTGAACAAGAAAGCAGCATAGCAACAAGGAGTGAAAAATAGGCCTGTGCTCTTCAATCTAACAATTTCCCTCTAAGCAAACAATCATAGACATTACCCCCAAAATGGAGGGCCCCTAAGGTTTAGGAATAGATGACTCATGAAGTAAATGACATTAGTGTCATTGAAGGAAAATTTTGTGACCATTGAAAATCACATTCAATAATGACGTAGGAAAGGGTTCATAGCATGGCAAGCCAAAGACAGATTATCAAATATGTAAATATTACTTTATTCCATAATAAGAAAATATACAAATTCTCACCTACAAGAATAGGTGAAAGAAATTTGAAAAAAAAAAATGCTAAAGGTGAGTGTTGAGGTGATGGGTGATTTTGTTTGCATGTCTACCTTTCAACTTTTTTGAAAGTTCATGTGTTTATTTTACAATCAGCAAAAGAATAATAATAATGATCCTTTCCCCAGGTCCCTTTTAATAATCCTCTCTTGGGGTCCCTTTTCCTATGAAATCCAATGAGGATGATAATTAAAATGAAAGGGAAACAATGAAATGAACCAAATAACTCATCTTGTGTTTCCTATAGCTCCACTGATTCTGCAGGCTCCACTTGCTATTTTTGAAGGGGACTCCGTGGTCCTGAGGTGCAAATCAAAGGCAGAAGTAGCAATGACTACAAAGACCATTAAGAAGAATAATCAGCACCTAGAACGGCTTGATGAAAGTCCGGAGTTCCACATTCGTCATGCAAGTCTGAAGGACAACGGTGACTATCAGTGTACCGGACATAAGCAAACTTGTTGTGCTGTTTCCTCCAACGCAATCAAAATCCAAGTTCTAGGTAAAGCCTTCATGTTAGTGGGAAATGGATCAGTCAAAAAGAGGGTCCCTGGGGTTGTTGAAGAAGAAAAGGGTGGATTGTTGAAGAGGAAAAGGATGGATTGGAATACCACTGAATGTCAGGGCCCATTCTCAAAATGGACAGAGCAAGCACACTAGTGCTTGTCAGTGAGGAGTGTTAGGAATCAAAAATGACATCCGTTTTGCTTGCTTCCACATTTTCTGCTTGCATGTGTTGAGAGTGAATTGCGGTTTCCTCCAGAGCAGTTCCAAGCCTCACTGCTCTGAGGCTGTTGTGATCCCTCTCTCTAGAGTTGTTTCCACGTCCTGTGCTGGCAGCCAGCTCCTTCCAGCCCATTGATGGGAGCCCAGTGACCCTGACCTGTAAGACCCAGCTCCCTCCACAGAAGTCGCATGTCCAGCTCCAGTTCCGTTTCTTCAGAGACAGCCAGACCCTGGAAACAGACTGGCGTGACTCTCCGGAGCTCCAGATTCCTGCCATGTGGATTGAAGATTCGGGGTCCTACTGGTGCAAGGCAGGCACAATGAGTTCCCTCATTTGGAAAGAGAGCACGAGATCCCGAATTCAAGTGCAAAGTGAGTATCTGTGGGTTCTAAGATTTTCCCAGGCATGGAGCTGAGAGATGGACAGAGCTGCACATCAGTTTGGGCCACTGGTCCACGTAGAAAGTGGTTCTCATGTGTGTAGGAAAGGGAACTGTATGAAAGACGAGACCCCAACTCTTGAAGACCCTTAAGAAGAGCTTGGAACTAGTAAAGTCCAAGAAAAGAGACAGAGGTTTGTTTTGCCTTCCAATGCCATTAGATACAACTCTTGGTTTTCTCTCTGAAGGCTCTCTTCCCTGACACCATAATTTTTTTTTCTGCTGAGCCTGCAGGTATAAGCTGTGGGCATGGCAGAGCCCTCTGGCTGCTTTGAATAGACCTTGTTCAGCCTTAAAGACAGACTCTCAGAATACTAGAAGCTTGATGCAAAGAGCTAAAGAACAGGAAAACCAAAAGACAGAAGCTTGGAGCACAAACCATTCCAACCCGATGCCACCAGGGGTGATCTTGCAACCACTGTCAGTTTTTCCTACATTTCTAAACTTGTGTAGGTTCTCAAGTGTAACTGCTAACCGATAGTCAAATGCTATCCAGATTAAATTTGGTCTGTTACATGGGAAATATGGTTGAGCATTGGGAAAGGACACATAGCCTGGGACACACACTTTACTAAGTAAAGAGAGAGTGAAAAGTGATAGCCTCTCCCTTAAAGTTACCCTCATTCTTAGGCAGAAGGCGAGCAAACAGAACTATTCTGACTTTTTTTTCTTAACTGTCTAAATGTTACTGATTTTCTCCGCAGATGCAAGTAACAGGTATTTCTTGGGGCACTGGTTCAAGTAAGGACAATTCAGAGAAGATGGAGAGGGTATTACCCATCAGTTACAACATAAACTTCCCCCCGACAAAATTAATGGAACCCAAACTCCCAACCTTTCTCCCCTTCTTAGTTATCTTCTATTGTTCTTCAAGACCTCAGGATAACTCAAAAAGGCACCACCTTAAGCCAACATCATTGTGTAAAACCACACCCATCTGAGATGTGGGACATTTATATCTCAGATTTTCCTGCTCAGAAGCACTGTCCTGGTTCCACATCCTTTGACCAGCTAACTGACACACAGAGGGGTTGAGAAGTGCTCTCTCAAAAGCAAGTATACTGCATGTGCCAATGGTTCATTGTCAAGTTAGCTTGTGGTCACTGAAGCCACTGGACGGTCATCTTTGATGCAAAGTCTCCCTGACCCCTTGGCACCCTCACCATTTTCCCCAACCTCTGGTCTGTTCTTTGGGATGTACAGGTAAATATGAGAGGAGGTAGACAGAGTTACCTCTGTTTCTTTTCCCAAACTCTCCACAAGACCACTGGAAGCAGAGGTTCTCTCTAAGCAGGTGGGAGCATGCTCTCTCCCCTCTTCCTCCCTCTTCCCAAGCCTAACTCCACTTCTGGCCAACTTCCCACATAAGAACAGCAAATTTAGCTCTTTCTTTCCTGTAACTGTTCTCCACCCAATAGCACTCCACTGCCAGGGCTCTCATGTGTCATTTTTATTCATTTAGGAGCTGCTCCCAACATTCAAATACGCACTGTCCCAACCGCAGAGTCAGTGTTTGAAGGGCAAGAGTTGGTGCTCATCTGCTCGGTAGAGGGGGTCCCAGGGCCCATCACAGTGTCCTGGTATAAGCTACTCAACAAGAGAAGTAAGAGAACAAAAATTCAGGATTCCCAAGAAGCAGAATTCAAGATCCACGAGGTGGCAAACAGCGATGCTGGAGAGTACTTCTGTATAGCCAGCAACAGTCGTCGCTCCTATACCAGCATTCCCATAACCATCAATGTAAGAGGTGCGTCCTGCTAGCTGTCACCTGAGGAATGGGCTCTCAAAATGCATATAGGGACTCTCAGTGAAGACCACACCTGGCAGAGGTTTAGACGGTTATCCATAACTCAAAGCTCTGAATAACCTACCAGTAGGTTAGTCTGAGATTTGAACAGAAGGAGTTGGGGATATAAAAGGCTGTAGACAATGGGAGCTTTTGGAAACGCTTAGAAATAGACGTTAAAGAAATGTCCAGTGGTTTAGCATACAACTTCTCAGTTTAAATGAATGACCCTTGAAAATAAAGCCAGAACAAGTAGAGTGCTAACCTCAAGACTACAAGGCTCCTTGATTTAAAAAAGTGCAGGGACCCTCCCTGGACATTCTGTGGTCTCTTTCCAGCCCCCAGGACATTTCCTTTCATCATCCTCAAGCCTCCTGGGGACTAGGATGCTGTGGAAAATGCACTAGAGATACACTTAATCGAGGGAGGCTCACTCCCTGTCCTCTCTCCATTTTATCATGAGGCTGAAATCCTGAGGACAGAGGAGGATCATCCCTCCATCTCTCTGTCCCCACAGTACTCTGGGAAGGACTCTTGTGCCTACACAATGGCCTGGGGCCCCAACCAGCAAGAAGAGGCCACTCTCCGTCAGAAGTGAGCTAATGAAGTGAGCTAACCTGGCCACTAGAATCAGTCAGGGACAGGTTGTGTGTTCCCCACAAGCTAGGAACTCCATCCACAGCCATTCTCCTAGGGCCTCTTCTTGACTTGGTCTTCTCACCTGTAAATAGAGGTCAGTCTGGGTGCAGGGTGGGTGGAAGTACAGCAGAGGACCTGGAAGACTCCAGATGGGAAAGGGGGTCAAGGGCAGAGCCCTGAGGCCAACTGAACCAAAGGGACTGAGGAGATGCAGAATGACATGCACAGGAGGGGCAGCTCTTCTGTGGTCCCAGGGCAGTGGGAAGGATGCAAGCAGAGGAGTAGTACAGGTGAAAGCAGGAAAAGGGACTTCTTCCCTGAAGACATCATCTCTTAAAACAGGAAGTAATCACATAGCAAGGGGAGCCAGGAGAGCAGGGGCTGGAAGTCTGATGGGAAAGGAATAGAATGGAAAATCCAGCACAGAGACCGGGACAGAGCCAATGTGAAAAGCCTGGGAGGTTGCCGGGCTGCTCTGAGGCTGGTAGAGGCTGCAGACCGTGCTTTTGCTCTGGCCACAGACTGCAGTAAGTGGCAGAAGTGAATGCTGACTAATTTTCTCTCCCTCAGTCCCAGTGTCTCAGCCTGTCCTGACCCTCAGCACTGTGAAGTCCCGGATTGTTGAGGGAGACACAGTGATCTTTCGCTGTGAAGCCCAGAGAGGTTCTTTGCCGATCCTGTACCAGATTTTTCGTGAAAATGTATTTCTGAAGAAGATAGAAGTCACTTCATGGAAACGGTCTGTCAGCTTCTCTTTGACCGCAGAGCATTCTGGGAACTACTACTGCATAGCTAACAATGGCTTGAAGAACAAGAGCAGCCAGGCAGTGAGCCTCTCCATCACAGGTAAGCCCTGGGTACCTGCTGCTCACCCATCCCTGGCCCTGGTCTCTCTCTTACCAACTCCATCAGAAATATGCTCTCCTTCCAGACTCCTCTGCTTCTGGCCCCAGCCAAGCCAGGGTCCTCCTCACTCTCCAGCTCACAGAAGCACCTCTCTGCCTCTTTAAGCCTTGCTCCTTGTGCAGCCCAGGGTCATCCCACCCAGGCTATCTCACAGTAGCTTTCTCCCTCCTGACCTCTAACTCCTGAGGAGTCAAATATCTTTGTCTTTCTCTCCAGACACATGATTTTTATTCATTAAATTGTTTTCAGTAGCTACACAAAATCAGTTCCCTGGGACACAGAGGTGCCTCTTATCCCTTTCATATCTGACATTGATCAATGTCAGCAATGGACAGCCAGCCCATACCTAAGGTTTCCCTCTTGCTCAGGTACTTTAAGAGCTGATTGGGCAGTGATGGGAGGGGGTCCCAGACAGGGGATGGACTGGAAGCAGATCAGAAGACAGATTCACCTCTGCTTGCTTGGCTTAATACCTTCACAGCTATTACGGTAGTTGTCAGATAGCTGTTAAGGCAGTTTCTGTTATGCCTTGAATCTCAGTTTTGCACCATCCTTGCATGGCCAAATTTCAGGCCTGATTTCAGGGAGACAGTGTAATTTGGGCCTGTACTCTGGCAGAATCCAGTCTTGGCTAAGCCTGGAATCTGAGTTTCCTCTCCCATAATACAATGGACTCAGCTGCAGATAAGCCAGAATCCACTCTGTTCCACAACATTATGTACAGGATTATAAAGGAAAGGATCAGGGAACCTTGGAGGGAGATCTCAGATGGAGGAAACAGACAGGGTGCTCTGTACATCCCAAGGTCCAAGGAAGTCAGAGACAGTGACAGTGCTGTCAGGGATGTACAAAGTTCTGTATGACGGCTGATCTGTTCACCTGGCACATAATGCTTGTATATACTCTGCATACCAGACTGTCCAAGGACATAGCAGACTAAACTAACATTGCCCTGTCTGTGAGGACCTAGAGGCAGATACAGATGAGTGATAGAGAAAACACCAACCCAAGCAATAAAAGTCCCTGGTGGATGCAGGAGCAAATGGGAAGGCATCAATCTGAGTTGGGGGATGGGGGGAGATTTCTCAGGAGAGTTCACGTGTGACTTGAGACTGAGGATGAGTAAGAGCATCTGAGGAGAACAGGGATGTGTTGGGAGAAGGAAGTTAGAAAGTTCAAGGAACTGGAAGAAGGTCAGTTCCTACTGACAGTAGCATTGAGTGAAGGGCTAGGAGATGCAAGGTGAGGAAGGAGGCAGGGCCAGGGCAGCCTTAGAAGATATGGTGAAGCATTGGGCTTCATTTAAATGGTGATCTGTGGTCCCTAAAGGGTCTGCATGCCGGGGATGATCATTACAGCCATAGGGTTAAGATGGAATCATAAGACAGCTAACTTGGGGAGCAGCCAGACGTTGAAGGGAGGGCCCATGAAGAGAATATCTAGTCAGATGGAACCCTCAAGCTGGTCCCAGATGAGGAGAAAGGACCCTGAGAAGTACTGTGACTGACAGCAGAGGCACTAAGGGAGTGTGAACCACTGAAACCAAGGGAAGAAAGTGCATTGAGCAAACTGTAGGGGCCGGCACTGTGCTGGAACGTGTTAACTGCCACCTGCAATGCCAACAGCATCACAAATGGGTGCTGGTTGGAGTCCCAACTGCTCTACTTTTGATCCAGCTCCCTGCTAATGTGGCTGGGAGAGCAGCAGAAAATGACTCAAGTGCTTGGGCTCCTGCATCCACCTGGGAGACCTGGATGGAGTTCCAAGCTCCTGGCTTCTACCTAGTCCAACTTTGACTATTGAAGCCATTTGGGGAGTGAACCAGTGGATACAAGATCGAAATCTCTCTCTCTCTCTTTCTCTCTCTCTCCCTCTCTCTCTCTCTCTCTCCTTTTAAGTAAATCTTTTTTTAAAAATGTAGAGTAATTCAGTTATGACAGAGCTGAGGGAAGATGGTTGATCAGAAATGAGTCACATGCACTGAGTTTAAGCCACAGAGAGCTCTTTAGCAGAAGAGCACAGGCTAGACTCAGAACAGACTTTGAGCATTGCCCCATCGCTGACTAGTGTCATGACTCCATCTCCTTGGACTCCAGTTTCCTCACCTGTAAAATAGAGACAAAAATAGTACCCACCTCATGGAATTGCTTTGATCATTAAATTAGTTTCTGCATACATATAGTTATAAACTATGTATAATAAATATACCTACACACCAGGCACACAGATAAAAAGCACTATACTGTTTATAAGTATCATCATTATCATATTCATAAATATGAAAAATCAACTTTAGTAGACTGATTGGGATAAAAACTAGGTTGCAACAAGCTAAAAACTAGTGTGTGGTAAAGAAGTAAAGACAGTAATTGTAAACCACTTCTTCCATAAAGGTGTCCACAGAAAAGAGGAGAAAGAGACTGTGGGGGACATTAAATGCCAAGATTGCTTTTGTGTTGTTTTATTGCTTTCTAATATAGAGAACATTAAACACATCCAAGTGGTGTTTGGAAGAAGCCAAGAGAGGCAGAGAATTTACACCCAAGACAGAAATGGGTGGGTGCAGGGTCAGGAGACAGGAAAGACACCACCTTGGTCAGGAAACTGGGAAAGTTGTCCATCAAAATGGAGTATTTTATTTCAAAAGCCCTCACCAGAAATAAATAAATAAATAGGTAAATCCAGGAAATTATGAAGGAGAGGATCTTATGCATATGTGCCTGGTGATAAGAACAATTCACAAAAGCCTGCCAGAACCACAATCTTGCACAAAAAAATACTTGTGCAAAGACGTCCGCCCGACTGTGTGTTTGACCTTTGACTGACAACACCCTTGTTACTGACCATTAATAGCCAAGGTTTATTATTTCAAAATATCTTATGTAAACCTTCTCATTCTGCCTTTTATAAAAAACCGCCTCATGCTTCTACCTCCAAGGGCACTATGGCTTGTGTATTCCCATTGTGATGCCATTCTGTTGCCAAATAAATTTCATCTTTAGATAATCTCTCTCTGTTATTTCGCTTCACACAAGCAACAGCTCTTCCTTGGTCACAAGGCAGAGGAAAGAAGTAAGGAGCTGGTGGGGGTGAGGGTCTATGTCCGATAGGAGGGAGATAAGAGGCTTCTCTACCTGAAGTTATCATCTCTGCAAAAGAGAAGCAACTCACCTAAGAGTGAAGCCAATAAGCAAGAAGAAACTAAAAGTATGATGGGAAAGAAACAGACTGGAAAAACCAGCCTGGAGTATAAGACAGCTGTGGAGAGTCTGCAAGGTTGCTGGGATGCCCAATGGGCTGGTGGAGATCAGAGACAGGCATTTCACTGCCATGGATTAAAATTGACAGGAAGAGGCAGAAGCAACTGTTGACTAATTTTTTCTCTCCTTTAGTCCCTGTGTCTTTCCCTGTCCTCACTCTCAGCACGGCTGAGGGCCAGGCCCTGGAGGGAGACTTGGTGACACTCCACTGTGAAGCCTGGAGAGGCTCTCTCCCCATCCAGTACCAGTTTTTTCACAAGGATGTCTCCCTGGAGAGAAGCCTAACCACCTCTGGAGGAGGAGCATCCTTCAGTTTCTCTGCGACAACAGAACATTCCGGCAACTACTACTGCACAGCTAACAATGGCTTTGGCATCAAGAACAGTAAGCCAGTGAGCCTCTCCATCACTGGTAAGCCCTAGGTTTCTGCTAATACCCATCCCCAATCTACATCCCCCATCATCAACCCCTTCAGAAGACCGTATGTACCTTCTATTTTCCAATCAACTCAACCTGATCCCACTCTTGTCTTTCCTCTAAGTGAACTATCTGTGGGCCTCAGTCCTCATCCAACATTTTTTAAAGATTTATTTACTTATTTGAAATTCAGAGTTACAAAGAGAGAGGAGAGGCAGAGAAAGAGAGAGAGAGAGAGAGGTCTTCCATCCGATGGTTCACTCCCCAATTGGCCGCGATGGCCAGAGCTGCGCTGATCTGAAGCCAGGAGCCAGGAGCTTCTTCTGGGTCTCCTACGTGAGTGCAGGGGCCCAAGGACTTGGGCCATCTTCTACTGCTATCCCAGGCCACTGCAGAGAGCTGGATTGGAAGTGAAGCAGCTGGGACTAGAACTGGCGCCCATATGGAATGCTGGCATTTCAGGCCAGGGCGTTAACTGGCTGCACCAAAGCACCGACCCTCTCATCCAGTCTTGACCCAGCCAGACTGCTAAAAAAGTTCTGTAGACTCCCCTTCTTAACCAAATTAATTTGTTGTCTCAGATTGTCTTCTCATGCCTTGCATGTTCAGTCCCAAGTCAAGTTTGTGACATGGTGCAAAGAAGCATCGTGCATTTACCAGAACAGCTACATATTAACTTAACTACAAAAACAGTCATGTGGATAAATATTGATCAAGACCTTAATTTCATAGAAGGGTCCCCAAGCAGCATGAACGTTCACAGATTTGGAGAGGGATGAATGTATACAGAAAGGAGGAAATGATTCCCTGGGAACCAGTCCTCAGCTGTCTGTGGGTTTTGTGATCCCTCATCTTCTAACACATTAAAATAAATATAATTTATTGCATCACTTTTTAAAAATTTTGTTTAAATTAGACATGCATTCTGCAAAGTGTACAAATCATAAGTGTATAACTAACTCATGGTTACCCACATGACCACCAAAATGTGTCATTTTAGGAGAAAAATTACTTGCAATTACACTAATATCTTTGTTTAGGAGAGTGTTTTCTCAGAGAAGCAGAATGGTGTGATAAAAAAAAAATTTGAGTCTGGTACATTAGACTGTTTTATATCACAAGAGAGACTCAAAGATCCCCTGGTGGATGAAGGTCAGTTGTAAGACAGCCCAAGGCGTAGAAAACACAAGAAAGGCAGCATAGACAATTCAAGGAAGAACTGAGAGATCCCGCAGAAGATAATGTATTTCTCAAAATATCTTCCACTGACACCTGATGAGCTAGGAGTTTCCATTACTTTCTACTACCTGGCCCACCAACTATTTTCATTCTCAGTTCTCCTGCCTGCATTGCCCTTGGTCTTAAGTGTTCTCTACTCTTGTTTCCTCTGCCCCGTGACTTCTATTTTCCAAAACCTTCTACTAACATGAAAATCTACCACCTTGGTTCTCTGGTTATTGACTGTTCTCCATATTTCAGTGCCTGCCCTAACTGCAAAGCCATGTGGGCCACTGCCAAAGTCAAGGTTCTAACTGGCCTGACTAGTTGAACAACCTAGCCTATGAGCCCCTCCTGGGCCACTGGGAACCTTATTCATGGACTGTTTTTTTTTTTAACATAGACTTATTAATTGATTGATTGATTGATAAAGGCAGAGAGAATCATCCATCAACTGGTTCACTCCCAAATGGCTACAACAGTCAGGCTGAAGCCAGAAGGCTAGAACCCCATCTGGGTCTCCCACATGGGTGGCAGGGGTTCAAGCCCTTGGGCCATATTCTGCTTCCTTCCCACAAGAATTAACAGGGAGCTGGATTGAAAGTGGAGTAGCTTATACTCAAGCTCATGCTTAGATATGAGATGCCAGTGTCACAGGTGACAGTTTAACCTCCTGCACCATGATGGCCACACATGGACTGTTCTTAAACCAGCTGCCCCCCTCCCATTCAACAAATTATGACCAAGACAGCAGGTTCATGTGGACAACATGGTATATAACGAACTATAGTTATGAAAATAACTTTTAAGAGAACTATATGCATAACAGGGACCATAAAAATTTCCTAGAGATTGTGATCAAAAATATCTTGCTTGGGTTGTTCATATAACCTTGTGTCAGAAGACCTGAATTCCATCTCTGGCTACGAAAATAGATGTTTCGTGCTTTGGACAAAACATTTAAGTTTGTCTCAGTGTCATAATTTATATTAAATGTTAGGTAGAACAGTAATCAGGATCCATTCCACTCCAGAATACTGTTACTGAGATGAAACAGGAAGAAAAGACCAGGAATTCTTGAAGCCCTGGAGGAGAAAGAAGAGAGAAAGGGTCTGAGAAGCACTTGTCAAAGTCCCAGACAATGTCCTTCTGTTCCATCCACATTGCTGCAAATAACAGGGTTACATTCATCCTTATGAATGAATAGCATCCTATTGTGTTTATATAAGACCTTTTCTTTACCTGTTTATCAATCAATGGACACAGGTTGATCCTTGGCTATTAAGGACAGTGCTGCAATCATCATGTGACTACAGATATTTCTTTGGCAGGCTGAGTTCAATTACTTTGAGTATACAACCAGTTGAGGGATAGAAGAATCATGCAACAGATGCCTTTCTAGTTTTTGAGAAAACTTCATACAATTTTCCATAATGTCTTTACTAATTTACATCGTCACCAATCATGTAGGAGAGTTCCCCTTTTTCTGAATCCTCACCAACAACCAGTTTTTCTTAGTTTTTGTCTTTTTGATAATAGCCATTCTAACCTGGGTAAGGCGCTATCTCATTGTGATTTTGATTTGCATCTCTCTGAAGATTAGTGATGTTGCACATTTTTTCATATAACTTGTTGGCCATTTAACTAGAGGAATTCTATTCAGGTCATATACCTATTTTTTTTGGCAGGCAGAGTTAGTGAGAGAGAGAGAGAGAGAGAGAGAAAGGTCTTCGTTTTTCCATTGGTTCACCCCCTAAGTTGCCAATACGGCCGGCACATTGCAGCTGGCGTGCTGCGCTGATCAGAAGCTAGAAGCCAGGTGCTTCCTCCTGGTCTCCCATGCGGGTGCAGGGCCCAAGGACGTGGGCCATCATCCACTGCCTTCCTGGGCCACAGCAGAGAGCTGGACTGGAAGAGGAGCAACCAGGACAAAATCCGGCGCTGCAACCGGGACTAGAACCTGGGGTGCTGGCACCACAGGCGGAGGATTAGCCTAGTGAGCTGCGGCGCCTGCCTATATGCCTATTTTTAAAGTAGGTTATTTATTCACTTTTGAGTTGTTTGAGTCCCTTCTATAATCTAGAAATTAATTCTTCCATGGTTGAAGAATTTGCAAATATGTATTTTCTCTCATTATGCTGGTTTTCTCTTCACATTGTTGACTGTTTCCTTTGCTGTACAGAAACTTTTCAGTGCAATATAATCCCATTTTGTCAATTTTTGCTTTTGTTGTGTATGCTTTTGGATTCCTATCTAAAACTTCTTTGCCAGGAACAATGTCCTGACATGCTTTCCCTCTGTTTTTTTCTAGTAGTTTCGTAACGTTTAAGTCTTCAATCCACTTTGAGCTAATTTTGTGTCCTCTTCAATTTTTTTTTTTTTTTTGACAGGCAGAGTGGATGAGAGAGAGAGACAGAGAAAGGTCTTCCTTTGCCGTTGGTTCACCCTCCAATGGCCGCCGTGGCTGGCGCGCTGCGGCCGGTGCACCGCGCTGATCCGATGGCAGGAGCCAGGTGCTTCTCCTGGTCTCCCATGTGGTGCAGGGCCTAAGCACTTGGGCCATCCTCCACTGCATTCCTGGGCCACAGCAGAGAGCTGGCCTGGAAGAGGGGCAACCGGGATAGAATCCGGTGCCCCGACCGGGACTAGAACCCGGTGTGCCGGCGCCGCAAGGCGGAGGATTAGCCTAGTGAGCCACAGCACCGGCCCCTCTTCAATTTCTTTCGCCACTATTTTTCAGTCTTCATTGTAAGGCTCCTTCATTTCCTTGATTATATTTATTCCTAGGTATTTTGGAGAGCTATTATGAACAATATTTCTTTCTTGATTTCTTTCTCAGCGGTTTCATAACTGGTATGTAAAAAAGCAATAAAATTTGTAAGTTCATTTGTCATCTATCAACCTTAATGAATTTGTTTGTCAATTCTAACAGTTTTGGGGGTGGACTTTTTAGTCTAGGTTTGTCAGTTTTATTTATCTCATTAAAACACCAGCTATTCTTTACCAGTTAGCTTTTTCAGTCTCTATTTTGTTTATGTGTGCCACCAATCTTTGTTTTTTAATTCATTCTACTACTTTTGATTTGTTCTTGCTTTCTTAAGTTGAATCAGTATGCTGCTTGTTTGAAATCTTTTCTTTTTGTGTAGGTATGCACTTACTGCTAAAACATCTCCCTTTGTACTGCTGTTGCTATGTCCCATAGAATTTGGTTTAGCATATCTTCATTTTCTTTTGTTTAGAGAAATTTTTAAAATTTTCCTTTTGACTTCTTCATTGACTCACCAGTTGTGATTCAAGAGAAAGTTACTGAATTTTCATGTGATTTCATGTGATCTCTAAAGTTTCTCTTCTTACTGATTTCTACTTTTATTCTATTGTGTCCAAAGATTTATGCTGTGATTAATTTTTTATGTTTAACTGACACATAAAATTGTCCAGGTCTATGAGGAACTTCGTGATGTTTTGATACATGTGTATGTTCTATAATGTGCAAATCATGGTAAATGTAGCTATCTCTTCAAGCATTTATCATTTATTTATGCTGAAAACATTCAAAATTATGTGTCTTTTTTTTAGAAAAAATACAGCATCTAAATTTTGTGTTTCTATGATAATAAGTTATCCATGCCTCTGTCTCAATCTGAAGCAGGAGTCTCAAATGGCTTCTAGCTACCTTCAGACCATGCATTCACAAAGCACTTCTGGCTGTTTTACAAGTTAATAAATTAGTGTGCAAGCCTCTCTCTCTTATTTGACTATGAGTCTATCCCAAACAGAACTGATTCTTTTTTTAACATTTTTTTTGTTTTTAACTGATGTAAGAATTGTACTAATTTGTGGAATACTGTGTACTATTTCAATACATGTATACATTGTGTAATGCAAAATCATGGGAAACATACCCATATCCTCAAAAATTAATATTTATTTATAGTAAAAATATTCAGAATCCTGTCTTTTTTTAAAGATTTATTTATTTGAGAGGTAGAGCTACAGAGAGAGGGAGTGACAGAAAGATCTTCCATCTGCTGGTTCACTTCCTAAATGGCCAATCCAAAGCCAGGATCCAGGAGCTTCTTCTGGGTCTCCCACACAGGTACGGGGGCCCTAGCACTTGGGCCATCTTCCATTGCTTTCCCAGGCCATAAGCAGAGAGCTGCATTGGAAGAGGAGCAGCTGGGACATGAACCAGTACCCGTATGGGATGCCAGCACCACAGGCAGAGGCTTAACCTACTATTTATTAGAGAACTATTCATACTTTATCATTACCTATATTCACCCTTCTATGCAATAGACAAATTCTATCTTGTAGCTCTTTCTTACGGAAATAAATAGTACATCATAATTGCCTATCGTCATTCCTCTGTGCAATAGAACTTCTTATTTCTATCTAATAATAACTTAGAATATGTTAATCAACTTTATCTCATCCTCCCCTATCCCTTACTTTTCCCAGCTTCTCTTAGCCACCATTATATTCGAATTCTATGAATTCAATTTTTTAATTCAAAATGTGGGTGAGATAATGCAGTACTTCTTCTGTACTTGACATACTTTGTTTAACATGACATCCATGTTATTGTAAATGACAAAATTTCATCTTTTTATGGTTGAATAGTATTCCATTATATACATGTACCACATTTTCTTTATCAGTTGATTCAAACTTGGTTGTTTACATTTATTAGTAATTATGAATAGTGCTGCAACAAACATGGGAGTGCAGATGTCTCTCTGACAGAATTAACTCCCCTTGGATAAACACACAGTAGTGGGATAAATGGATCATATTGTAGCTTTCTTTCTAGTTTTTGAGGAAACTGGCTTGTCCTTTCCACAGTGACTGTTCTAATTTATATCACCACTGAAAGTATACAAGAGTTTCCCTGTCTCCATATCCTTGCCAGAACTTCTCGTCTGTATTTTCGATGATGGCTAATCTGAGTAGAATGAGTGATATGTCATTGTGGCTTTCATTTGCATTTCCCTGGTGATTAGTGATGTTGAGCATTTTTTTACTATGTAGTGATGAAGGGATTAACTCAACAAAAGGAAAGAATTACTGTAAACATATATGCAATTAAATGCTGGGGGTCCCAACTGCATAAAGCAAACATTATTAAATCTAAAAGGAGAAATAGACTCTTATTATACATTAATAATTGGGGAAATCAACATCCTATATTTCAGGAGCCAGTGTTGTGGCATGATGGGTCAAACTGCACCATACAATGGTATCATTCTATATGAGCACTGAAAAAAAGTCCTAGCTCCTCCACTTCTGATCCAGCTCCCTGATAATATGCCTGGGAAAGCAGAAGAAGATGGCACAAGGGCTTGGGACTCTGCACCCATGTAAGAGACCCAGAATAGTTCCTGGATCCTGGTTTCAGTCTGGCGCAGCCTTGGCCATTGCAGCCATTAGGGAAATGAACCAGCAGATGGAAGACTGATCTCTTTCTCTCACTCACTTTCTCTCTCTCTCTCTCTTTCCCTTTCTCTCTGTAGCTCTGCCATTCAAATAAATAAAATAAAGCTTTTTATTTAAAAAAGGAATACCTGCATTCCTACATTTATAGCATAGAAAATTTATATGGAAACTTCATATGAAAGTTTAGATGAAAAATTTATACTACCAAACATATGGAATCAACCAGATGTCCATCAACTTTTTTATATTTTATCTAAGTTATACAAGTTTCATATATTGCATTTATACTGTTTTAAGAACATAGTGGCACTTCCCCCTCACCTTCCCTCCCACCCACGCTGCAACCCTTCCTCTCTCTCCCTCTCAGATTTCCACTCTTAATTTTTACAATGATCTATTTTCAGTACACTTAATGTTCATATAGTTAACTGTACCCTAAGTAAAAGAGTTCAACAAATAGTATGAAAAAAAAAAAACTGGCCTTCAATGAAAGAAATGAGGGCTGTAAACAATCACTAATTCTCAAAATGTCTATTTCACTCCAATACATTATAATTCAGGTACTCTATTAGTTACCTCAGAGCAGGGAAAACATGACATCATTTTTTGGGACTGGCTTATTTCACTAAATGTAATGGTTTCCAGTTGCAACCATCTTGTTGCAAAAGACAGGATTTCATTTTATCTTCACAGCTGAGTAGTACTCTATAGTGTATATATACCATAATCTCTTTACCTAGTTAACAGTTGATGGATATCTGGGTTGATTCCATATCTTAGCTATTGTGAATTGTGCTGCAATGATCATGGGGGTACAGCTAACACTTTCATATACTGATTTCGTTTGGTTTGGGTAAATTCCTAGGAGTGGGATGGCTGAATCAAATGGTAGGTCTGTATTCAGGTTTCTGATGTATCTCCATATTATCTTCCACAGTGGCTGCACCAGTTTACATTCCCACCAACTGTGTACCAGGACACCTCTTTCCCAACATCCTCGCCAACATTTGTCATTTCTTAATTTCTGTATGTCAGCCGTTCTAACTGGAGTGAGGTGAAACCTCACTGTGGTTTTGATTTTCATTTTCCTGATGTCTAGTGATCCTGAGCATTTTCTCAAGTGTCTGTTGGTCACTTGAATTTCCTCTCTTGAAAAATGCATGTTCAAGTGCTTTGCTCATTTCTTAACTAGATTGTTTATTTTGTAGTTGTTGAATTTTTTGAGCTTTTTATAGGTTCTTGATGTTAACCTTTTATCAGTTGTGTTGCTTGCAAATATTTTCTCCCATTCTGTCAGTTGCCTCTTCCTTTGCTGAGTGTTTCTTTTGCAGTGCAGAAGTTTCTCAGCTTGATGTAATCCCACTTGTCAATTTTGGCTTTGATTGTTTGTGCTTCTGAGGTCTTTTCCAAGAAGTCTTTGACTATGCCAATGTCTTGCAGAGTTACCTAATGTTCTGTAATGATTTGATGGTATTTGGTCATAAATTTGGGTCTTTGATCCATTTTGAGTGGATTTTTGTGTAAGGAGTAAGGTAGGAGTCTAGTTTCATACTTCTGCACATAGAGATCCAGTTTCTACAGCACTAGAGACTTACCTCACTTCAGGGATTGATTTTAGCTATTTTATCAAAGATAAGTTGGTACTAGATGTGTGGGTTGATTTTTGGAGTTTCTATTCTGAGCCATTGGTCTACAAGTCTGCTTTTGTGCCAGTACCAAGCTGTTTTAAATATAACTTCCCCGTAGTATGTCTTGAAATAAGGTATTGTGATGCCTCTGACTTCGTTTTTGTTGTATAAGATTGATTTAGCTACTCAGAGTCTCCTGTGTTTCCATGTGAATTCTAGCATCATTTTTTCTAGGTCATCAAAAAATGTCATTGGTCTTTTGATTGGGATTGCATTGAATCTGTAAATGCTTTTGGTAGTATGAACATTTTGATGATGTTGATTCTTCCAATCCATGAACATGGAAAATTTTTCCATTTTTAAAATTTTTCTTCAATTTCTTTATTTAGTGTCTTATAATTTTTATCATAGAGATCTTTGACATCCTTGGTTAAATTTATTCCAAGGTATTGGATTCTTTTTGGGGCTATTGTGAATGGGACTGATCTTAAAAGTTCTTTCTCAGTCATGACCTTGTCTGTGTATACAAAGGCTATTTATTTTTCTTTGTTGGTTTTATATCTTGCCATTTTACCAAATTCTTGATGAGTTCCAATCATCTCTCAGTGGAGTTTTTTGGATCCTATATGTAAAGTATCATGTAATCAATTTCCTCCTTTCCAACTGGTATCCCTTTGATTCCTTTTCTTGTCTAATGGCTCTGGCTAAAACTTCCAGGACTATATTGAACAGCAATGGTGAGAATGGGCATCCTTGTCTGGTTCCAGATCTTAGAGAGAAGGCTTCCATCTTTTCCCCACTCAATAGGATGCTGGCCATGGGTTTGTCATAGGTTGTCTTGATTGTGTTGCGGAATGTTCTTCTATACCCAATTTGCTTAAGATTTTCATCATGAAATGATGTTGTATTTTATCAAATGCTTTCTCTGCCTCTATTGAGATAACCATATGGGTTTTTTGTGCAATTTGTTAATGTGATGTATCATATTTATTGATTTGTGAATGTTGAAACATCCCTGCATACCAGGGATTAATCCCACTGGACCTGAGTGGATAATCTTTCTGATGTGTTGTTGGATTTGACTGGCTAATATTTTGTTTAGGATTATTTTGTGATTGTTAATCAGGGATGTTGGTTTATAATCCTCTTTCTCTGTTGCATCTTTTTCTGGCTTAGGGATTAAAATGATGCATGTTTCATAGAAGGAGTTTGGGAGGATTACCTCCCTTTATTGTTTTGAATAGGTTGAGAAAACCTGGAATTAGTTGTTCTTTAAATGTCTGGTAGAATTCAGCAGTGAAGCTGAATTCCGAGGCTTTTCTTTGTTGGGAGGGTATTTATTACTGATTCATTTCTGTCTTGGTTATTGGTCTGTTTAGTTTTGCTATGTCTTTATGACTCAATTTTGGTAGATTGTGTGTGTCTAGGAGTCTATCCATTTCTTCTAGGTTTCTCAATTTCAATTCCTGGTGATTCTTTTTATTTCTGTGGTATCTGTTGTTACATTTCCTTTTTCATCTCTGATTTCATTGATTTGGGTTTTCTCCCTATCTTTTTGGTTAATTGCACTAATGGTGCATCAATTTTGTTTTTTTTTTTAACCAGCTTTAATTTCACCACTTTTTTGTATTTTTTTGTTTCAGTTTTGTTATTTCTTCTCTAATTTTAATTATTTCTTTCCTCCTACTAATTTGGGGATTTGTTTATTGTTGTTCTTCTATGTCCTTGAGATGCATTGATAGATTATTTATTTGGTACCTTTCCAATTTTTTCATTTAAGCACCAATTGCTATAAACTTCCCTGTTAACACTGTTTTTGCTATATCCCATAAACTGTGATATGATATATTATATCCATTTGTTCCCAGAAATTTTTTGATTTCTTCTATGACCCATTCTTCATTCAGGAGCAAGTTGTTCAGTCTACATGTATTTCCATGTGATTTAGAGGTTCTTGAGTTGTTGAGTTCCAGTTTTATTTCATTGTTCTCAGAGAAGATGCATGGTATTATTTCGATTTTTTTTAATTTGTTGAGACTTGCTTTATGGCATAGTCACACCTTCCTTTTGAATTGATCCCTTAATCATTACATAGTGTCCTTCTTTATCTCTTTTAACAGTTTTTGTGTTAAAGTCTAATTTTATCTGATATTAGGACAGCTACACTGGCTCTTTTTTGGTTTCTGTTAGCATGGAATATCTTTTTCCATCATTTAACTTTCAGTCTGCACATATCTATGTCGATGAGATGTGTTTCTGGTAGGCAGCAAATAGATGGGTCTTGTTTTTTAATCCATTCAGCCAGTCTGTATTTTTAACTCGAGAGTTGAGGCCATTTATATTCAAGGGGAGTATTGATAAGTAATTACTTGACCCTGCCATTTTTCCATAAAGATTCCAATTGTCCTATTGTTTACTTTGGATTTCTTTTGTACTTTTACTGGAGGATTTTCTGTCTTCTCATTTTTTCATAGTAATAACTATCTTTCTGTGTTTCTGTATGTAGCACATCCTTAAGCATCCTTTGCAAGGCTGGACAAGTGGCAACAAATTCTTTCAATTTCTGTCTGTTATGGAAGGTCTTCATTTCACCTTCACTCATAAGTAAGAGCTTTGCAGGGTACAGTATTCTAGGTTGACAGTTTTTCTTCTTTTAAAACTTGGACTGTACATTGTGATTTAATGCTATAACTAGTACTCAAACAGTATTTTTCACTTTGTGTTGCTATGTGGGTGCAAACTGTTGAAATCTTTACTTAATATATACTAAACTGATCTTCTGTATATAAAGAGAATTGAAAATGAATCTTGATGTGAATGGAAGGGGAGAGGGAGCAAGAAAGGGGAGGGTTGCGGGTGGGAGGGAAGTTATGGTGGGGGGAAGTCATTGTAATCCATAAGCTGTACTTTGGAAATTTATATCCATTAATTAAAAGTTTTAAAAAAAGGAATGTATAAAGGATTTATTTGCAAAGACTACAAATTTCCAGTTGGGAATAAGATGTAGAAAGGCAGAATCAAACCAGTTATCAGGAGGGTGGCTGTTGGGGTTTTGGGGGAGTGTTAGCTGCCAGCTAGCCAGCAAGCTATTGGGACTATTCCCCCCCAAAGCAAAAAAAAAAAAAAAGAGTTGGACTATAACTCAGCATTCCCTTCTAGCCTGTAGGGTTTCTGATGAAAGTTCTGCTGTGGGTCTAATTGGTAATATTCTGAAAGTAATCTGGTATTTTTCTCATGCATACTTTAGAATCTTTCCTTTATGTTTCACTGTGGAAAGTTTGACTACAGTGTGTCGTGGTGAAGATCTTTTCTGGTCATGTCTGTTAGGAGTTCTATGTGCTGCCTCTACTTTGTTGTCTTTCTCTAAATTGGGGGATTTTTATGTAATTATTTCACTAAATAGGCCTTCTAGTCCATTCTTTCTTTGCACACCTTCAGGAACTCATACTCATATGTTAGGTTGTTTGATAGTACCCCATAAATCCCCAACATTGATTTTTTTAACTTTTATTTAATAAATATAAATTTCAAAAGTACAGCTTTTGTATTACAGTGGCTTTTTTCCCCCCATAACTTCCCTCCCACCCGCAACCCTCCCTTTTCCCGCTCCCTCTCCCATTCCATTCATATCAAGATTCATTTTCAATTATCTTTATATACAGAAGATCGATTTAGTATATATTAAGTAAAGAATTCAACAGTTTGCACCCACACAGAAACACAAAGTGTAAAGTACTGTTTGAGTACTAGTTATAGCATTTATTCACATTGTACAACACATTAAGCACAGAAATCCTACATGGGGAGTAAGTGCACAGTGACTCCTGTCCAACATTGATTTTAAATTTTATATTTTATTCTTGTTTCTTTTTTTTTTTTTGGTCTGACTGTAAGATTTCCAAAGATTATCTTCTAGTTCAGATATTCTTTCTTCTGCCTTGCCAAGTCTGCTGTTAAGGCTTTGCATTTTTTATTTGATCTATCGAGTTCTTCATTTCTAATATTTCATTTTGATTTCTCTTTAAAATTCAATTTCAAGGAAAAATTTTCATTCATGTCACATGTAATTTTCTTTAGTTTGTGAATTTGCTTCTGATTGCTATTGAGTAATCCTAGGATTAATTTTTTGAATTCCATTTCTGGCATTTCATCAGTCTCTTCATATTGACATTCTAGTATTGAAATGTTGTTGTGTTCCTTTGAGGGAATCATGGTGTCTTCCTTATTCTTGTTTCTTGAATTTCTACACTTATTTTCAGGCATTTGTGGAGTTAATTGTTGTTTTTTTCCTCTGATTGCTTTTATCTTTCAGCAGTGCCTCTGTGGTTTAGTGGAATGTCTGTACTTTCAATGAACACCAAGAGGTATGTGGTGGTTGTATCCAGGGAGCTCTGGTTGGTGCTCTAGTGTGGAATGAGTATCCAGGGTAACATCCAAGTTGGAAGTGATAGCTCTCCTCTTATTGACAGAAGGGGGTAAGGGGGGTGGTCACTCTGTTGTGATCACCCCCTCACCTCGTCTCTTTCAAGCTGAGCAATGCCTGGGTGTTAGTCCCCAGTGTGTTCAACACTCATCTGCATGAATGACCTGTGCAGTCCTCACTGTGAACATGGTTCCAGCTGCAGCGAGCTGCCCCGGCAACCATGGAGTTCCGAGAGTGTGGCTCTGCACTCAGAGCTTGTCCAGAACCCCAGCTTCACTCTACCCTCCTCATGCAGTCACAGTGTTTTCACAATCTCAGCACCCAGGGCTCCCATGGTCAAGGAGTACAAGAGGGTCCACTCTGCTCCACTAGCCTGCCCTGTCCACAGAGAGACTAAGGGGTTCCCAGAGCTACTGCCAGTGTGTGTTTCACCCAAGTGGATGGAATCCAACCCGCCCAGGCAGACTCAAAGTCAGTAGCAAATGTGGATTTTTTTCCCTCTGGTAAAATCCCTGGACCACAAGCATGCACAATACCCACTGGATGCAGTCCTACTCCTTTCACAATCGAGCTGGGAAGTACAAGAGCCCTGTGGGCAGCTCTTCCTTTCGGTCAGGATGGCTCCCTCTCTCCACCTGTTGCCAGGTTGGCACAGCAGAGCTAGTGTTGTTGCCCCAATGACAAGGTGGGGACAGTCCAACTGACTCAAACTGCTGTGGTTGGCCCTGCTGACAGACCCCACAAGTTGCTGGGTGCACACAGAAGAGCTGCAGTAGCTGCTGCCTGTTTCTGTCCAAAATGGCGCTAGCCTTTTCACAGCTAGCCACAGGGGCCGGTGAAGAGAGGGAGGAGGGGAGAGATAGATGTGCCACTTTGCCCTCCTCCTCTAGGTGAGCAGTCACCCAGCACCCCTGAGGGTTCTGGACAGTGCAGTCCACTAGACCCTCCCTCCAGCTGTATCAACAGTGTCTCCAACCAGTGCAGCCTGACCTCACCTTGCTCAGCGCAGCAGGCTGCGGGGTCTTGTGTTGTGTTCTCTGCTCGTTGCTGTGAGTCTGTGCCTTCCACTCGGGTTGAGGCCATTTCCACTGCGTTCACAGGACCTCCCACGGCAGTTTTCCCTGCAACTTTCCCCTGAGTGCACCTTCTGCTATGTTCACGTAGAGTAGACCTTCCTGTTGCTGTCCCTCCATCTTGCCTTCTTCTGATGTCCATCACCTTATGACTGGGTAAAGAAAATGTGGAATATATACATGATGGAATATTAGCCATAAAAAAGAAAGAAATTTTGACATTTGCAACAAAATGAATGGAACTGGAGATCATTATCAAAAGAGAAATAAGCCAGATGCAGAAAGACAAATACAATGTTTTCTCTTAAATGCAGAATGTAATACAAGAAGAGTGTAAACATGGTTGTTATATTATTTGGTATATAGATAATTATAAATATTGTTTGCACTTAATTATACCATCTATATGACAATATACCTCTTTCTCAGACATGAATCTCACATTTTGTGTCATTAGTATTCCTGAATTCAAGAATATATAGTACATATGTGTACGTATGGCATATCTACATATGAAGTGAATATGGCAAAGTATTAAAAATTGTTAATTCTTAAAATTAAAATATATATTTAAAAATATATATGACAATCTTATGTAGAAGTGGGAACACTTACTAATTTACTTATTTTACAAATTAGAAAACAAATTTAAATCTAGTTTGCTATATGTTGCCCAAACTTTCATTACTATTAATGTAGTATTGAAACTCATGCTCAGAGCTCTTGATTTGAGGTCCAGTATTAATTTTACAATAAAACAACATCATCATCATACCAGTCATTACATTTTCCATTACAAACTTTTGGCCAGGTTAATGGTGGCAAAATTGTTATAATAACTTAGTTTTTTTCTTAATTTAGCTATTTCTTAAAACACACAATTGTTTGTGTGCCTGTAACTTATAGAAGGCCTCTGAAATCATTACATAATAAAAGGAAAGAATTTATATAAAAGAAGATGAAAAATTACTTTAAGAAACAGAAAACAATACCAAAGTCCTGTGGATAGTCCCCATATAATTAAACAAAGCATGGACTCCAAATAAAGCACAAGAAATAATTTTAAAAGGTCAAATGAGATATGATAAGGTATTGAGAAAAGATACCAAAAAATCTGGTAAAACTCTGGGGGATAAAAAAATAACAAAACTTGAATGAAATCCAAATTTCAAGCAGTAATAATAGAATGGATGTCTCTAAAATCTGTTAATTGAATGAAGAATCCATTTGAGAAAATAATAGAGAATACAAATAGAAAATAAAATACAAGAAGAAAATACAGGCAGTAAGCTGTAGTATGGATATCGGACAATGGAGCTCTACCACATATGGATAATTAAATATCTTAAGTTAGCAAACCAAAGTAAAAAGAATTGTAACTATTGTAAACCACTGATATAGATTTTGAGACACAGGGTAATCAACGGTGAGTATTGTGGTTACTGAATAGAAAGTAAATACTGTTGTAACATTGAAAATATAAAAAGGAATAAGGAAGAAAAATCAGTTGGCTGGAAGGAGAAGGAGAAATAAAAGAACAGTTATTTTCTCATAACTAATCTTTTGGTAGTTGGAAATAAAAAATAATTGACATTTTTAAAATTAATGATAGATTTCAAAACTCCTATTTTGTAAATCATTTCTGAATACTTTATGGGCAGTACTCATCACTAAGGAGTTACCAAAATTCCCTGGAAAACCAACCTAGTAGTCTGTAGAGTCACAAAGGACAAAATGGGTGAATTGTGCAAGCGGAGCAACTATAGATGGACAATAAGTAATAAAAGTAAACCTCTACAATGATCTGATCAGGGAGTGAGGAAACAGGAACTCTTACATAACATTAATACAAGTATAAATTTGTCTAATCAATTTGGCATTATATATCTCCATTTAAAATGTTCATATGCCTCATCCCAGAAATTCCACTGAGAATTTATCCTAGAAAATTCATGTATGAATGTACAATGATTTTTCCGCAGGATTGTTCAAAGCAGCACTATTTGAAATTTGAAACAATAATCTAACTATCCATCATTAGGGATTTGCTTAAATGTTATCATGGAAATCCCTTCAACTAAATCCTTTATGATTGTTAAAAACAATCCAAAAATCATCAAGTTGTAAATTTTAAAGAATGCATTTTATTGTATGCAAATTATACCTCAATAAAGTTTATTTTTTAAAGTGAATGGTAGAGATTTTTAAGTAATGACATAGGCAGATGCCCATGACATGTTGCTAAGGGAAAAATCATGCTGTAGACCAGTGTGTTTATTGTGCTGCCATGTATGTGAGTTATTTATGTATTTATTTATGTGATTATGTGAGTGAACTTATACTTAGAGAAGATCTAAACAGTATCACGAACCACTCAATAGAAGTAATCTCAAGAAAATTAAAATAAAGGAAATTGTAGAACTTCATATATTTTACTTTAAATGATTCTGTAGGATTTGATTGTGTGTGTGTGTGTGTGTAGTGAGGAGCTCTGTTTTTTTGTTGTTGTTGTTGTTTTGTTTTGTTTTTTAAGATACTGGTGTCAACTAAGTCATTTCCTTCCTCAGTTCCAGTGTCTCGCCCTATCCTCACCCTCAAGGCTCCCAGGACGACGGCTGTGGTGGGGGACGTGGTGGAGCTGCACTGTGAGGCTATAAGAGGTTCCCCCCCAATCCTGTACAGATTTTATCATGAGAATGTTATCTTGGGGAGCATCTCAGCCCCTACTGGAGGAGGAGCATCCTTCAACCTCTCCTTGACTGCAGAACATTCTGGAAACTACTCCTGTGAGGCTGACAATGGCCCAAGGACCCAGCACAGTGACACAGTGTCACTCAGTGTCACAGGTAAGCTGATCTTTCTAACTAGCAGCACAAGGAACAGATCATCTCACCCACCTTCCCCAGCAGCCAGGATTGGAGCTCAGTTTCCTCAGCCATTCAATATATGATATTGCGACATGCATTCTTCCAACATGATTTCTATCTGGGAGTTTTGGATTCTACATGTTCAGGAACTTGCACTTTATTCACTGTACCCTTCCACGCCAAAATTCCCCCAACAAAAGATGAAAAGTTTTCCAAACACAAGCTGTAACCTGGTCAGCAGTTTACAGTAAGAAAGCTTTGAAGCTCATTGTGTCTCACCTCAGAAGATAGTTGGCCACAGTTTTCTCTGTCAATCGTTAAAAAGCCAAACATTCCTCTACTGACGCTCAAATTTCTCTCTAGTTTCTCCTGCTTCTTTCCCAGGGTGGTTTGGGGTCCCCACCCAGGAACATGATTCTCCTGCCTTCTTACATACACTTGTTCCATTCAGCAATAGCCCTGTCTTCCACATTCCCTGGTCATTGGCTGACCTCCTGGTCATGCCCACTTTCAATGCAGACTTTAGCATCTCACTGTCTTCCTCGCTACCAGACATTCTGCCATCATCTCATGACTTGGATTTCCACATGTCTCATTCAACACCATGCCCTGCCTTCCTCTCCACATTGGTTACCTCTCCCACAAACGCACACTACTCCATCTCCAAAATGAGTTTTAAGCACCTGTTACCTGACCACAATCTACTATCCTTCTATTTCCTTCAACTCCTACTATCACTTTCTTTCATATCTCAATAGAACTCCCAGTTTATTACAACTTCTATATCCTCCCTAATCCATCAGACAATAACACTGTCAACTCCTACAACCGAACTGAGATCTATCTCTGTATCCATTTATTAATTCTTGCCTATTCTTCCTGAGGTATGTGGGGGAGGACTCTACCCTTCATATCATGTGAACATCTCCATCTGATCCCTAGATTCCATACTTTAATGCATTCTCGGGAACTCTGTGACCTGCTATCCCTTTATCTCTGGCCCCCAGAGGGCTACTTTCCATTGGCATTTAACATGATATAGCTCTCCACATCTAGGAAAAATTCCTCACTTAATCCCACTTATGCCTCCACCCCCTGCTCCACCATACCTAAACTTCCAGAAATACCTTCCCAGGCTTGCTCCATTTCTTCATTACCCACTAGGTCCTAATACACTAGGTTCTTCTGACCTCTTTACCAAAATGGTTCTCATAGAGACTACCCATGATCTCCATGGCTTTAAATCCGATGGCCATTTTCCATCACGCATCTTACTTGATCTCGCAAAAATACTCCATACTGCTCAGCATTTCTTCCTTCTGGAAACCCTTCCTTCCTTGACTTCAGTCAGTTCCATCCTATTGCGGTTCTTGTTTCTCCAGCCACTCCTTCTCAGTCCTTTTTACTACCTGCTCCTGTTACAGACATCTTTAAGCACCAGCATCTTCCAGAACTTTGATCCGAACACTTATCTAAATTTTCTCTGGACAATCTTGAAAACATCACCCATAAATGGCCTGGACATCTATAAATAATTATACCTAAACTACTATCTCTAAATGGGACCCCTTATCTGCACATACTTCACTTCCATTCAGTATCTCAAAACTCATCACCTGAGTTTCTCTAAAACTGAACTCCTGACTTCCCCTTCTTTTTGTGGCAGACACTCCTCCTCATTCAGACAGTACAAGGCAGAAACATAGGTGTCTTCTTTGACATTTCTCTCCCTCACTCCTCATAGTCAGTTACTCATTAGTTGTTTTGCTTCCTAAATATTTCTTGGATCTCTTTCTCTCTTTACCACTGCTATCCCAGTCAAATGCACCATTATTTCCAATTATTGCAATGCCACCCAACTGCCCACTAATCTACTTCTGTCCCGGTGAAGTCCATTTTGCAAAACAAGGTCAGATGGTCTTTTAAAAGGACAAATTGGGTCACCTTACACCCCTGTATAAGTCGACTTACGGACTTTCCATTGCTCTGTGAAGACAGATCAAAATCCTCAGCGTGGCCAATGAAACTCTACCTAGCTCTCCAGCCTCCTATTTTATGACCCTATTCGGATGTTTCTACTGCTGCTGGCACCTTGCTTCAGTAGTTCATAGGGGCAAGTCTTCCTAGTTCAGGGCCCTTGCATGTACTGGATCCCTTCTTCACGTGGGGATTAATTTCAAATGTCACTTCATGAGGACACCCCCCCTGACTGACACATACTAGGTCAAATTCCAGTATTATACAATCCATTGCACCCTGTCCTTTGTTTTTATTAATTAGAAACATTTTTAAAGATTTATTTATTTATTTGATAGGCAGAGAGAGAGATCTTCCACCTGCTGATTCACTCCCCAGATAGCTATAACAGCCAGAGCCATGCCAATCCAAAGCCAGGAGCCAGGAGCTTCTCCTGGATCTCCCACATAAGTGTAGGGGCCCAAGGATTTGGGCTACCTTCTACTGATTTCCCAGGCCATGGCAAAGAGCTAGATCAGCACTGGAGCAGCTGGGACTTGAATCGGTGCCTATATGGGATGCCAGAACTGCAGGTGGTGGCTTTATCCACTATGCTACAGCGCCAGCCCCAATTAACAACAGTTTATTTTATGTGTGTATTTTTATTTAATTGCTTCCTATCAGCAATTAATTTTTTTTAATTTATTTTATTTATTTGAAAGACAGTTACAGAGAGAGGTAGAGCCAGAAAGAGAGAGAGGATCTTCCATTCTGCTGGCTCACTCCCCAAATGACTTCATTGGCCAGAGCTGCGCGGATCCAAAGCCAGGAGCCAGGAGCTTCCTCCAGGTCTTCCATGTGGGTGCAGAGGCCCAAAGACTTGGGCCATCTTCCACTGCTTTCCCAGGCCATAGCAGAGAGCTGAATCAGAAGTGGAGCAGCCAGGAATCAAACCAGTGCCCATATGGGATGCCGGCACTGCATCCCACTGGGGCTTTAACCCACTGCACCACAGCTCGGGCCCGTATCATCCCTTTTAGACTGTAAGCTCTATGAGAGTAGAGACTACATCTTTCTCACCATTGCATCTCTATCAGAGTCTTGTTCCTTACTGATTACTCAATTAATATTTGATGAATGAACATAAGAATGAGCAAATAGATTGATTACTACTCATTCTCTAGTGGGTTTCATTTCTGAATCACATCCCCAGCTATGTTAGCTATGAATCTCTCCTATTCTTTTGCACTGATTTCTCCTTTTCCCCAGTTGTCCTTGGACTTCTCATAGGCCTAAGTTTCCGTTTAATCTTTGTTTTCAGATTCCTCAAATACACCTGAGTTTGTATATCCCAAAGTGTGTGTGTGTGTGTGTGTGTATCTTTGCACTTAAGTTATTATTTCCTGAAACCTTAAAAAGTTATACCTTAGTTCTGAGTAATGTCACAAGATTCTTAAGGACCAAGAAAAATGGTTTTGTTCTGCTTGAAATGTATTTAATCGGAAGGAATATATTCCAGCAAAAGGAGCTGACAATCGTTTTCCCTCCTTCAGTTCCAGTGTCTCGCCCTGTCCTCACCCTCAGGGCTCCGAGGGCCCAGGCTGTGGTGGGGGACGTGGTGGAGCTGCACTGTGAGACCCCAAGAGGCTCTCCCCCAATCCTGTACCGGTTTTATCATGAGGGTGTCACCTTGGGAAACAGCTCAGCCCCCTCTGGAGGAGGAGCATCCTTCAACCTCTCCCTGACTGCAGAACATTCTGGAAACTACTCCTGTGAGGCCAGTAATACACTGGGAGCCCAGCAGAGTGAGATGGTGACACTCAAAGTCACAGGTAAGATGGCTCTGCCCACCAGCAGCACAGCCAAGAACTGACTGTGTCTTCTCTTCCCATCAGTTGAAAAGGGAGACACAGGGCTCTTCAGGGTTATTTGCTGACATAGCAGCTCACATCCTTCATGCCTACAGTATAGAAAGTCTGGGGTCCTTCCTATGGTAGCTTTAAGGAACCCAGACTTTCCAGCTTACAGGTCACATAGTCTTGAATATGATCCAATCTCAATAAAAATGCAGACTTTTCTAGAACATAGGCTACAACCTTTTTTATTATTTGAAAGAAAACAGACAGGCAGACAGGGATCTCTCATCTGTTGCTTCATCCCCCAATATCCACAGATAGCTTGGGCTAGGCCAGGCTGAAGCTAGGAGACTGGAACTCAATCCAGATCTCTCACATAGGTAGCAGGGACTCAAGTACTTGAGTAATCACTTGCTGCCTCCAGAGTGTGCATTAGTAGGAAGCTGGAATTAAAAGCAGTCAGAACTGAAACCCAGGCACTCCAATAGGGAAACGCAGGCATCCCAAGATTAACTGCTGCACCAAGTGCCTGTCCTAGACTAAATTCTGATCTGCAATTATGATCCAGAAAGGAAATCAGAGAATTCTGAGTATAAGTTGCTGACTAAACCACTCCTTGTCTGGGTTCTTCTCTCATTGACTCCTCTCAAGGTTCTTTCATTACAAGGAAAATAAGCATTCCTTACATTTCCACAATAAAGCCTCTTGTTAATATTAGCTGTGCTATAGCCTTCCAGAAGAGAGACCCAGTGAGCCTTAAAGCAATAGACACAAGTTACCAAGGCAGAGAAGGGGAGATCAGAATGGTATAGAATGGAAACAGTCACCTATCAATCAGATTCTCAAAAGTGTTCTTTGTTCTCTTGCCATGAAGGGTAATAACCAACACAAAATGCTTCTTGTGACCTTTGCATTTCTTTGGTGCTGGCCCTCTACAAAGCCAGATCTCTGAAACTTGTTTGGAGAGACCTGTATATAGCAAAACTCTGCCTAAGGCTGTTGAGTTGAAGATTCTAAACATGGCTCTGAAGATAAATAGTTGTATGACCTTATACTGACTTAAATTTCTCCACTCAAATGAGGGAAAAATCAGACAAGATAGAAGTCATGGTCATCCTCTGCTCTAGCATTCTGTGATTTGGGCAGACAGAGAATATGAGCATGCAGTCTCAAATGTTCCTGGAAGTAAATGGGCAAAAGGATAAGTTGGTTGTCCCTGCTCCTGGGTACATCCCAGAGAATCAGGAGATCATGCAATGGTATGCAACACTCTGAGTAACATAAGCAAAATATAGACTCATATTTTTAGTGCCCTCTTGGTCCCATGTTTGTCCCAGGAATAAAGAAAAACCTAAATGAGCAGCTGATTCAAGAATGCTAGCCCAGGATCCAGAATCTCACCAAGGTGACCAGTCTGGCCATTTCTGTAGCATACAGAAGGTGACATGATTTCTGATTTGATTCTTCCCATTCAGCTAGCTCATTCTTCTTCCCTCATCAGCAACATCTGCTTCTGCCAATTTTCCTGAGATTCACAGGAACTATTGTCACATGCATTTCACACTTACCTCTTAGATTCCCCCATACAGGCACATGCTAGTGACCAAGTACTGCTTCCTCTCTCCCTACAACAATAAACCAGTACATCATAGCTTCTACATGCTACATCCATGATTTTCTGCTCACCTCCCTTCTTTGTTTCTATGATTTCCTTGTGAAAATGTATGTTGTTTCTAATGCTGCTGTTATCACAACTGAAATGCTTATTGAGCAGCCTGGATGAATTGCGTTTGAGTTCTGGAACTACAACATGACTTCTGGAGAATAAGAACTGTTGGAAAAAAAAAAAAACCATTTCTCATTCTCATGTTTAGCAACGTCACCATCATCAACACTCTGGGTCCTCATCATGCGGCAGGCCCTGTGCTTACTGCTTGACAAGCAATGTCTCATTTAACCATTAACCCACACCTCTGAGGGTTCTCAGTTTTCAGAAGAGGAAACTGACGCATAGAGAGATGAAGTAGCTCTCAGTCACAAGCAGTAATGGTAAATCCAGATTGAAACATAGCCCTATCCAACTCTCAACACTAAACTGTGTCATCCTTCATGGCTATATTTTAACAAAACATTTTAGCCTTTAATAATTTATTATTCTGAAATAATACATAAATCTTGATGATAAAGTTTCAAATGGTATAAAAGAGACAATGTTAAAAAAATAATAAATGTGTAAGCACAGGCACTGTGGCACAGTGTATTAAGCAGACACTTGCAATGCTGGCATCCCCACATCAGAACTCTAGTTTAAGTCACAGTTGCTCCACTTCCGATTTATCTCCCTGCTAATGCATCTGAGAAAGCAGCAGAAGATGGTCCAAGTACTTGGACCTCTGTCTGGAGGGAGCTCCAGACTCCTGATGTTGGCCTGGCCAGCCTTGGATGTTGTGATCATTTAGGAGTGAACCAGTAGAGGAAATATGTATCCCTTGTATCTCTCTCTCTCTCTCTCTCTCGCTCTCGCTCTCCCCTCTCTCTCTCTATCTATCTATCTCTCTCACTGTGCCTTTCAAATAAATAAAACAAATCTTCTAAAAATATAAAATAAATAAAGATCTCTTTTTACCTGTTGATGTACCCTTGATATCCATATACTTCCCAAACCCCAGACATGATCACTATTAACTCTTTCATGTATATTCTTCTATAAATAGCCTACAAACATAAAGGCACAGAATTGTTATTACAAAACTAGAATATTATACAATTTGCAGTTGTCTCTTAAAACTAAATCTTTCCTTTAGTTTAAAAGTACAACTTGGATAGCTTTCTTATTTCATTACCTTGTCTAGTTTTTGTTGTTGTTGTTGTAATCTAAAAGGCTATAATAGAAATCCTTTCACAAATATCTTGGCATATTTTATGCCACCATCTCTAAAGGTGATGAACCTAGAAGTAGACTTGGTAGGTCAAAGTTTATGCACATTTTAAATTAGGTAAATATTGCCAACTTGCCATTCAAGGCAAGGTCTTATATTTGCATTCCTACCTACAGCAAGATGCCTGATAATCCACAATCTTATCAGTGATATATGAGTCTATTTAAGCTTTGCCAATGTGATGGATGGGAAAAGAATAGTACCTTATGGCTGCTGAATAGACTGAATATATTTCATTTGCATTAAAGATGAGACTCTTTCTTTCTATGCATTTTTAGCTATTTGAGGTTTTCAGTGATTCCTATGCTTTTACACTCTTCTACTGGGTACTTTTTGTACTTCAACAGCTATTTACAGACCAAGGTAATTAGTTTTGTCTATCACTTGTATTCCACTCTAGTTTCCAACACTGAGATCTTTTTCCTTTTGCTTGTAATACATATTTTTCTTTGTGGATATGTTAAAAGTAGAAATTATGGTGTACTTTTTGTCTTCCTCAGTTCCAGTGTCTCGCCCTGTCCTCG